>NW_022589712.1:1192380-1369970 GCF_004348235.1 Phoca vitulina | reverse complement strand
GTGGAGATGTGGTGTGGGGGTGTGAAGTGGAATGTGAGGTGGGGGTGTGAGGTGGGGGTGTGAGGTGGGCTGTGAGGTGGGGGTGTGAGGAGGGGGTGTGAGGTGGGAGTGTGAAGTGGAGATGTGGTGTGGGAGTGTGAGGGGGGTGTGAAGTGGAATGTGAGGTGGGGGTGTGAAGTGGAATGTGAGGTGGGAGTGTGAAGTGGGGTGTGAAGTTGATGTATGAGGTAGTGATCTTCACGAGGAAGGAAAACTGGTTTTAAGGATTCCCTCAATCAACGGCTTTTTTGCAGAGGACCCTTAGAGAAGCCCCCACAGGCTCTACGATGGGTCCCTGTTTTAAGGCACTCGCCTCCCCCCAAACTGCGGAACAGTGACGCCCCCCCAGGCACGCAGCACTGACATTGAAGGACACGCGGCTGATTGTCTCAGATGCCCTGGGCGTCTCTAGAATGGGTATGATTCTCTGTATTTTGCAGATGAGAAAACTATAAGAAGCTGTAAGCAACGGAAATTTCCATCATGCCGCAGGCAGTGGAGGATCCCCCGATCTTCAAACGCAAGTGGGCTGACCGTGGAGGGCCTGCTTGGCGCCCCTCATCTAGGCCCTCTGGCTCCGTGGACGGTCAGGCTGCCCCCGTGTTGCCGTGGGAGACACCACCTGCCGCCTGCCTCGGCTTGGAGAGCCGCGGCTGGGAACAGACTGCTTTCTTCTGACCGTAATTAGTTTTTAAAAGGTGCATGTTAACCAATCCTAACTACAGACAAAGAATAGCATCGCCGAGCGGTCCCGGGGCATTTCCGTGGCCACGTAGTGGCCCGTCGCGGTGGTGGCGGAACACCGATATGGGCAGGGGGAGCTCTAGCGTAGAGCGGCCTGGCTTGGGTGGGGTCCTGGCTCTTACTACCACCGCTGGGCCCTGGCTGGTTCCTTCAAGGCCCCCTCCTGCAGATGACAGCGCTAATTCTTCACGCAGCTGTAGGAAGCTGACCGGGCACGGGAGCATCGAGCGCAGGGCTGGTGAAGTTTTTACATCATTGTTCCAGGGAAGACTCTGCTGCTTGAGGAACGGACCGTATCCGCACAGCTCTGGGGGATTTGGGGTCTCTTAACACTCTCTGTGCCGTTGACTACAGAGTGGAGAATATCTATTCACCTGACTTGTCCTAGAGCCTCAGCAAAGAGGAGCTCTACGGCGAACATGGAGTTAAGAGCTAAAACGCCATTGCTTTGGGTGCACGTGGTCAAGGCCCGTGGTGATCTCACCCACTGTGACCCAGCAGGACGCTCCTTGGGGACACATAGTGGCAAGTCTGGCAATGAGACATGGAACAAACGGCTCTTATTCCTCCCAAAATGTGCTTCTGGACCCACTGAATGGCCTGGGCCATCCTTTCCTCCTGCCCAGTTTGTGGAGGATGAAGAGGCCCGGGTGGGACCTTGAGAAAAGTTCTTAGTGTACATGTGCTGGGACCCTCGTTCCGCGAGGCCAAAGTGGCTCCTTGGTGAGGAGCGGGCAGGCCCAGGAGCCACACTCTCCTAACCCCGGCGCCGAGCTGGCCTGTGACAAGCTGTCAGCGTCTGGAAGCAGGACTCGGCCTGGCCAGGTGCCCGTGGGGCCGCACCCCCCAGCCCCCCCGCGCCCCTGAGTGCTGGGGTCACCGCCCTCCATGGGACCCGCCCGCACAGCTCTCGATGTGCCCCCCTCCAAAGCAGCCCTTCCTCCTCTTCGCCGAGTCTGCCCTCGCCTCCCGGACCTGCGAGCCCAAACCTGGAGCAGCTCTCCGCAGACACGGCCGAGGCGAGCACGTCTCCAGTGATTCATGAGGCTTCCTGAGCTTACATTCCTGGGCTCGGCGGCTGGCCGCGGGCGAAGGCTTTCTGACAGGTTATTATGGAAACAGTGTTTCTATTAGAAGCTGTTGTTTCACTTTCTGAGACATGAAGCAGGGGTTTCATCGAGGGCTTTTATTCGATCTTTGTGATTTTTACATCTGCTTCGGTTGCATGTGCACATGGAACTTTGTAAATATAAAGGGAATTCCATATTTGTCATTTAAACAATGGCCCGTGTGCAGATCCGAGTGGGATGACACGGCTGACGTGTATGCGCACGCCCTCGCACGGGGGTTTGTGGGCTTCCTTTGAAGAGTCGGGGAGCCTCAGTCAGGACGCAGCTGCGTTCTCACGGCTCACACGTTTAGGCGACCCGGCCCACGGGCGAGGGGCTGGCGGGGGTTCACTATGGATGCGCCTGCTCCCATCTGTCCTGCCCTAGAGGGAGAGGTCCAGGATCAAGGATACAGATTTAACCCTTTCACGCCCTCCAGGGCCAGGATTTCAGAAACGAAATATGCTTGCAGGCTTCCTCCTCTGAGGAACGCGGGTCTGAGCACAAGGGCCTCCAGGGGGCTGTGGTTTGCTTCCGCCCTGGACAGGATCCTGTCTGGTCCCCAGGAAAGGACTTAATGGGAAGTAAAACAGACAGGTGCAAGAAGACGCTCGAACGCTGTCCCTTCTTGTGTGAAACATTACTTCTAAGCTCGCCCTTAAGTCATCGCAAAACACGATGGAGGGAGATCCAAAGGAACACGACACAAAATCATGAGACGATTTCACAGGCCCTACCTCTTTCTAGGACGAATTTCTGGTTTTGAGGAAACCGTGGTGGGTACTAAAGTTTGCACTTTGCTTACCTCTTGGCAATGACTTTGGGGGAGAAGTCTTCCCTGTATCATTGTGACTTATTATAATGGCATGATCATTTTAACAAAATAAGGAAGTTATTTAAAAAAAAAGACTTTGTGTTATGCACTTTTCTGGAAATTTCTCTTTTTTTGTCGCCCCTTTGACTCAGTGACTAAATGCTGTAACGGTCTGGGTGATTGTGAGGAAAGGTGGAGCGTTGGGCGTTGGGCACAGAGCGCGAGGACATGGTGGCGACTCGGCCAGGGAAAATGCACCAGCAACCGTGCACCTGCAGTGCAAACCGAGCCTACTCCACAGGCTCGTGGGAACACCACATTTTTAATAAATAAAATTTAAAATTTAATATTAAAAATTTAATCGATTAAGAAGTTCATAGAACTCAAAAGAGTGCCAGAATAGTTTAAGTGTGTTAACAAATGTAAGGAAGGCCTTATGATTGTGGTTATTAAAATATTGACTTGTAAAAATTACAGCACACATTGTATCTACTCTTTAATTCTAAATCTTTCAGTATCTAAAGTATTAACACATCCCCAGGTGTAAGTTCGGCGAGAAACTTACTGAACCCATCAGTTAACTCCATCATAGCATCCGTACTTAACCGAACCGCCCTTTAACTCACTGGGGCTTCCTGTTTATTTATCGTGCACCCCTCTGGAGTCCTATCTATGATTTGGTATTTCTGTTGTGAGAAGGAAGTCATGGTGGTCAACGGAGGGCCATCTGAAGAACTCTAAAAACAGTATTTATGATGAACACAGGTCAGCAAGACAAGGCTGTTGCATTATTTTGACTAGAACATGGACCACAGCAGGGCTTTTGGAATTATGAAGTGACATTACTATGTGCCTTGTTCTTTGCGTTATCTTTTTTGACATTTATTAGGATAGCGGACCTGTGCTTGACATCATTATTTTGAAAGTCTAGGCTTATTATTTTGTAACATAAATAAGAATGAATGCTCTTTCAAGAAAACGAAATGTAATCAGTTCATAATCGGAATGTGAAGAAGGTTCCCTGGAGGACAGATGAGGCCGAGTGTGGACTAGAGGCCGGAGCTGACAGGACAGAGGGGTGTGTGCAGTGACCGGTCACCAGGACGCCTGGACTGGGGGTGGCAGCCTCAGGGAGACATGCAGGGGGCCGGATGCAGGAAAGAGGGTGTGGGTCCTGAATCCCCATGTTAAAACCTCAACCCCGACGTGACGGTGTGAGGAGGTGGGGCTTGTTGGGGGGGCAGGTCACGAGGTGGGGCCCTCATGAGTGGGATCAGGGCCTTTATAAATGACCCGGGAGAGCTCCTTTGCCCTTCCCCCTCATGAGGACGTGGCGGGCAAGAAGATGGCTCTCTGCACCAGAACCGTGCCCAGACCAGACCCTGACTCCGCCGGCCCTCTGGTCTGGGCCTTCCGGCCTCCGCAGTGGGAACAGGGAGTGTCTGGCCAGCTGTGGTGTTGCACTCCGGCAGCCCGACCGGCTGGAGGTGCCGGGGAGGGCCGGGCAGGTGGGGGCAAACGCTGTGGGGACCACCCATTTTCATGGAAAACAGGGACGCAGAGAAGTTGGATAAGGGGCCTTGTGCCGCGGCGGGGGCAGGGCGGGCTGCTCTGCTGAGCTCTGGCCGTGCGTGGCCTGTGACCATGAGTGCGTTCCCGTCTCCAAACACAGCTCTGTCCTCTTGCAGCTTCGTCGGAAGGACAGCAGCTGGTGCCCCCCGCATCTGGTCCACAGCTGGACCAGTGGGAATCATTATCCCAAAAGGACTTGTCAGTGTTGTCAAATGCCACCCGGATGCTGATGGGGACGACCAAAACCTATGACGGGGTGTTTCTGAACTGGGAGCAGCCCCTGGATGACCTGAAGAGAAGGGTGTTGGTGGTGGTGCCCTCAGAGAGGCCCTGCTTTCTCGGCGTCTATCAGCCGGCATGCTGGCTCACGGAGACTAAACCATCACAGGGCACATCTTCGTGCACACTCACCCCGACGTCTGCTGCCCCACAGAGCATCGCTCATGGCCAACGTGTTCGGTCTCCTGGAGGGGCTTTTCTTTGTGCACGCCTGTCTGAGTGTCCCTGAGCTCTCGCATCCTTGTCCCCCCAACGCAAACTGGCTCTGCAGTTGGCCTTCTGCTCCCTGCCATGGCACAGCACAAGTTAAAGAAAATGTTTAAAGGTTTTATTTATTTATTTGAGAGAGAGAGAGAGGGAGAGAGCACGAGCAGGGGGAGCAGCAGTGGGAGAGGGAGAAGCAGGCCCCCCCCTGAGCAGGGAGCCCAATGCAGGGCTCGATCCCAGGACCCTGAGACCATGACCTGAGCCGAAGGCAGACGCTTAACGACTGAGCCACCCCGGCGCCCTGGCATGAGTTAGATTTTGCATTTGGTTTGACAGTAACATCCTGCTGGAGTCTGTGCCAGCACATGATGCAAGTTTACGGGGCCCCCGACTCCCCTGAAGCTGGACAGTCGACTCTCTCGCCTGCTGAGGAGAACAGCACGTAACGTGACTTACTTTTCACTCAGTGTCAAGGAAACATTCTTGCTTGCTCTTCTTCACATAAGGATGGAATTCCTGAGAGCGCAGAACAGGAATGGGAGGACCAGCAGGAAGGTCTTAGCTGGAAACGGAGACTTAGCTGGAAACGAGATTTCTAGGGCGTGAAGGGATTGTTTCTGAGTTCAGGGAGAAAGAGCAAAGCAGACAGACCGGCACACTGGGAAGGGCTTGAGCTTGAGTCTTGCTAGAGTGTGAGATCTTAGGGGATTCTTCTCAAGGCTTCAGGGGCACAGCGGGGTGGGGGC
This sequence comes from Phoca vitulina, assembly GCF_004348235.1. Lineage (NCBI taxonomy): Eukaryota > Metazoa > Chordata > Mammalia > Carnivora > Phocidae > Phoca > Phoca vitulina. The sequence continues at coordinate 1,364,460 of NW_022589712.1, read as the reverse complement.
GCCCCAAGGAGGAGCTGAGAGAGTACCAGAATTCGTAACCTAAACGTAAGATTCATAGAGCTTCTCCTCCCGTAATTAGGCCACACCCCTGCCTCGGTGGCTAGAACACACTGTCCCGATCCCTGCATAGTGTGGACATCTCCTCACTCACTAACTCAAGTAACCGGTGTCCAAATCCACCTTTCTCACTCTGGGATCATAGACCTAAAAAGCGTGCAGCAATTTCAAGGTGTGAACAGGGTCTCATGTGTCCGGGCGGTCACTGTTTTCATAGCGAGCCTGAGCTGGGCTATGTGCACAGAAGATCCAGATTGTGATCCAAGTTCTATTTGCTCACAGGAACGGCCAAACTCAGTGTAATAATCGGAGGTGAGCTTTCCAACGAGCTTTTGCCTTTGGAAAGCATGTGCCCAACTATCCTGGAAACAGTGTCGGAGTGCTTGTGCCCCCATTGTCTGTCCTCCCCTTCCGAGGGAGCTGGGCCAGCCGGGCATGGCCCGAGGCTCTGGGCGGACAGCGTTGGTGCGGCGGGTGCTCCGGCTGGGTCTGGAAATCCTGCCTGCTGGGTTTTCATACTTCCCGGAACATTTATTAAAGATAATTTTCTGTAATCTCACGACTGGGGCCGTGTTGCAGCCTGGGGTGGGCCGCCTTTCTAGAAAGGGCATCCCGGGCAGCAGCGAGTCGGGCTGGGGCTGTGGGACGCAGCCCCACGGCCCCCACACACGGGCTGGCGCGGCCTCCAAACCCTTCATTTGGCCTCCAGTGCAGCTCTTGTCTTAATTGGCATGGTTTTGACTAAAGTCATATGGCTGTGCTGAAGCCTAGAACAGAATCAGTGGATTCCATCTGACATTATTGCATCTAGGTTCATGAGGTTTTGTGGTTTCTTCATCAAACATGTAGTTAAATGTTACAAAATGAAACCATAAAAACCTTGTCTAGGAAAAATTCATGTCTCTCCAGAGGCGCCAAATGTGCTTTAAGGCTAAACTGTTGGAGAAAGCTGGAAAACACTGCTCTGAAATTCAGTAAACTCGCTCCGATGAGACATTAAATCTAGGAATTAAATTGTTTTTAATAATTTTAAATTTTGAATAAAAATAAACTTTAAGAAGAGGGCTCGTACAAAACGACAGTGACCTTCTGAATATTCCAGGTGCTCCAGAGGTCGGATGCCGAATACGAGCTTTGAGCAACGTCCATGGAATCCTCTGACATTAAAGAAATCAGTCAGCCCTCCCCCCCAGAGGTGCCGAGGCTGGAGGCACCGGGGCGGCCGGGTCCCGTTCCCAGCTCCGCTCGCTGGCCGCCCCGCCAGACTCCGATCCTTCCTTCTCCAACGGCACCCTGCCACCATGAGAACTTTGTGCTCATTACCCCCTGTCCACAGCAGGGTGCCCAGCACCTGTCAGTCCCGGGAGCTGTGTCTCTCCACGGCCCATCTTCCGTAGCTAATGTTTCTGGACACGGTGCAGGCGGAGGCCTGTCCGCCCCAGCAGCCGGTCAGAGCCCAGTGCACACAGTGACCGACCGTGGCCACCTACTCATTTCTAGTCTCGCTGCAATTTGCATTTCTAAGCTCTTTTCATTAAAAAGTACACCTTTTAGTTTCAAAGACCATCTGAAGCCTTCCATTTTCTACCCGCAGTTTCTTTGAAGGGAAACGTGGATTTCTGCCCTGTAGGTTTATTTGGGGGGACTGTCCCTCTCTGTGTGTCTTTGGGGATGCTGGGTGCCCAGCGTAGATGCCCTTCATGGCGGCTCGGTGACAAAGGGACAGAGTGGACACTTGTGGTTGGAAAACAATAAATCCTTGACGGTGAGTATCTAAGAAACCACCTACAAGATGGTCAAATCCCAGGATGAAATGCAACCTTAAAGATCATCAGCCCCAATGCTTTTCAGACATCTCTGCCATGACATCCCTTCTCCAAACTCAATTCTGTGAGGAAGCCCAGGGTGTGAGGCGCGGGTCGCCGGTGGCGCTGCTTGGGGGAGGGGGGCACGTGAAAAATGGTGGGAGCGCATGGAGTCCGACTTCCACCCCGAGGGCCGTAGCGAAAGGGTTTGAACGGCAAATATATTTTGGTAGACCCCTGCCCCCTGGCCCCTAGAACCCCAACTCTGGGACCCAAAGTCTCAGAAAAACACCTTTCTCTTACGAAATCCTGATAACAAGCCTGGAACTCGAAACATCTCAGATTTTATTTGTTCATGTTTTTAAAAGAACTGGATCAGATGTGCCCAACCTCTAGTGGCTCTGAGTGTGGACGTTTCCATGTTGCAGGGTGACGGGTACGGCCCGGAGGGCTCGCCGTCACCCCGACCCCAGTGTCCCATCGCCCCCGCCAGTCCCAGGTCTGGACAGCCCGCGTGCGGGAGGCTCAGCAGGTGCGGTAAGGAGCAAGCATCGTGCATCGGCTGTGTCGGCCGCGGACCTCGGCAAGCATCGATCGACGCCTCTCAAGACCCCCAAACTGTTGAGTGTTCACGCCGGTGGGACAGGCGTCTCATCCTGCAGACGTGAGGAGGTGACAAGCTCGTCTCAACACCAGTGACACAGACTTCTTTGTTACAAAGGGTTTCTCAGGAGGGGAAGGCCGAGGGGGTTGGTCCTCGGGGAACGTGACAACACTCCGCCTTGGGCACCTGGGGCGCAAGCCAGGCTGTCGCCCCGGACGCTCTGAGCGAGACTCCAGGCCGCCGGCTCTCAGGGAAGCTCGGGCTTCTCCCTGAAGCAGAAAGTCTGCAGGTGTCTGCGGCCTCGGAATAACACCCAGGCTCATAACCACGTAAGTTTTCAAATACAATGAACTGTTTCCCAAAACCAGGATTGAAGAAGTCCCTTCTGGTTTTAAAAGTTATTCCCTAATAACAGCACTTGACAGTTTTCAGACTAATGCAGATGAAGTTCAAATGCACTGATGGGGAGCTGAGCTGCGGAGAGCAGAGCAGGGCGGCGGCAGGACGGCGGGGACGCAGAGTCCGCGAGGAAGCCTGGCCCCCAGGTATTGGTCTTCATCTTCCTATTGGGTCGTCCCTCCCTCCTCCCTCCTCCCTCGTTCCTCCCCCTCCCCCCACCCAAACAAGCATCTCCCACCCAGCCGGGCCAAGCTCTCCTCTAGGAGCTGGAGACCCCGCGGCACACGCCCCAGACGTCTCCGACCTTAAGGAATTGGCATTACAGAGGAAAGAGACAAAAACCACCCAGACACACAAATGGACCTACATGGGAGAGTGTCAGTGCTGTAATGGGAAACGGGAAATAGGAGGACAGTGGGGCCGGGACTAATGGGCGGTGGGGGAGATTTCAGGGTCATCAGGAAGGGCCTCTGTGAGGAGGTGACTTTTGGCCTGAATTCGAGGAAGATGGGATCGGTATGGAATTAGGAAGTCGTGCCAGGCAGAGGTTCGAGCAGGCACCAAGGCCACACAGTGGGACGAGCGTATGGGGGGCCGGGGGCCGGGGTGCAGGAGGGGAAGGGCCCTGCCATGGCACGAAGAGAGGGCTGGGGCCACAGAACTCAAGCTCCCGCAGCTTGAGCTTGGCAGTCACAGCATGTGTTCAAACACAGCTGCTTGGGGACTGTCTGGGAGACGCACCCACCGCTCGGGAAGGAGCCCAGGACTCCTGCTGCTGGGGCCGCCTGGGGGGTGCGTGGCGGCCATTCCCGGAGGCTTACGTGCGGAGTGGAGAGGTGTCCGGAGCGGTTCTGCTGGTGAGCTTGGTGTGGGCGGGGGGGATGGGGCGAATCTCAAGGAGGACTGTCAGGCTTTTCTTTCGGAACTGGGTGGAGAATATGGTGACGGTGATCAAGAGTGAACACTTAGGTAGCACTTACTGTATGCCGGGCACAGTGCCCGGGGCTTTCAGCGTAAGGACTCAGTGTATACTCAAGACGGCTCCGGGAAATCCCGTCGTCCTGATTCAGCGTCAGGACTCGGAGAGCAGGCGATGCTCCTCTGTGACCCCGTCCGTGCAGCTTGGGAGGCGCGGGGTGGGTGCAGCTCGAGATCCAGGCCCGAAGCCAACCCCCAGGCCCAGGAGAGGCGGACGTGGAGGAGGGGGACAGCGCGCCATTCGGAGACTCGCTATCTGGGTGGAGGTAGCGGGGCGGCGGCTGGTAGACAGTCTGGGACTTGGGGCACAGTCAGGGCTGGATACAAGCGTGAGAGCCGTGGGCGAGGAGACAGGTTTGAGCCGCTTGGACCAGCACTGGTGCGAGGCCCTGGGAAGAACTGGGGGCAAGGCGGGCCCCGGGGTCTTGTGTGCCACCCACCCAGAGGGGAGCCAGGGAGGACCGTGCCTGAGGAGGGAGGGTGAGGGGGCCCTTGCTTCAGGGCCCCCGTGAGGATGGAGATGAAGCGGCCGAAGGAAGTAGAAGCCGCCAGGCTCCCCCCAGTTCTGTTGTCAAGGGGAGGCAGCAGGGGAGCAGGGCCCACCATTATTTTAAGGTGAGAGCTTCTGTTGGCACCGAAAGAAGGACTTCAGGTGTGTTCCATGCTGACTTGCCAAGGCCCTGGGTGGACGGCGGGAGCCCTCGCTGCAGAGAGACAGGGCGCCGCGGGGACGGCTCTCGACGGGACCATTAGGTCTCCTCATCCGCAGTCCGCGTCCCCCAGGGGAGGCTGCTGTTGAGATCAGAGAGAGAGGGGCATCTGTGGGGTGGGCTTGGGGGCGCCTGGTGCCCCTGGTGCCGGGAAGAGGAAAGGCCATGGGCTGAGGACTTTGGTCCCGGAGGGCGTCTGGGGCTGAGCGGCCGGGGGCTGGCGTGCAGCGACCCCAGGAGCGTGGCCGGAAGAGCCGCATGCGCCCGCGTCCTGGAGGAGCGCGGGGACGGTGCCCACTTGGAGAAGCGCACATGTGGCCCACGGCATCCGGAGGCAGGTAGGTCCTACGGCACCACGGCATTAAAATGTTTATTTCTGAGATACACGCAGCCGGAAAATGGATCAGTTACACGCATTATCACATCTGCCACATAATGCATCATTGTCCCTCACACCCCCACGGACTCATTTTGCTCAAGTAACATTTTAAAACATAAAAGGTAAGTGTTTCAAGATGGCCCCAGAGTCCCCATTTTTTTTTTTTTTTTCACTGATTTTTCTCAACTTGCCTTGCTCTGCGCATTTTCGGAGGCTTTCAATCCCCGGGCACTCACACAATGTGCTTGTTAAGAAGAACCATCAGAAGCCAAAATTGTACTGATTGCCTCCCCTTTTTTTGTGGCTGTCAGAAAATAACCTGTATTTATTTTGAAATAATGCTTCCTGCCTTTTTGTTCTATATAAATATAATTTATATTTACTGTCAAGAATTAAGAAAATACAAGAGAGTATACAGAAGAAATCTAAATGACTCCTATTTCTGCCACCCAGAGCGAACTACTGTTAACATTTGGATGTATTTTCTTTCAGGCTTTTTATACATATATTTGTATAATTGAGGTCATTCTGTATCCACATGCTCAGACTCTGTTTTTCTCCAGGCGGTACGACACCGAGGCTGTCCCATCGCGAAGTGGCCCTTTCCTCTTATCGAACTTGTGAATAACTTATTATTTCATAAAACTGCAAGGAATGTAGTGGCAAAGTCTCACATGCCTTTACCTGATTGACGGACATTTTCTTGAATCCTAGAGTTTTATGGGGTCAAAGTTCACAAATATTAGGTTCTTGTGCAGAAGTTTGGACTCATGACATCGGCTCACAGGAAATGATGCTAAAATTCACATTTTAGCTCCTTCGTGTGATTTTTTAGTTTATTAAGGTAAAAAGTTACAGAAAAATATGGGCTTTCTTCTGGAGTATTCTTCTTTGCTTTGTTTTGATTTTAGGGATCTCTGAGAGAGCACGACAGACACTGGGGAAGACACAGGTCTGCTTGCCTGAAACCACCCCCGAAGGCAGGACTGTGAGGGCATCGCCGTGAGGGGACGCCTGGCCCCAGGACCTGGCCATGGGACCCTATGTGGAAACAGGGTCTTTGCAGATGTGCTCAAGTTAAGATGAGATTGTTGGGGTGGCCCTGGTCCGGAAGTGGGCCCAGACGCGCACACGGTGGAAGTCCTGTGTGGAGGAGGCAGAGACGGCGTGAAGCGTCCTCAAGCCCAGGAACGCCAGGGATTGCCCCCAGGGCTCGAAAGGCAAGGAGGGAATCTACACAGAGTTTCCGACACTTGGTCTCAGACTCCTGGCCTCCACATCTGTGGGAGAACAAATTTCTGTTGTTTTAACCCACACGGTTGACCTTGCCTGGTTACGGCCCCAGCCGCGATGCGGCGAGGCCACGGTCACCCCCTCAGTCCCCCTGTCGGAGGTCCCTCCTGGGAGAGACAGCCCAGAACAGGTTTGAGTGTGTCCTGATTCACACTGATGGTAACAATAAGCCCCTAACCTAGCGTCCTCCTTACGGAATGCATCCTCAAACGTCTGCTTCACAGAACCGTGGTCACCTTAAGGCGACAGGTGTGCTGTGGGAGGTAGGGTTGTTCTCCAAGAATGAAAAGTCATTGAGAAGCTTCAGAGAAGAAAAGAGCCAATTGTTTTCAAATGTCACTTGCATTCCTTCCAGACACCTCACAGGTGCACGACTGCCTCAGGGGAGAAAGGAGTGCGGCAGACGGTCCCCAGGTGTGCAGGCAGGAGCTCACGTGCGCCACGTTCCCAGGTGTGGCCGCGCAGCAGGCGCAGGAGGCCGGGAGGAGCTCCCGCGGGCGGGGGATGAGAAGCAAGAGCAACAAGGAGGGATGGGAGCGTCCTTCCAGAACTGCGACAGGAATGCCACATGTCCGAAATCACACGGTGCTTCCTCTGACAGAATCTGGTTCTGATCAGCGACAAAGCCCGTGAGGTCCAGAGGAAGAATCCGTAGAACCTAGTGGACAAGCATCGGTGCTCATGTGTACGATACTCTCTTGGTACCTTGGTGGTGGGTTTCTGTTTAGAGGATTCTGGGGATGGCGGCTGAACAGGCTGCTCAGACACTTGCTTTCTATCTGTCATGTTGCTTTGGCCTTTGGAGAGCTGCGCGGGGTGAGGCAGGCTGTCCCAGCCCGGCTAAAGGTCATGGCTGGAGGCGTTCAGTAAACCAAATGGGGTAACCGTATTTTCTTTTCTGAGGAGGAGGATGGACTGGGAGCCATCTGACTGGATCACTGCGCTGGTCGTTTTCACAGATAAAGGCCTACCTGTTTGGGGCCAGGGGCCAGGTGTTCAGGATTCTTTACCCCTGCTTCCCCCCACCCCCGCAGCTCTGGGCTTCCTGAGGTGGGGCCACGTGCTTTGTCGCCAGACTAACATGAATTAACACGTGATAACATGCCAGCTGTCTCAGTGCGGACTGGTTTACCGTGTTCATCCACTTGTGGTTACCTGTCAAAGAGTGAAGCGTTCACAGGTTAACTTCGGGGAGGGGAGAATGAGTGAGACCGAGATGCCGGTGCTCCTGGAAAGCAGCGCGAGTGCGTCCTTGGGCAGGCCCGGCCCCTCCTGTCTCGCAGTTCAGTTCCCTGCAGAGGAGGAAACCCGTGGGTCTGTCCTCTCCTTGTCCTTCTCCTCCTTCCCATGGTTAGTAGTCCTGTGTCGCCGGTCTGCTGACAGGTGTGGGCAGGGGGATGTCCTTGGCTCTCCGACCCTGACAGCGCGCTTGCGCACCCATAATGGGCGTGCACTGTTGGTGCGCCCTCAGGGCGCCCTCCGAAGGCCAGCAGAGCTGATCACAGCCCAAGCCCCCGCGAACCGCTCGCTGCCTGGCTGGCTGTGTCCCCCCAGCGGCGGCCGCGCCCCGGGGTCCTCGTGCGGCTTATACAGACACTCCCGGCACTGCCCAGACCTCGGGGCCAGAAGGAGCTCTCCTTGTCAGGTTGGAGCTTGAAGAGCCTCCACCGAGAGCGGTCCACGAGTGCACAGCGCGAGTCTCAGGCGCAGGAACACGGGCAGCGAGGCTGGTGCCCCAGGTTGGGAGCCTGGTTCTGTGTGCGCACAGGACACACGTGCGGCCTGTGGCATCCAGGAGCGGGCAGGGCCTGTCACAACAAGGGGGTCGCTATCATCCTCAGCAGGCTCGGTCGCCTCAGCGGAGGGTATTCCACAAACACTCTGACCCTCGGTTCTTCCCCGGGGAAATAGAGCCTTACCTGGGCCCCCCGTTCATGTGTTGGAGTCCTGACCCCCAGAACCTCAGAACGTGACCTTGTTGGGATGGTGGCCACGTTAAGACGAGGTCATTAGGGTGGGCTCTTACGCAGTGTGACTGAGTCCTTATGGGCAGGAGACATCTGGACGCGGACACAGACCTGCCCAGAGGCAGATGGCTGAAGGCACGCGGGGAGAAGAGTCACGCGCCTGGAGGGACGGGTCCACAAGCCAAGGGACAGCGTGACTGCTGGTGCGCCAGACGCGGAAGAGGCAGGTAAGCGTCTTCACCGGAGGCTTCAGAGAGGACATGTGTCCCCACACCTGGATTTGGGGCTTTGGGCCTCCAGAGCTGCAAGACAGCATATCTGTCGTGTGAAGCTGCCCGGTTTTCAATGCTTGGCGCGGCAGCCCCGGGAAGCTCCCAGGCCGCCACCTCCCACGGGGCAGCGAGCACACGCAGGGGCCGCCGCGTGGCCCTCGGTGGGCGACCAGCTCTCGGGGACCATCACCCCAACCCCACAGTTCCGAAACGGCTGAGTGCCGAGTAGTGACCAGGAGGATGGGGTCTGTGGGAATACAACAGACGGCATTTTTTAAATTCAGAGCCCGTATAGACCTTTCATAGAGAAAGTTCTCTAGAACCCCTGAGAGTATGTAAGAAGCTTAAGGTTAGCCTGTGTTAATATATATATATATTTATTTTTTTATTTGAGTATAGTTGACACACAATGCTATATTAGTTTCAGGTGCACAACCCAGGGACTGACAAGTTCACAGCTTATGATGTGCCCACCCTGAGTGTGTCCACCTCCTGTCCCCACACTCACCCCTACAGTGTCCTCGTCTATATTCCCCACACCGTGACTCCTTCAGTCCATAGCTGGAAGCCTGCGTCTCCCACTCTTCTCTACCCACTTTGCCCAAAGAAAACAAAATACCAATTCAAAGGGGTACATGCACCCCAATATTTACAGCAACATTATCTACAGTAGCCAACTTATGGAAGCAGCCCAAGTGTCCATTGACTGACGAATGGATGAAGAAGACATGGTTCATATATACGATGGACTATTACGCAGCCGTCAGAAAGAATGACATCTTGCCATTTGCAGACTTGGATGGAGCCAGAGGGTATGATGCTGAGTGAGGTAAGTCAGTCAGAGAAAGGCAAATACCGTATGATTTCACTCATATATTTTTAAATGCAAATTACCACTGCAGAAAAAAAGTTTTATCTTTATAACTAGTAAAAATAATTTGCTATAGATTAGCACCAATTTGAAATGACAACACTTAAAATTTCTCCAGGAATGTGAGTCTTTTAGAAACACTGTAAACTCGGGTTTGAAGCACAAGGGGCTGGCATTTTCCCACTTCTGTTGGGCAGAGACAAGGGGAAGGTGCAAGCCTGAAAGAAAGAAGGAGAGGGCTCCCCAGTTCGTAACAGGACGTCGGGCACCTCCTTTCGAGTTGAAGCTGAACAGTGAGGAATTTACAGGACCCGGGGGGCTGGGGAAATGCCCCTGTGCGGGCTCCAGCTCTCTCCCTCTGACCCCGGCTGGGCTCAGCGGAGGGCGCTCCGAGGTCCGAGGGTCCTGGTGCGGGCCCGCTCTAGCCTCTCAGCCCATGACGCGGCTCGAGGCTGCCCCTCCCTCAGGGACGCCCCCAGCCGCCATGCAGCGCCGCACACCTTTGAGAACATTCCTCACAGACCCTTCGGTCTGTGATGGGCTTTAAAGGTCCAGGACTGACCCTCGGGCTAAAAACAGCACGCCTCCTGTGCCCAGCTTCCATCCCGTCAACAAATACTAAGGCGGTGAAGGATCAAGAGCCACAGCAAACGGCCCCGGGGTTACGCGCTCCTGTTGGCGCACACTCCCCCGGACTGACCGAGGCCGGAGCGCTTCGGGGCCACGGGGGACAGAAGCCAGAACACGACTGTGCCTCTTCCACGGCACACCTGCTTTGACCCAAAGCGTCCCCACGGGTGAGCCCGTCGGGAGCGCGGACAGCACAGTCCCCTGGAGGGCACGTCCTGCAGCGGCTGGGGGAGCCCAGAGGCTTGCCCGAGCCCAGCGTGCGGCCTGCCCTCCCCGCGCCCCGGCGGCCCAGGAAGAAACGTAGTTCAATCACCAAGACGCATGGAGGAAAGAATGGCTCTGAAGTTGAGGTGCTCCTCTCTTTCCAATTCTGCTTCTTAACCGACTTAGTGTATGTTTCCAGTATCTGTTCCTAAACCCATCTGTGAGAGGTTCAGCCACATGGACGTGGCTTTGACCACTGGGGCCTCTCTCCTGGTTAAACACCTCTGTGCCCTCCCTCTGAACGCCACTGGGGGAAAGCAAGTGCTCTTACAGGACACCCAGCAGCTGAGGAGACCAGACCTTCGCCCCCCTTCTCGCCACTGTTGACCAAGATGGCACCCCGGTACGCGAGGGGGTTTCAAAGTCTGGAGTCCCTGTTTCCTTCTCTCTGCTATTTTATCCTTGGCATCACTCCTACCCGGTTTTGGCAAGCTCCTACCAGAAAGGCAGGCCATCGCCTATATTCAAAGAGTTTTGTAGAAATAACTTTCGTCCTAAGAACAGCACAAAGTTTTCTGGGACAATGTGTTTCCCACCTCACAAAGCCTGGAGTCACCTGTCAGATGCGTCCGGGCAGCCCTCCGTCCAGAGGCCGCAGGGTCAACTCCTCCGAGAACGCACCCCGGCAGCATCGTCTGCAAGAGAAACAAATCACGTGTGCCATTCGGGAGCCGGTGCGCTGACGACACGGGGACATTGTGGCGCCTGAGCCCTGACCGCCAGGCTACCCTTCCATCCGCCGAGCGTGTTTGAAAACTGGCACCGGCAGCCTGGATAAAGCTCTGGGAGGCACCTGTCATCCCGCTCCCGTCCACGGCGGGCCTGCACACACGGGGCGTCCTGTGGCTCGGGCCTTGACCGGCACGTTCCCCGTGAGGCTGGTGCTCCCGGTGCCGTCCACACGTGGCCAGTGCAGGTCGGACACCTGACTGTCCCGCCTCAGCGCGCTGCCCCCAGGCAGGCTCGGGACAAAAGCACAACCCCCCGCACCCGCGCGTCTTAGGAGGGGTGGAGGCCCCGCCTGGCACCCTCGGTGGCGGGGACTGGCCCGCATTGCGCTTTGGGCCCATGTGGACTCGGGGGCCCCACAGGTGTGTTTCCTACGAGAAGCCCGTGCCCAGCCCAGGCGGCCGGCCTCAGCAAAGGCGTGGAGGGACGGGGACGGGGCAGGTCTGTGTCTGCGGCAGGGGCCCGGGGAGGGGTCCCAGCCCCCCACAGACGCAGCAGACTCATCGGACCGGGTCCTCGGTGCACACAGCGCAGGACAGCATTCCCTTTGCCTGATTAAAGGAATTTTCTTTTGTGAATTAAACCACACTACATAAACCCCAAATCGTCCTGGTACCAACCACACATGCAGCCAGTCTCAGAATGCTGGGGGCCGCGAGGCCAGGGCCCAGACCACCCGGGTTCCTGCAGCTTCTGGGCCTCCGCGGGGAGCACCAGTTCCTGTGTGCGGTGGAAGCGTTTCGGCGAATCAGGGGAACAGTTACAAGAAAAGCTCGTTTCCCTGCTGTTTCCCATAATTGCTCTTTCTCAGCCCAATATGATTGAAATGGAAAAAGCAAACATATCCATTTTGGTCGGCGTTTTTCTCCTCCCCCTTAATATTTCTCCTTTTGTTTAGAGTCAATAAGGGCAGCTGCGGCTCGCGCCTGGCGTGGAGGCCCCGCGCACCTGGGGTCCAGGCGCGAGGCTGGGGGGCCGCGGCGGGCGCGAGGGGTGCTGAGGTCCGCTGTGTGTGAACGTGGAGCTGGCTTCCCACCTCTGCTCCGTCCACAGCGACACGGGGAGCGTCCACCTTCTCAACAACACCGTCCGCTCAGGTCGTGCGGTTCCCGCCTGTGGAGGAAGAGACACCAGCAGCAGACTCCATGCCCGGCCCCTCCTTCCTCGCCGAGCCAGACCCTGATCCCAAGTGGGGCTCCAGGTGACCTTGGGGAGGCCAGGGGGCCAGCTCCGAACACAGACACGAAGGCCTGGGACGAGAAGGGTCTTTCCAGCGCTCTCTGGCGTCGAAGCAGGCTGACTCTTCCCAGGAAGTAACGGGAGTGACAGGATCGACCTGGCCGTGGTATTTCCCATTTCACACCAGACTAGTGGTGCCGGGTGCTGGACGTGGGCCCCCCCGCAACAGGCCACGCGCCCTAAATGAGCTCAGAAGGTGCCACAGGGAGGCCGATCCTGGGGTCCTGTGGGGCGATTTGCATTGTTCAGAACAGGTGGGGAGGACGGTTGGCGGGACGCCGTGCTGTGGAGGTGGCGGGGGCCGCTCGGAGCAGCCCGTGAGGGTGTCACCTGCTGAGGCCCCAGGACAGGCTTCCCCGGCCGTGAAGGCGCTCGGGGCTGGGAGGACACCAGAGGCGGTGCTGGCTCAGGGGGAGGGGCCATGTTCTCGTGCCTGGGGGGGGGGGGGGGCCGAGAAGAGCAACGTTCCAGACACGGTCCGCGGGCCCCACACAGCGTGCCTTCCATCCTCCGCCGCACGGGCTCGAACAGCGTGATGCGCAGGCTGCTCTCTGTCTCTGTCTCTTGCTCCCTGTCTCTCTCTGTCTCTGTCTCTCTGTCACCCACAAAGCGAGCGTCACGTTTCTTCCACGACCACTGTGAGGAGCAGCGGGTGCCGTGTGCCGTGGGGAGGAGAGCAGGGTGGCCGCGGCCACACTTCCAGAAGGACGAGGCGGGCTGAGCCCCAGCCCCAGCTGACCACTCTCCCTGCACACCGTTATTTATACTTCAGCTCCGTCTACTCCTGAAAGCTGTAATTAGGAAGGACACTTATAATTTATGGTCACCTGTGGTCACCGCCAAGTTTGCGCTGGCCAGTGGGGGGCCTCCTGGGCCGCACGTGTCTGTCGGCACCCAGGAGGTGCCGGGGCCCCCGTCAGTGTGGTCACGGCTCTGGGACGGTCCTCGGCAGTGCTGACCACGTGTGGCAGGACGGGGAGGCCAGAGGAACTCACGGCTCCCTCCCTCCTTCGTGACGGTCTCCGGGCAGCTCGACCTCTCGCCCCTCAGCAAACTCCGGAGGTTTTCAGGCACCTGGTGTTTGGAGAATCTCTGCCTGAAAGATTAGGAGCTACTGTTGAATTCTGACCCCCCTCGCTGTCCCCTGCCGTCCCTTTATGAACGCAGCTTCTGGGACTCTGTGCATGGACTCTGTCAGTTGGAGCAAAGCAGAAAATTGTCAGAAAGAAGTGCTGAAAAGGCAGAAAACAGGGGGAAGCTGACACACACTCACACACACAGCAGATTCGGGGCCAGAGCGCAGCAGGAGCCGGCCGCCTTCCAGGGCCCTGCAGGGGTCTGCTGGTCACAGTGCCCACCAACCCGAGAAGGGCTTGAACTGAACCACCTGGAATACATTGATGTGACTCTAGAAGTGGCCAAATCTACAGCAAAAATTTGACAATTATCTCAAAAAGTTACATGCATATACATAAAAAAAGGAGACCTAGCAAACAACAAATCTCTGTTCCCCAAAGAAGTTGAAGACCGTCTGGGGACGACTCAGGTGACAGGGTGCTGGCAGTGAAGGGCCGGGGTACATGGCCGGCCGCCCCCCAGCTGCAGCCGGAGGGGACTTCCAGTCCCGCTAAATTCCAGGAAGAAGCAGCACCGCTCCCACCTCCCCGGCCTCAGCGGCCGGCCCCCACCTCCGGGGCCAATGGTCATCGGTCAGCGCCTTGTCCACCGGTAGCTCTCGGGGCCCGGAGCCCAGTGCAGGCGCGGGTCCAGCCTCCGTTCAACCAGCTCGGGTCTCATCCTTGTCTTGGCTGTGGAAACCCGGACTCCTCTATCATGTTGGAGGGTTCTAGGTGCTTAAGGAAGGTTGTGAACCAACTATATCTATTTTTTACACATTTCTTGAGGTGAGGAAGATGGATTTCATGGTTTCTATTTTATAGGTTTAAAGAAGATGCAGGTAGTGAACATTTTGCCCACCAGCCAACCAACTGCTGTCAACGGAGATCAGACAACGTTCTTAACTCAGCCCACCACTGAGCTGCCAACATGGAATCCCAATAATCAAGAGTATATGAGTGTTAAAGAGAGAAATCTCCATTTTACAACGTAAAATAAATGCTAAACAATGGGAAACACTTGTTTAGACGGTAGTCTTCATGCCATGGGGGAAACTATTCCCTAATAATCAGGGTCATGTGTGTCCTTGAGGCCTGAGTGTGTCCGCTAAGAAATCCTCACCTCCATTACTCCACTGGGGTGGGGGCTGGGGGGGGGCTGTTGACCCTACCGAAGAGTTACCCCATGTGTCAAAGAAAACAACTACCAGTTCAATAAACATGTCTAGTTGTTTGCTCAAAAAAAAAAAAAAAAAACCCTCGGTTAAACACTACATGACACATTACCAACAGCGATGTAAGAACAATTTATTTTTACCGTGTGGATGCTCTTAGAAGATTTTCTTCAATAAAACACCTACTTTTCTATGCACATTTAAAAAATTTAAAACGTGAATGTATGTACAACAAATACCCACGACTTCAGCATTTGGGACCAGGATGACTCAGGGTGTGGGAAATGACGCTCTGTGGGTGAGTGACGAGGAGAGACGCAGAATCGCCTTATCGCCCTCTTTCCCACCTTCTGCGCGGTCGTCACGCCTGTACCAGCTGCAGAAACGAAGCTCACAAAGTGTGGTCTGAAACAACCGAAATCTGTTCTCTTAAGCTCGTTCAGGAGGTCAGAGGTCCGGCGGGAGCCAACGGGTCACAGGTCATGCCCCTTTCTGAGCCCCTGGGGAGGCTCCTTCCTGCAGCCTCCTGCTCCTGGGGGCTGAGGGTAGCTGGCCGGGCCGCGCCCCTGACCTCTGTCTCCCCCTGTACCGGGGTCCTCATCTCCTCTTCCCGGAGGGACCCCGGTCATGTTGGTTCAGGTCCAGATGAGCCCATCCTAACTTGACCACATCTGCAAAGATTCTGTTTCCAAATGCGATCATATTCATAGTGGCTGGGGTTAATGCCCCAGCATGCCTTCTGCGGACACGACTCCCCCAGAACACGCAAAGGCTGTGTCCGCCCCTCCTGACGGCTTCCGCCATCAGCCCAGACGCTCGGATCCCAAGAGCCAGGCAAGTGGCAGCCTGGGGGCTCCCCTGTGCGGCTGGTCCTACTGCGCACAGAGCGAGCGACAAGAGGGGGCAGAGCCCCTCGCGGCGAGCATGTGAGGACAGCAGGCCCGTGGATCCCCTCCTGCCCATCACAGGGCCACCAGCTACCCCACACCCCTCCCCAGCCACTCAGAATGGGAGGGGGATTGGCTCCCAGCTTCACAGACTGCGATTGCCCAGAGCCCCCATCTCCTTCCCGGGTCTCTGCCTCCACATCCCCCGGGTCAGACAGACGACCCCCCACCCCCGCAGAGCTCAACCTCTCCCCTGCTTTGCATCCAGTAAAAAAGCCCCCTGCCAGCCTTGTGGGGCAAGGTTTTCCAGGTGTCGGGAAGCAGTCCTATCCAGAAGCCTGTGCATCCTGCCTTCCCCAGCCTTCGCTGGTTCTGTCTCCCCCTCTTCTCCCTCCTGCGTCCTCTCCCCTTGCCCAGCATCCCCACACACAGCCGCAGCTTCACCTCTCCCAGAGCCTGGGCCCAGGCACGTGCCCGCCCGACATGGGATCCGCTGCGGGCAGGTGAAGGATGCACGACTCTGCGCAGGCTCGGAAAGACCCGTGTTAGGAAAACAACTCGGTCACACTCTCGGAGCGAGGGCGTCGATCCGTCTAGCTACGTGACCTCCACGTGCAGGTTTCTCACGGAAGGAATAGAAAAATCACGGCACGGGGAAGACAGCCTAGGGTCGTGAACATAAGGTGGGTGAGGAGAAATGATGAAACCTCCAGGAGGTAAAGCCTGTTTAAACATTTATAGTTGGGAAGCATTCCCGATGAGCCCTTTGCTGATGATTCCAATAAAATCATATTCGCCTTAACCACAAATATTTTCCAGTTCAACCTAAATTCCATAGAAGACCAAAAGCAAAATTGATGTGGCTGAATGGAAATGAGTAAGATTGGGGGGGGGGGGAATGAACATTTAATTCAGTTTTCCATTTTTAAACCAAAACGTTGCTTGTGTGTATCCTTGGAAACCTCAGAGGCTTTATCATGGGTGGGAGGTTCCGTTTTTGATGAGTTACAGCGAACAGGGCAAGGCCCCCCGAGCCGAGCAGACCCCCAGACACCTCCCTGGGTCCCTCAGGCCCGTCCTGCCCACGGCCAGGGCGCCTTCCAAGCCGTGCCATCCCCGCCAGGGCCGGATTGGAATCAGCGTTCGCGGACTCTGCTCTGAAGTGAAAAAGTACTCGCGTAAATCATTCTAGAATTTTCTCTCACTTGAGACTCTCCAGATTTTCTCCGTGCCTGTCCTGGTTTTGCAGCTGCTGTAACAGAGAGAGCTACACAGCCCTGGCGCCGTCTGCGTGGAGCCTGAGGACCGTGGCCCCGGCGGCCCCACCGGGATCAGCGCCCAGGCCACAGCGCCCACCACCAGGCCGGCCCGTCACCTCTCCTGCCGCTGGGAGAAAGGGGCTTTGTCACCGAGGAGAAAGACTGCACTTTTCTCACACTTTAAAGGAATAGGGCGAAAAGTCAAGATTACAAAGCTAATAATATTCTGATTCAAAAACTTACCAAAATGGTCTTCTAGGAAAAAAAAATATGTTTTTGTATGAATCAATGATCTTATTAAAAATTTTTAAAAAATGGATTTAGTATCTTGATCTTCTGATTAGGAATTTCAGTGGTTGCCCGACGTTTTTAAAGCAGAGAGGGCGGTTCTACCAAGAAAGTACAAGAAAGTAGTAATTATTTTTTGTAGCTAAAAATATTTTCCTGCAAAATATGATTGTGGTTTTAAGCCAATGCCGTGTTTTTGAGCTCTTTCTCTAGAGACTTTTGAAGACTATTTCATATT
Source organism: Phoca vitulina (assembly GCF_004348235.1). Classification (NCBI taxonomy): domain Eukaryota; kingdom Metazoa; phylum Chordata; class Mammalia; order Carnivora; family Phocidae; genus Phoca; species Phoca vitulina. The sequence continues at coordinate 1,347,301 of NW_022589712.1, read as the reverse complement.
CCAAGAGTGTAGTTTTGGGGTGGCATTCTAAATCTCTGACTCATAGTACCAAAGTAGGTATGAATAGTCTTTTTTTAAACACACAGAATACAATGGAAGAAATAATTATCACATTTGCATTCCGATTGAACTAAAAAAGCCTGTTGTCGATTGAGATAGATCTTAGTTAGAGATAGCTTATATCACGAGCATAAGACATGGGCAGCTCCTTAAAGTTGAGATCTTAGACATTCAGAATTGCCTAATAAATTGGAAGACCAACACATGGTTTTTGTTTCATATTTGTATTTATTTACTGATTAGACATTATAAAGAAATGCAATCTATTATCATCCTTATTTCATTTGAAAGGGAAAAAATAATCCAAAAAGGAGAAAGTATAAATTTTAAGTATCAATAATTTTTTTACACTGAGTAAATTTAGCATTCCTTTGCTTTATTTTGCCACAGAACAATTAAAATATCACGTATGTGTTCAAGTCAGTGAATTTGAATTTGGGGTATTCACTGTGAATCTTGGTCCATTGGTCCATTAATTAACTAATATGAACTGGGGCTTGTTACTGAATGTCTCTGAGTTTCATTTTGCCTCAAAGATTCAGTTTGGAAATTAATCGTAGAAATGTGTTAACGTGATCGGCACTGGCAGGTCTTACTCATTTCCTCCCCTCTTATTTGCCTGGAGTCCTGTGAGCTCTGCAGCCCGTGGCCCTTACAGCAAGTGTCTCAGGGGCCTCATCATGATCCCATCCTATCTCTGTTCTCACACCTATGACCTGGAAAGTTTTCTGAGCAGTAAGTGCCCCTCCCATGTTAGCAAATCAAATTAGAATTTTGTAATTTTTTAATGCTAATCTATTTAATTTTTGTCTTCTGTTATAAAATATAATCATTTTACTTTTGAAAAAAGAAACCAAAGAGTGGGACATTGAAGGCATCCACCCAGGAGTCCCATGTGCTTTCTGATAACAGAATCAAACGTTTCACTTGGGTGGTAGAGCATCTCTAAATTTTCTATGAAATTATGCAAACACTTTTCCTCTTCGGGGAATAAGAACATTTCAAATTCACCTGCAAGAGATCAAATGAAACAAAACAGTACTTTGTTCCCTAGAAACTAGGTTTGTACAGGGCAGATATTTTGTTCCATGACACAAAGAACATGGATGATCTATCAAATATCATCAATACTAGTTTTACTTTTTTAAAAACAGATCTTTTGGGGCATCTGGGTGACTCAGTCAGTTAAGTCTAATTCTTGATCTCAGCTGAGGTTTGATCTCAGGTCATGAATTCAAGCCCCATGCTTGACTCCACACTGGGTGTGGAACCTACTTAAAAAACAAAAAAGGCAGATCTTTCATAAAAACAGAAGTCAGAGCGCAAAATCAACACGAGCAAAGGAAGATCTGTGTAGGGTCCTGTGATGATAAGTAAACCACACCAAGCCATTGTCTCTCATAAAAAGGGTACTTATTCTAAGTAACAAACTCCAACAACATTTATTTTATTTAATATTCTTAGAATCAAGAAGATCTCAAAACACACCATTGTTGATGGCACGTTTTGTTGGGTAAAAGTTTATCTGCCAAACAGTCAGTACTTAGGGACTCAGGGTTGACTCTTCCGGGTGAGTTTTGTGAGAAACATCTGTATAAAAGTATTCACAGTGAATCTGTAAATCCATTGTACAGACCAAGAGTACGGCTTTGCAAAAGCAGAAAGCAAACAAATAAAAAGGATTGAAGTGTTATTGTAATTCAACAAGGAGGACACTGGCCTGAGGTGGTGTGGGTGCCCTGGTGGCCCATGTAAGCAAACCAAAATCGAAGCCTGTAAATGCCTCAAGGTCACAAAATCAAAATGTAAGGACAACCCATCACTGACAGCCAACTGGGCTTTCAGCGGCAGCCCATCCATCAGTCCCTCGCTTGGCTTCCGCCCGTGAGCGGAGCATTACTAACCACTTCCGGTTGGGCGCTGCCCCGTTAGAATTGATTTTTAATAAATAAACTCTTAATTTCTTTAATGTACCCTAGTTTACCTTGTTACAGAAGTCGTTATAGGCAAACCCGACAATTTGTTCTATGACGGTTTTAATTTATTTTCACAGAAATGACTGATTTCACTGAAGCAATTAATTGTTGTCCTGTGGACATAGCTGTATTGAACCAAATAAACACCTTACTCTGTGATGTTCAGTAAATACTTTGGGAGAGGTATAGGGTTGATTAAAGGCATGTGTTGTGACAGTTAAAAATCTATCCTGTCCTCAGTTTCCGTTTTGGTTTTTATAACCTCAGGATCTGCTCCGCTGTGTGTGGTGGACAGGCTCCCAGCACCGTCCTCGGAGGGGCCAGTCACGGGCCTCTTAGAAACAGACGCACGAACAAAGACAAAGACAAGGAGGGGTCCCTGTGTGGCATCTACGCAAAGCAAACGCTATGATCACCCGTAGTCTTTGTACTGAGTTACATTATCACTTCAGAAAGGATTTTTACAAACCTCCTCATTGGATGTGTATTTGGGTGATGCTTCTGGACAGAGCTTTGCATTTTCTCCTTCTCCTTGTACGTCTGACTGCAGCTAAGACCCCTTCGGCAGGCAGACTGGGAGCACCCTGCGGTCCGCGCGAGAGCAGAGCGAGGCATCGGTCTATTTTGCAATGCTGCTTTGTAAGCATTCTCAATGTAAACGGGAATGAGAGACAATAACCCTTCTTGGCTAAAAAGAGAAGCACCTCACGTATGCCTAGGACCCCTCACTGGTCGCTCAGGTGACAAGCCGTACAGCCCTTTGCTAATATTAAAGTCAGTGTAGTAATTGTCACAAGGGGAAACTTTGCCCTGAGCAACCCCAGGCCCCGACTTGCTGGCAGTGCACAAGGGAAGGTCTCTCTAACGAAGTTTTGTGTCTTTGGTGACACTCACTTTCACACATGTGTGGCAACGTATGTTGTCTATTCAAGCACCTTATATGTGCATCTCTTTATATCCCACGTGGCAGGTCAAAGGGCATCTCGTGGACTCTCACAACCCCATGGTCAGATAGGAGGCTGGGGGTTATCACCTACTTCCCCCGAATGAGCAAACTGAAACTCTGAGGGGCTGTGGGTCCCCAGGCCGTCTGGTCTCTTTGGACGGGGAGCAGGCTCACGATGCAGCACGGCACATACTGACCACATGCCACGGAACCCGTGAGCACAGACGGGCTTCCTTTTTATCTGTATTTTCATATGAGAGGAAGAAACTCAGATTTTGCTTGGTTTGACTTCCTCATTCAGGGTGACAATACTCTCATCCTTTTTATACCAGATAGAGAAGGAGAGAGAGCGTGTCATTGGATCTCCTTTACCCCCCAAAACGTCAAATGTTTTTCTTCCTCCCTCCTCCCTCTCTATTTCTTTTCCTTCCTTCCTTCCTTCCTTCCTTCCTTCCTTCCTTCCTTCCTTCCTTCTTCCTTCCTTCCTTCCTTCCTTTCTCCCTTCCTTCCTGTCTTCCCACAGTCTAACTGTAGTTCATAATCAATATATAGATACAGCATGAGAGGTTTAGAATATGAGAAAAAATACTTGTGGTGTTGCCCAGGCAGCAAACCCTGCAGCCTGCCTCTCCTACTAATTATAAAAACAAAACAAAACACCAAAAAAACCCGAAACAAAACAAAAAACAAACCCAAACACCCCACTAATTAAAACTGTCAAGAAAGAAACAACAGGCCCCAAATGGAGTCACTCGTGTTAAGTCCTACATCAGCAAACCAAGACTTAACCCCCAACCTAACTGCAGGGTCAGCCCTCACCGAACGTCCATGTGGCGTCCCCTTGTCAGTGCTAGTGAGGTCACCAGCCTGCTAGACCCCTTCTGTCCCTGTAGGAAGGTGACCTTGACTGAACCAATCCACTCTTAGTTACAAATGTCTTTTTCCTGCCTCCTTCTGCCTACGAAAGATGTTCATTGTGTATCACTCTTAGGAACTCCTTTCTGTTTGCTAGATGGGATGCTGCCCAGTGCATGAATTGTTTAATAAAGCCAATAAGATGTACCAATTTTACTCAGTTAATTTTGTTTTTTAACAAATCCAAAAAGCAATTACCCAAGGACTCTGAATGTTCATTAACAGTTATATTATGGAGGGAAGTCACAGTTCAAGAAGCCTCACTGGTTGACTTTCCTTTTTTATGTTCCAGCTTTGATGTGAAGGACTTCCTAGTCAGGAGCAACATGCAGACACAGATAGCAAAGTCTTGAGATTTACCATCTACCTGTCTGAGGACCGGGAGTGGGGTCAAGAGACTGAGAAGCTAAGAGTATGGGAGGAAATCATTTATTTTCTTGTTTTCCCTTTTCTTTCCTTTTTTGGCTGCGTCTTTTCCCTACTGGCCCTGTCCTGTGGCAGCTCAAGCCCCAGGCTCCCTGAAGCAGTGACAATAGGAGAACCCAAAACCCTAAGAGAAAACTTGTCTTTCTGGCCAGATGCATTACACTGGGTAAGAGGCCCCAACAGTGTAAGATTTATTGTTTCTTCTCTTGTCTCCGCTGCACCAAGTGGCTGTACACAGCCGCCTCCCACCCCAAGGGGAGACCCCGAGGGCTGTGAGGGCTGGGGGCAGTGTCAGAGGACACACCTTGGCAAGGGAACCTCCCAAGTCCATGTCCGAACAGACACAAATCCTAGGCTGGCCTCCAAACTACATGTGTGCAGAAGAGACCCACACGCTGCAGTAAAGCACTGAACTTTGAGCACTGAACCACACCAGAGACCGTAGCCCACATCCTGGACAAACCCCTGAGAGGCCAGTGCGCAGGACACATCCACTCCGCACAGCAAGATGGTCAGGTGGTGAGACTGGAATTCTGCCCATAAAACTGAGGCTGTCCCAGCCTAACAGGGTTGATTGCCCGTTAAAACAAAACCCATGAAATTTAACATTTTCCAGAGGATTTCAACAGGAGCCAGAAATTTTAAAATATAATATTAAAGAATACCCAGGATAGAACCCAAATTTATTTGACATACAAAGAGTCACAAAATGATAACCAGTATTCAAGGGAAAAGACAATCAACAGAGGCTGATCCCAAGATGACCCAGATATTGAAATTATCTAAGACTTTAAGGCAACTACCTATCATAACTACACTCCTTGAGATCAGGGTAGATACTGAATAGAAAGTCAGAAGCTCTCAGGAAAGAAGGAGAAACTATGAAAAAGAACCAAACAGAAATTTCAGAACTGAAACTTAGAGTAGGTGAAATAAAACAATTCCCTGGATGAGCTCACGCGTGGAATGCAGACAATGGAAAGTTCGTGAATTTGAAGATAGACCCATAGCAATTATCCAACGTGCATCACAGAGAGGACAGACAACTGAAACAGTGGCAGAACCGTAGGACCCCTGGGGACAATATCCAAAGTCTAACACCCACATCCCTGGTATGCCCAGATTGGCAGGGGGAGAGGGTCCCAGGCTTGGAGAGCAATTATTTGAATTAGTGGATTATTTATGTATGCTGGAAGTCAAACCATGTCCTTGTGAAACCTCCCCAAATATGGTACAAGACAACATTTTACAGATTCAAGAAGTCAGTGATCCACAAACAGGATAAACTAAAAAAAAAAAAAAAAAAATTTGTGTAGACACATCCTACTTATAATGCTAAAAATGAGGCTTAAGGAAAATATTTGAAAAGGTGAGAAAAATAAAGTGTTTTCACTCGGCACGAATGAACAACAGTGTCCTCATTTTAAGAAGTCCATCTGTGACTGTCTCCCTCTGCAGAAGACATTTAAACCAACAAATAAAGTGGAGCGAGGGGCATTGTGGTTCTGGAAAAGGATGTGCAAAACATGAAGTAAAATAAAAATTAGTGGGCAAGTTATGTAAATATTTGGAACCTCAAACAAATATTTGGTTTGATTTTGAGGCAAATAAATGAGTCGGTTGCTTCTTTTTTTATCCCCTCTGGCTCATCATCTGTGGTAATGACCAACAAACGAAAACATTGTAAGGTGAGTAAATATAAGCAGGGGTGGCTGAAGCCGTTGCCCGTTCCGCCTCTGAAAGCCAGGGGACCTTAGAAGCTTATTTAAAAGGCATTATAACATCAACTGCTTCATTCTCCAGCTTACTTGATAAAAATGACATTTCTCAGTTGAGGTTCTCCTATCAGCGTCCTGGGATGACATCAAGGCCTGATATGTGGCCACGTGGAAAATCTGTATACCCTGCCTTGGGCCTGAGGGGCCCCCACCCCAGTCTCCCGTCACATGGGGTGTCCTACATACAAACAACCTCGTTTCTTAGGAACCACAAGTAGCGATGGTGAGATGGCAAGTGATTCAGAGGCACAGTCCCACATGTATCTGAATGTGCACAAATCCCCTACGTGCTCAGAGTAGAGCTCTTGACTGCACAAAATGAGCTCCCTTCGTAATCAGAGGCATTTTCTTAACACATATTCTTTATGCCTTTGAAACTCCAGTTTCCAAATTCCCCAAACTTATCACAAAAGAGAAAAGCACTATAAAGACAAAATATGCAGGGAAATTGAAAGAGAAATTGGACGAGAACCTTCCGTGCTGACACATGGGTACGATGGAGTTTAACTGTGTCTCCAGGTACAGCACGCTCCCTTGAGTCTTGACCTTGACCTACGGGCACGGGAGCGTCTGCAGATCTGTCTGCACACGGCCCCTCGCTGCCCCAGCTCACGTTTGAGAAGGGCAGGGTTGGCCTTCTAACACATGTGAATCTGAAGGAAATGAAGCAGGTTATAACCAAGGTTTCCTTTCACCTGGAGAAGAAAGAACAGGTAATTTGTGATCTGCTAAATACAGGCTGAGAAGGAAGAGCAAATGATTTTTGTGATCAGAATGCAGTTCATGTGTGTCCTCATCACATCAGACTGAAAGATATTTGTTCCTAGCTGGGAGAGTGAGAGAGAGCACTTGGCTATTTTACAACCCCATGTGCTATTTTAATGGTATTTTAATAATAAAAATTGCAACTGGGTATACTCATGAATTTTAAATGTTTTTATCCTTATATTTTTCCTTTTTAATTCTTTTACTGAGAACATCTGAATAAGGACTTTGTGATTACCATTTAATAGGAAAAACTAATAGGATTTCAGGTTTTTTATTTTGAGGAAGGCAAGAATTACTGCCGAGTCTGATCTTCAGTGTGGTTTGGCTTCTGTCCACCACGGAGGACAGAGGATGACGTGGTCCCCGCTCAGTGTTTTGCATCACACTGCTGGAAATAAACACAAAAAGCCCTATTTTGAAATGTTTATGCATTGCTATGTTTATTTTAGAAACTGTGAAATTTATGCCAGTTAGTTATTAAAGAATGCTCATGGTACTTATTTTTCTCTTTTCCCACAGCCCAGAACCAATATATGTACAAGAACCCGGCCCCCAGTGCCGCACCCGTGATGCAGGACAGAGTGGGACGAGGCATAGGTCTCTCTGCACTTGGTTTTCTAATTCAGTGTAAATACATTTCACACATTTTACTTATGTTATTCATTTTTAAATTCTGAGAAGTCATCTGAGCCCTGTAATCACTGTCTACATTAAATAAAAGATGGGTTTTTTATATGTTAATATCTTAAACTTGCAAACCTATAAAGACATAAGGCAAAATAACTAGCCTGATACATTTGATAAAAATTGATTATGATTTTGATAACAGTTTATTATGAAAGAAATCAGAAGATTTTTATCTTTGTAGTTACAGATATGTATGAATCTATATGTTTTTGGTTCTCACAGCCAATGCTGATCTGTCTGCATTTTTTAAGGTAAAACAGATTCTCAATACAAAAAATGATGGGTAAAATCGTGAAAAATATGTAGAATGCAAAATAATGCTGTTATTTATGAATTTAAAACCCATATTAAGGTATTCATAATAATTTGCTTTGTTAAATCTCTTCACACCATAATTAACCTTGTGTCTTGAATCCCATTTGAAATATTTCTTCTGTCTAAACTGGGGAAATACCCAAAGAAAAGCAGAACGGATCCCTCAACTGTGAGAATTTCCAGGCAGGGATAGGGGCCATCAGAGACTCTCCTGGTGTAGGAGAATTACAAAAATTGCTGTTTAATCCATAGGCCAGAATTATTCTACATGATTATAAGAATAATAGCTATCTTGCAAATATGCTTCCAATGAGGTCAGTAATAAAAGGCGCATCTAGCTCGTGAGCGGGGGCCTGATCGCGCTCACACACCGACCGCACTTTCTTCCCTGGTACCCCACCCGCCCACCGCCATGCTGTTCTCGTGGCGGGCCCCTGGCCTGCGGGGTCTCCGGAAGCATCATGTGAAGGCAGGATGCGATGCAGCCTCTACGTCTCAGACTCGGGTTCGTTCGAGCTCCGACACGGGCTCCTGCAGATTGGGTAGGAACAACTTTAATTTGCAAGAGCCTTGCATTTTGGGCTCAAGCAGTTAATCCAGGAATAAAGCTGAGCACAGTGTATGTCATGAAGGCTGCAAAGGGTTAGAAGAGGAGCCAGACTGCTCTGCTCTCACAGACTGGATGGGCATTTTCCCACAAGGGAGAAGGGGAGTGCGGGAGGGATGGCGCAGACCAGTGTGAGTCCCGAGCAGTGGCCCTGTCCCCTCTGCCCTGTCCCCAACACTCCAAATAGTTGAGTCCTTGCTTGGAGGAAGTGACAAGAACTGTCTAGGTTGGGACAGGGGAGTTAAGTTTGAGGGGACCTGTCCTCTCCTTAGGTGAAGTGCAGCAAGAAGCAACCCTTAAATAGCTCTGTCCCCTTGGTGTGGTGGCCACAGAACAGAAGTGGCAATGAGAGGGGCCTCACCAGGGACTGGGCAGGTTCTACTACAGTGACCCACAGCCCCTCAGAGAGGGGCTGGGGAGTGGGAGACAGAGATGGTCTGCTGGACAGCACAGGAGTCCACGTGACCTGGGTGGACCCATGCCCACGCCTGCAGGGGCACCATGGGCATTTTGCAGCTTTGGCAGAAGTGGATGCTAATGACCAAAGGCCAGACAGTGTGAATTTCTCTCAGCAACCCCAGGGGATGCCCAGGAGTGCAGCAGACCAGACGTTTCTTCCCACTGTAAACACGGGAGACACCCAGACATCACGCTGGGAGGAAATCAGGAGCCAGCCTCTGAATCAGCTAAGTTCCAATGGAAATGACTCACGGTCCAATGACTGGACAGTTTTTACTTGGAAGTGAGTAGGTGAAATTTTTGCCACAGGAGGTATTGTGACTTAATTGAAAATTAAACTCAGATTTAAAAGAAAATAAGGTTACTCTTTTATGACACAAACCTGAGGTTGTACCTCATGAGAACCAGCCACCTTTGATGTTCTGTGGCAGTCCCCACATTGCACATTTAGTAAGTGCTTATTCATCGTACGTGGGGTCAACCAGAAAGGGATTAGGTACTCTCCAGGAGTCTCCTGTTGGAAGAACTAGGAAGCCCCTGGTGGCCCCCCTGGAAATCCTAACCGCCAGTCTCGAGTCTCCCCATCTTGACCAGGACATTAGCCACATGTTCTGAAAAAGCACTGCCTCTGATTCTGTGAAGTTCTGAGGTGAGACATCCGGCAGACCATTCAGGAGAGGTAGAGATGTTCTACATGTAGATGCATGAAGCATCTGAAATGTGCCTAGTGAGGACCTGAATCTTTTATTTTATTGATGTTTCCTGTAGTTAAATTTAAATGGCCAAATGTCATGAGTGGCCACCATATTGGACAACTTGGCAGAAGGTCCGGGCTTAGCATGTGGCAACTCTGATGGGCTTTCTAGGCAGTCTTCCTCACTCCCGCCCTTTAGATGCAGCCAAGAGTATAGCTTTGTTCCATCTTTCCTTTGGTATAATCTCATGTTCTTCTCATCTTTATCAGTCAGGTTGATGTGGAGGATGGTGGATTCATTCCCCGGTTTTCTCACTAGATCCTATGTCTGCACAACAGTTCCTGCCAGTCCAGCCCCAGGGGGAAGGCTGGGGGACATGAAAGGGTCCTGATCCGGAGCTGAGTGGTATGGTACAGACATCTCTAGCCTGGAGCTGGGCTCCGAAACACTCGGCCATGTGGCATTTGCAGATGGCAGTCCAGGCACTGATAAGGGAATGGCAGTGAAGGGGATGGTGATGTCCTGTCTCCTTTATCCTGGAAGCCCACTCCTCCTTCTGTGCTGCTTAGTCTTGTTTAAACATAACTATCAAGACAGCCATGCAGCCTAGGCATTTAATCATCTGCTGACCCCCTCCTGTAGCTGGGATGCACGGCATCTTCCCATCTGTGTGTTTCCTGTCCGTCCACCGTGTTTACCCACTTAATCACCCATCCTGAATTCATTGTTCATTCACTAGGGACTCAGTGGTTGTTGGGTGATAGAGAGAAGGTGATGTGGCCCCTGGCCTCCTGTTGCTCTACATCTAGTTAGGGAAACAGAAACACATCAAATAATCACTTTTTTGTGTGAGACAGGGCAGATACCTCTTGTTAGTGATTTATCTCTACCTGTTAACCCAGTGACTTCAAAACGCCATGTGATCCATACACCATGTTTCTCTCGTGGGTACAGAGGGTGATAGAAGGAGAACGCAATGCAAAGTATGTCCAGCAGACACCCTGGTGGGCTTCTTCTATTGGAAGAATGTTCTTAACAGACACTGTTATTTTCCAAGTGCAGGTCTCACAGAACCCTGATTGTGTTTGGGGGACATTGTGTCCAGGTGAAAGTATCTCTTGCAGTCTGTGGTGGCCACGTAACCAGTTTTGTCCACGAGATTCAATCCGATGTCCCTGAGAGGAGAGGCTTGAGTGTCAGGTCCATTTCAGTCCTTTGTCTCATAAACCTGGCACTGAAACAGCCACCTTGTGAGCACGAGGTGACAGCGTGTCATAGTAGCTGGCTTGGGTGATGGTGGTTGCCATAACATTTCAGTGTAAAAGAAAAACAGTTGATAACAATATATTAGAAGTTCAGTGAAGGACTTCCCACGTTGCTGGTAGCTTTTCTTAATGCAGTGACTTGGCATCCCGACTCATCCCCTGGAGTGGCCCTTCCAGCCCTGGGGCTTCCACATCCTGCCCGTGACCATCAGGCAGGTGAGGTGAGGCAAGGGAAGACTGACCTGCTTCTGAAGAGCTTGGTCTACCAGATAAAGTTTAAACTCCTAACTGAGAATGCAAGGTCTTCCACGACAAAGGAACTTCTCATGGGATCTGTCCAGGCTGCCCTTCCTCACACACTCTAAATTTCTGTCACCCACACACGTGAGCACTTCCTTCCTCTGCTGATGCCTTCATCCTCCCAAACGGCCTCCTACCCTCAACAATGTCTCCACCCCCATTTTAAAGAATCAGATTAAAGACCACTATCTGTTGAATCTTTACTCTTTGATGAAAGTAATTCTTTCTTCTCATCTCTCAGAGGTCAGCAGACACATTTCTTGTGATAATTCATAGCAACTATTGTAAATCAAAATTCAAAATTTAACTATCTTCAGATAAAAAAGATAAGGATAAACATTGTTATTGAGATTATTAAGCAGCTTTACAAATTCTACAAATAAACAGTGTAAATATCCACATTATTTTTTTGTTTTAGTCCAAATATATTAAATTCATTTATTGACTCCTTATAATGTCAAAGTTGGATATCTGTTGATTTAACCAATATTCCTTGTCTTGGAATTGATACTACCTAATAATTGCAGTTTTGTATAAGATATATCTTAATAATTCAATTAAGGGAATCGGATTCCATGTTGTATCAATAAAAAAGAACTCTGTGTGGTGTTTGATTTTTCAGGTTCATGAAGTTACAAGTGTGGGTTTCTCCAGGTAAATACTTAGGATTTTGTTTGTTTTTGTAACTAACATTTCAGACAGTTTTCTAAATAAGATGTCTAAGTTTTGTTCCATTTATAAATTTCATTTAAAAAAGTCCTACTCTTATTGTTTTATAAGTTCTCTTTTGTCAAAATATCCCTTACTCTCCCTCTCTTTTCCTTCCTTCCTTCCTTCTTTCTTTCCTTCCTTCATTCCTTCCATCCTCCTTTCCCTCCCTCTCTATTTTTAAAGGTAGCTGAATTAAAAAATAAAATAAATAAAACAATTCCTACCTATCTGCAACTGAGCATCAAACTCTCCTTATACTTGGTCTTCCAGTCCTGCAGCCTATAGGACCTTAGCCTCTCATCCCTCCGGGAGCAGCCTGCCCTGCCCTGCCCAGCTCACAGCCCTGCCCTACCCAGCTCACAGCCCTGCCCTGCCCAACTCACAGCCCTGCCCTGCCCAGCTCACAGCCCTGCCCTGCCCAGCTCACAGCCCTGCCCTGACCACCATCTTAAGCCATTAGCTGTAGTGTACCTGACTGCAGTCTCAGCTGCTACTCATTTCCAATTGCCCATAAAAAATGAAGAAGCTGCCATTAGCACCCGCAAGATGCTTGTAACTACCTGGGAATGCTCACTGTGTGACCACTGCTAGAGAGGAGAGTGTGTTTCCACATTGGGTTACACCCATCCCTCGCCTCACCAAGGCATTATCTCCAGCAATAGTGAATATGCCAACTGTTTCGAAGGCTAGCCCAGAGCCACTGTAGTGAGTCCATGTCTGTATGAAGAATGTCTTTCTATTCCCTTGGCAAATGTTAAGTAATATTAATCTTAACTAATATTAATTGCAATATTAATCAATAATGATTGATCAAGCATGCATTAGGTCCCCAGTGTTGAGCTATGAAGAGCTTAGAAAACAATTCATAGCAAGCACATCTTCAAAGAGCTCACGCCCTAATCGTGTGTGTGTGTGTGGAGTGGGGGGGTGATAATCAATGCATAGATCTGGGAAAATAGTATTACCAACAGAGGGAACAGCGGCAGCCGAGGCTGGGCAGTGGACATGTGCAGCCTGCCTTTTTCAGAGTCCCAGGAAGGAGAAGCTATAACGATGGCAGGGGCAAAGCTGCCCCAGTGGGAGTGAGGTAAAAGAAGCAACCCATGGCCAAGGTGAAGAGTCTGGGTTTGAGTCAGATTGGGGGAAGAAGTCACTTGAACTTTGAAAATGAGAGGATGATGTGCCTAGTGTATGCTTTCTGGAGACCACGTGGCTGCTGTGCGGGAGCTGACTGCAGGTGGTCAGAGCAGCAGGGGCATCGGGGGGTGTCACAGGAGGCCAGCTCAGAGATGATGGCAGCCGGGCAGGGCAGCAGAGGTGTGAGAAGGGGTGAAATGGGGTGCATAGTTTGGAAGTGAGCCAACAGAACACACTGAGTTGGTTATGAGATAGGTGGTTATCAAGAAGACAAGGTGTTAAAGAATTAAACTTGATGTTTTGACTTGTGTTATCAGAAGAATGGTGGTGTCATTTGTTGATGTGGGGAAGACTAAGGACAGGGCAGGGTTGGGGTGGACGTCAAGAGCCTCTGTTAGAAATGCAGTGTTTGTATCCCTTATTGAATGTGCACATAGACCAGAGGGTTGCAGATAACCCAGAAGACAGCAGTGTCCAGGTGGTGTCCAATGAATATACTGGATCAGACACTCAATGAGTAAGTGTAGAGAAGAACACAGCGCCAAGGACTGAACCTGAACTGCTCCCATATTTGGGGGTTAGGATATGCAGGATAAGTTAAGAAGAAGTGATAGCAAAGACTGAGAAGGTAGGAAGAAAAACAGGGAGACAGGAATTTTTTAACAAAGAGACTTAATCAGTTATGTCAAATCCTTCAGAGAAGTTGTGTAGGATGAGTACTGAGAACTAATTAGGTGAAAAAAGTTGAAGTCATTGAGGACTTCACAAGATTTTTTTTTAAGATCTATTTATTTATTTGAGAAAGAGAGAGACACACACACACACACAGAGTTGGGGGAAAGGCAGAGGGATAGAATCTTAAGCTGACTCCCTGCTGAGTGCAGAGCCCTATACAGGTCTCCATCTTATGACACTGAGATCATGACCTGAGCCAAAATCTAGAGTCAGACACTTAACCAACTGAGCCACCCAGGTGCCTCAAGATTTATTTCAATGACGTGGAGGGGACCATGGCAAATGGGAAACACTGTGAAGAGAAATTAAGAGATGAGCTTTTGGAAACAGTGATTACAAATATTTGAACAAAAGCATATGTTCATACCATTTAATATCCAACATACAAAATTTGAAAGAATGTATAAGCGGTTCTAATTTTCATTGCAGTATCTTCCAGAAACTCTAGAGCATGGGAAAGTATTCTGCTCCATAGGAATGATGAAGCATTTGGGGCCTTGTCCTCAATAGAAACTCAAGTAATTCTTGCATAATAACACAATACGACTACAGAGACAAATTATAATGAATTGTAGCACTGTAACACCACAAAGTCACTACATGGCATCATACTACATATCTTCATTAAATATTAGTTGCTAATACATAAAATCAAAAGGTAAGTCTACCCCATGACATATTAATAATAACCTCAGTTACATGTGCCTTTTTGAATCACTATGTTTGTATCCTTTGTATAAATACCTAGTAGTGCAATTGCTGGGTTGTAGGGTAGTTCTATCCACAATAGCCAAATATGGAAAGAGCCCAGATGTCCATCAACAGATGAATAGATAAAGAAGATGTGGTATATATATGCAATAGAATACTACTCAGCCATCAAAAAGAATGAAGAAGAACAAATGGACTACTTGCCATTTGCAACAACGTGGATGAAACTAGAGGGTATTATGCTAAGTGAAATAAGTCAGTCAAAGAAAAACAAATACATGATTTCACTAAAACATGGAATTTAAGAAAGAAAACAGAGGATCATAGGGGGAAGGGTGGGAAAAATAAAATATGATAAAAGCAGAAAGGGAGACAAACCATAAGAGACTCTTAACTATAGGAAACGCACTGAGGGTTGCTGGCGGGCAGGTGGGTGGGGAATGGGGTAACTGGGTGACCGGCATTAAGGAGGGTACTGGGTGTTACATGCAACTGATGAATCACTAAATTCTATCCCTGAAACTAATAATACACTATATGTTAACTAAATTGAATTTAAATTTAAAAATTAAAAAAGAAATATATGCAACCTATCAAAAAATAGTAATAACTTTGGCTAAATTAGCTCAATTTATTAGCCAAAATGTACATTTAAAGTAATTATAATTTATCCTTGTCTTATTTCTTGAAAGCATCTTTGTAAATAGCTGGACTTTTTAAGCTACCCAAGAATACATAGATATCTTAATAAATTTCCCTTTATCAGGAAAATAACTATTGTGCCAATGATCACAGAGTGATGCCTATAGATGGCATCTAATTTAAAACCAAACAAAATCTCAACCAACCATGACAACATCTTACAGGTTTGAGGAATTCTTCAATATCTTCTGTTGTGAAGGTTTGTAAAGTAGTCCAGTTGTTCTTTTTTTTCCTTCTTCTCTCATCTTCCAAGAAAATTCAAGATACTTTTTTTTTTTAAGATTTATTTATTTGCGAGAGAGAGAATGAGAGACAGAGAGCATGAGAGGGAGGAGGGTCAGAGGGAGAAGCAGACTCCCTGCTGAGCAGGGAGCCTGATGTGGGACTCGATCCCAGGACTCCAGGATCATGACCTGAGCCGAAGGCAGTCGCTTAACCAACTGAGTCACCCAGGCGCCTCAAGATACTTTTTAAAAAGGAACAAGAATAACACAGGGGCAGACAGTGAGATGGAGGAGGCAGTCACATTTGTTTTTCATGGATCTTTCTGGGCTCATGGTGCACATATGACCCTGAGGATAGTTTTGACAGTAGCTGGGAAACCAGACCCTTCTTCCCTGCTCTGTCCTCTCCTACCATCTCTTCGGCCACCTACTGGGATGTGGGTGACACGGTTACAATTCAGGAAAGCCTCAGACCTAGTGAGGCCAGGGGTTAATTTTCCAGGTTTACAAGGAAGCTGGGGAAATCACACCTGGGAAGAAACCAGAGGTGGAAATTTCAAGTAGTAGCCCATGTGTAGAAGTGAAGTGAGGAAATAAGAGGACTTTGTCCACCATCCCAAAAGAAATATCCACAGCCCAGTGAAGTCAGGGATTGGTATCAAAGATTTAAACAGAAGGATGTGAGTAATGGTTCAGGTCATGGTTGGGGTTGAGGATTGAACCCGTCCACTGAAGGATGGAGTCCAATCACTAAGAAATGTAAAGAACAGAATTCAGTTATCTACCTGTCTATACAGGTAGACAGCAAGTAAAATCCCAACATTTACACCAAGGCTTAATGTTAGGTGCCAGACTCTAGAGAGACTGAACCAACATAGTGTTGAATAGAAATAAATCATAATAAAATGCTGTGCAATGTGGGCACAAATTAGCAATAAATGTAGAGCAAGATTAAATTATCCCATGTAGTTGGCGGGACCCTTGTTTTAGGTAGAAAAGACTCAGAAACTAGTAGGGTTCAGATATCAGACAGCAAACACCTTAAAACCCATTGTGGAGTGTGTAAAGTGGCTCATATGATTATGTAGGATAATTCTGCTACATGACATAGTGATGGAAAACGTTACAGCTAAGGGTTTGCTCATACCATGTGACATGCACTTCATTTCAACAGTCAAAAGTCAAACCACAGGCAATGTTTTTGGTTGTTCCTTTGTGGTCAGTTGCATACAACGGACATTTTGTCTCTAATAAAATGTCATTCTTCTTGTAATGCTTCAACATTGCAGTAACGTCTAAATTTCTAAAAATGAAGATATGAATCACTGCAGTATTATTTTTTCCTACAAAATAAGTTTCCCAAACTGTCCTGAAAAATCTTGAACTTAGTTCTTCCTTTCTAATAGGACATATTTCTTTGCCTAGTGTTCTTCCTTCACATTTTCTTTCTGATCATTGAAGGCATTGCTTCTGCAATTTAAGTAGGAATGTCCTGCCAGTTATAGATATCTTTCTCCAGCTTATACTTTGAGATAAAATCTGTGTCCAATGAAGTGCAAAGACTGTGACAACTTGCTAAACCAATATGCCTATGTAATCGCCACCCCAGTGAAGATGTAGAACCTGCCAGTCGTCCCAGGAATTCCCTATTCCCGTCCTCCGTGGTCATCCCCTCTTCTGCTTTCCAGCACTGTAGAAGATATTTCCTTGTTCCTGAACTTCATACATATGGAAGTACCCCGTACGAATGCGTCTGTGTCTGCCTTCTTCCACTCCAGTGTTTTAGAGATTCAAACAGGTCATTATGTGAATCGGTTCATTCTAGTTACTGCTGAGTCATGTTCCATCATGTGAAGATACCACCACTTGCTCCTCAATCCCACTGAAGTTTGAGATGTTTCTGGTTTGGGTTATTATAAAAAATATCATGTAAGTTCTTTTATGGGTGGATATCTTTATTCCATTTGGATAAAAACATAAGAGTAAGATTTCTGTCAGTTTTCCAAAGTGGTTCAACCACTTCATACCTCTGTCAGCAATGTAGAAGAATTCTGGTTGCCCCACAACCTTACCAACATTTGGTACGACCAGTTTTAAATTTTAGCCATTCTGAGGTTAGTGAAATTGTATCTCATTGTAGTTTTAATTGAAATTTCTCTGATGATTAATACTGTTTCCAAGTGTTTATCAGCAATCTTTGTATCTTCCTTTGAGGAGTGTCCAAGGCTATTGCCCATTTTGATTGAATTGTCTTTTTATTATTTATTTGTGGAAGCTCATTGTATGTTCTAAATATGAGACCTTTATCAGATATATGCCTTGTGAGTATTTTCTCCCATTCTGTCACTTGCCTTGTCATTTTCTTAAATATGTCACTTAATGAACAGAAGTATTTGTTTTGTTTTGTTTTTGTTTTTGATGAAGGCCCATCTACCAACTTTTCCTTTTATCTGTGCTTTTTGTGTCTACCCTAAGGAACCTTTCCAGTTTGAATGATGAAAAGATATTTCTGTGTTTTCTTCTGGAAACTTTATAGTTTTAATTTTTATGACTCATCTTGACTTCATGTTTGTAGGGTTCTAAGAAAGGGGTTGCAGTTAAATTTTCTCCATGTTTATACAGGTGGTCAAACACCTTTATTGAAAAAGTCCTTTTCTCCTGTGACCTATTTCAGTGGTCATTGTCTCAAATGCAGCGGCTTTGTAGCAAGTCCTGAAATCACCTGGTGTGGCTCCTCCAACATTGTTTGTTTTGAAGTTTGCCTATTTTGTCTCCTTCAAATTTCTAAATAAATTTGAAAATCAGCTCAATAAGTTCTGTAAAAAACACTACTAGGGTTTGACTGAGTTACATTAAATCTATGGATAAATTTGTGGACAATTGAGATCTTAAAAAAATTGAGTCTTAAAATCCATGGCCATGACATATCAGATAAAGGGCTAGTATCCAAAATCTATAAAGAACTTATCAAACTTAACACCCAAAGAACAAATAATCCAATCAAGAAATGGGCAGAAGACATGACAGACATTTTTCCAAAGAAGACATCCAAATGGCCAACAGACACATGAAAAAGTGTTCAACATCGCTTGGCATCAGGGAAATCCAAATCAAAACCTCAAGGGGATAGCACCTCACACCAGTCAGAATGGCTAAAATTAACAAGTCAGGAAACGACAGATATTGGAAGGTATGCGGAGAAAGGGGAACCCTCCTACACTGTTGGTGGGAATGTAAGCTGGTGCAGCCACTCTGGAAACTGTATGGACGTTCCTCAAAAAGTTGAAAATAGAGCTACCATACAATCCAGCAATTGCACTACTGGGCATTTACCCCAAAGATACAAATGTAGGGATCCGAAGGGGTATGTGCACCCCGATGTTTATAGCAGCAATGTCCACGATAGCCAAACTGTGGAAAGAGCCAAGATGTCCATCGACAGATGAATGGATAAAGAAGTTGTGGTATATATATACAATGGAATATTATGCAGCCATCAAAAGGAATGAGATCTTGCCATTTGCAACGACGTGGTTGGAACTGGATGGTGTTATGCTGAACAAAATAAGTAAATCAGAGAAAGACATGTATCATATGACCTCATTGATATGAGGAATTCTTAATCTCAGGAAAGAAACTGTGGGTTGCTGGAGTGGTGGGGGGTGGGAGGGTTGTGGTAGCTGGGTGATAGACATTGGGGAGGGTATGTGCTCTGGTGAGTGCTGTGAAGTGTGCAAGACTGTTGAATCACAGATCTGTACCTCTGAAACAAATAATGCAATATATGTTAAGAAAAAAAAAAGAAGAAGATAGCAGGAGGGGAAGAATGAAAGGGGGGAATCGGAGGGGGAGAAGAACCATGAGAGACAATGGACTCTGAAAAACAAACTGAGGGTTCTAGAGGGGAGGGGGGGTGGGAGGATGGGTTAGCCTGGTGATGGGTATTAAAGAGGGCACGTTCTGCATGGAGCACTGGGTGTTATGCACAAACAATGAATCATGGAACACTATATCAAAAACTAATGATGTAATGTATGGTGATTAACATAACAATAAAAAATTTTTAAAAAAGATATAGAACATTGCATTCTTTATCTTCTCCCAGATAATCCATCTCTCTCTGCCACCACAAAGACAACTACTGCTTAGATTTTTTTCCATCACAAATTAGTTTTCCCTGTTCTCTAAGTCATATAAAAGAAATCCATATAATAAATATTGTTTAATTGAAAGATTTTATTTTTCACTCAACATAATGTTTTTGATATTGGCTTATGGCATTCCCTTTAGCAATAATATCTTCTGGTTATTTACCTATTCTCTTATTGATAGACTCCTAGCCTGTTTCTAGCTTTTGGTCATCATGAATAAAACTACTATAACATTCTTCTACAAGTAAAAAAAAAAAAAAAAAAATCCATGGCCATGGTATAATTGACCACTTATTTAGTTCTCTTCTAATTTCTCTCATTAATATTTTTAAATTTTCAACATAAAGAATTTGCATAAATTTTATAAAACTTATAGTTATTCATGTTTTATGCTATTGTAAATGAAATTAATTTATTTCATATTTTAGTAGTTTCACTGTTAATATACAAAAATAAAACTTTATCTTGCTACCTAGTGGTAGTTTTATTCCAGTAGTGGTTTTATTGTTTTTTTTTCTATATGAACAGTGTTACCTTCTTCAAATAAAATTTTTCTTCTTCCTTTCTAATATTTGTGCTTTTATTTTTTTTCACTGCCTTATTTTAATAGAAAGAGTTTTCAGAATAACATTGAATAGAAATGATGAGAAACGATATCCTTGTCTTCCCAATCTTATGAGGAAACATTCAATATTTCATAGTTATAAGGGGTGGTATACGTAATGTATTCATTACGAAAGATGTATAATGAGAGCTGTAGGTTTTTGATGATTCTCTACATCAGATTGAGATCGTTTTCCCATATTTCAAGTGTGTGTTTACTGAGATTTTTTATTTTATTTATTTATTTATTTATTTATTTTAAAGATTTTATTTATTTATTTGACAGAGAGAAACACAGCGAGAGAGGGAACACAAGCAGGGGGAGTGGGAGAGGGAGAAGCAGGCTTCCCGCGGAGCAGGGAGCCCGATGCGGGGCTCGATCCCAGAACCCTGGGACCATGACCTGAGCCGAAGGCAGACGCTTAACGACTGAGCCACCCAGGCGCCCCTACTGAGATTTTTTAAAGAAATTATTTATGAATGCTGAAATTTGTTAAGTGCCTTTTGGCACACAATCATATACATTTTACTCCTTTAATTCATTACTGTGGTATGTTACATTGATAAATAATCAATGTTATATAGGCCTTCACATTTATCATTTATAAATAATAACTTATATTATTAAATGTATTAGTTAACAATATCTTGGTGCTGGAAGAGGGTGCTGAAACTGTTAAATTCTTGATTGTGGTGATGGTAATAACACAGGGAGTATTTGCCATTTGCCAAAACACAGAATGATACACCACAGAGTCCATTTTGCTGTGTATAAATTATTCCTTAACAATAACAATAATAAATAGTGTTAGATCGTAGGATTTTCATAGATGCCTTTTATCTCATTGAGTTTTTATCATAAATGGACTGAAACTTTAAGAATTGATAAATACAATGTCTGCAGTGAAAAATGCACTAGATCAAATTAGTGGCAGATTAGACATTGAAATAAAAAAAAAAACTTGCAGTGAACTTGATATTGAACTTGAAGACTTAGAAACAGAAACTACCCAAAAGAAACTTCAGAGAGAAAAAAAGAATAAAAAAATAAGAATGGAAAGAACATAAGTGAACTGTAGGCCAGCTTCAGGTGCAGGAACATAAATATAATTGGAGTCATCAAAAGAGAAGACAGTGTGGGGACAGAAAAATATTTAACTGAATAATATCTGAAAAATTTCCCAGTTTAATGAAAACTATACACCCACAGATCTAAGAAGTTCAACAAATCCCAAGCACAAAAAAATGAAGAAAACTACACCAATGTACACAATAATTAAACCTCTCAAGATCACTGAAGAAAAGAGAAAGGCTCAAGAGCAGCCAATGAATATGTACAGAAGAACGAAGATAAGGATGGCAGCAGATTTCTCATCAGAAACAATATTTGAAAAATAACAGCTGAAAATCTCCCAAATGTGATTAAAAGCATTAATCTACACATCAAAGAAGCTTAACAAATTCCATTAAAAAAGAAAGATCCCAAATAAATAATCTAAAATGCCACTTTAAGACACTAGAAAGAGAGCAAACTAAACCCAAAGCAAGCAACAAATGATTTAGAAGAATAAATGTCAATCTTTTATAAACTCTACCAAAAATAAAAGAGGTCTCATTCTATGAGAACAGGATTACCCAAATCCCAAATGAGACAAAGATACCACAAGAAAAGAAATCTACAGGCCAATAGCTCTTGTGAATATGAAACCCCTAACAAAATACTAGGAAACCAAACCCAGCATTATGCAAAAAAAAAAAAACAAAAAACAAAACAAAACAAAAAAAACCCCAAAAAACCACAACAAAACAAAACACCCACTATCCCAGGAACACAAGGTTGACTTAAAATCTGAAAATAAATTAATATAATACACAATATTAATAGGATAAAAGAATAAAGTCACATAATTATCTCAACACATGCAGAAAAGTACTTAATGAAATGTTATACCTCTTCACAATAAAAGCACTCAGCAAACTAGGACTAGATAGAAACTTTCTCAGCCTGATAAAGGGCATCTACAAAAAACCCACAGCTTACATCACATTTGATGACGAAAAACTGTTCTTTCCCTCCTAGATCAGAAGCAATCAAAGATGTCCACTCTTCCCACTTCAATTCAACCTTGTACTAGAGATTGTAGCCAGTACAATTAGGCAGGAAAAAATAAAGGCATACAGATTGGAAGAGAAAAAAGTAAAACTATATTTGCAGATGACATAAACTTATATATAGCAAATCCTACACACACACACACACACACACACACACACACACACACACACACACAGTATTTAAGCTAATAAATGAATTCAACAAGGTTAGGATACAAGATAAATATGTATATATATACCCTAGCAATAGAAAAACAATGTGCAATTAAAATCAATTACATTTAAAATAACATTAGAAATAAAATACTTATGAATAAATTTAAGCCAAAAAATGCAAGACTTTCACATTGAACCCTACAAAACATTTTTAAATAAACTAAAAAAGACCTAATAAATGAAAAGTCAACCCATGTCTATGAATTCAAAGACTTATTTAAGAAGACTTATTTAAGAAGATATCACTCCCCAAATTGATCTACAGATTCAATGCTATACCTATCAAAATTCTAACTGCCCTTTTTCATTGTTTACAGAAATCAACAACACGATACTAAATTTGATATGGAAACTAAAGAGACCCAGAATAGTAAAACAATATTTAAAAAGAACAAATTTGGACTACTCTTGCTTCCTGATTCCAAAACTTATTATAAAGCTACCATAATCAAGAAAGTGTGATACAGGGGCACCTGGGGAGCTCAATCAGTTAAGCATCTGCCTTCTGAGCAAGCCATGATCCCAGGGTCCTGGGATTGAGCCCTGCTTCAGACTCTCTGCTCAACTGGGAGCCTGCTCCTCCCTCTCCCCACCCCCACCCCCATGCTTTCTCTCACTATATCTCTCTCTCAAATAAATAAATAAATAATTTTTTTTTTTAAAAAAAGAAGGTGTGATACTCCATAAACATAGACATATAGATCAATACAATAAAGTCAAAAGTCCAAAAATAAACTAATACATCATGGCAAATGGATTTTCAACAACAGTGTCAAGACTATTCAATGGGGAAGAATAGTCTTTTTGATTAATGGTGCTGGGACAACTGAATATCCCCGACACGTGAGTGAAGTTAAACTCTCCTCACACCATATATGAAGTTAACTCAGAATTGATCAGACACCTAAATGTAAGAACTAAAATTATAAAACTCCTAGAAGAAAACTTAGAATGTATCTTTAAAACCTTGGATTAGACAACAATTTCTTAGATATGACATCAAAAGTACAAGCAACAAAGAGAAAAAAATTGGACTCCAACAAAATTAAAGACTTTTGTGCTTTAAAAGACAGATCAAAAGAGTGAAAATACCACCTAAAATGGGAGACAATTTTTGCAATTCACTTATCTAATAAAGATCTAGTATCAAATATACATATATACATATATATACACATATATATACTCTTCCAACTCAGCAATAAAAATAAAGAGGCCAATGAAAATAAGGGCAAAGGGCCTGACTAGATATTTCTTCAAAAAAGTATACAAATGGCCAATAAATGCATTAAAAAATGTGCTCTGCATTAAGGAAAATGCAAATCAAAACTACCATGAGATACTGCTTCACACAACTGGGATGGTTATGATTTAAAAAAAGTTTTGGAAAGGATGTGGAGAAATTGGAATTCATACATTGCTGATGGAAATGTAAAGTGGTGCAGTATCTGTTTAAAATTTAGCAGTTCTTCAAAAATTAAACAGTTACCATATGACTCAGCAATTACACTTCTAGGTATATATCCAAGAAAATGGAAACCATATGTTCCACAGAAACCTGTGTAGGAATGTTCATAGCAGCATTATTCATAATAGACAAAGGTGGAAACAACCCTGATGCCCATCAGCTGATGAGCAGACAGGCATACATGGTATGTCCACACATGGTCTATTATTCAGCCATGAAAATTAATGAAGTGTTGTTGCACGCCATAACATGGATGAACTTTGAAAAAGTTATGCTAAGGAAAAGAAGAAGTCACAAAATGCCACATATTGTATGATTCCATTTATATGAAAAGTTCAGAATGGGGAATTCTATAGATTCAGAAAATCGATTAGTGTTTGCCAGGGACTAGAACCAGGTGAATGAGAAGTGACTCCTAACAGATTTCATCTGGAAGTGCTGGAAATATGCTGGAATTTGATATTGGTGGTGGCTCTACAACATTATGGATGCACTAAAAACACTGAATTGTACACTTCACAATGGTGAATTCTATCTCAATGTGTAAACAATGAAACAATGCAGATGGAACATGGTGAAGCAGCTATTTTCAAGTGCTGAAGAAATTATTGCCAACCCAGAAGTCTGCGTCAAGCCACATATCTTTCCATATTGACTCTGTATACATACAAAAGTCAAAGAATTAGCCACCGGAAGAGCTCTGCCTGCAGTAAGAGAAATGTCAAAGCTAATCCTTCAGGCAGGAGAAAATCTGAGTGAAGCAAAGGAATGAAGCACAGTGGAGTTGGTGACCACATTGGTAAGTGTGTAAGGTGTCTCTTATTAGGGAAATGTCTTTGATAGACGATTGGCTGGTTAAACAAAAGTGATATTGCATAAGTAAAATATATCATAGCAAAAAAATAAATGAATAAGAAAAATGGAATCATGCCTTTGCTACTGTAAAGTCATTTATTTTTAAAGATTTTATTTATTCATTTGTCAGAGAGAAAGAGAGCATGAGCAGAGGGAAAAGCAGACTCCCCACTGAGCAGGGAACCCAATGTGGGACTCGATCCCAGGACCCTGAGATCATGACCTGAGCTGAAGACAGAGGCTTAACTGACTGAGCCACCCAAGGGTCCCTGCTACTGTAAAGTCCTGATGCCACACCTGAAGTGGCCATCACCTAAGGCAGACTGTGGGAAACTTAAGATGTACATATAAATCCTAAAGCAACCACCAAACTCACAAAAACAAAGGGTTACACTTGATATGTCAAAAAAAGGAGATTAAAATGAATATTAGAAATATTCCAGAAGAAGGTATAAAAAGGTAGAAATGAGAACAAAGATCAGATAGAACAAATAAAAAATAAATGGCAAAAAAGTAGCCTCAATCCTAATCATACCAGTAATCACACTAAATATAAATAAATGGTCTCAGTATCTCAATAAAAAGACAGAGATGATAAGATTGGATAAAAAGGCAAAATCCAATATGTACAGCTTGCAGAAAACACACTGTGAATATAAAGATTCAAATAGGATAAAAGTAAAATAAAGAAAAGATATACCATGCTTGCACCAGTCAGAAGAAAGCAAGAGTGACCTTCTACCATCTACCTACCTATCTACTTACCTATCTATACATGTAAATTTATATTTATAAATGTGTACAATTATAAATATGTATATATTCCAGTATTCCAGGAATTTACAAGGATATGGTAACATGGGCAATCTTATACATTGCTGATAGAAATATAAATTAATGTATTTTTCTGGAAGGTACTATGTTTCAAGAAAGCAAAATGCAAATATTTTTTGGCCCACAAATCAAAGAATTGCCAAAGGTTTATTGTCACCTTCTGTAACAACAAATTGGGGAATGGCTAAATAAATGACAAAGCATTTATATAGTAGATTATTGTGCATTTTATATTCTTAATACTTCAAGTATACAAGAAAGTGTTATTTTAATTTAAAAAGTGGAACATCAGATTACACAGACTCTCTGTACTTGTATTATAAAAATACCTATAATTAAACTATCTATTCTTTACTCATATTACATTCAGATGTTTAGGGATAATGAGGTTCTTTATGTTCTAACACTGCCCTGCTTTTCTATCAAGCCCTGTCCCCAGGGGCAGCTGGACACAGGAGAACAATGACCACCAGGATTAGTACAACCTGTGTTCTGGGGCGTGAGCTGTGCTGGCATCCCTCATGGTTCGGTCTCCCTGTGCTGGTGCTCCCCGCTCCCCTGCACACTCAGCTCTTGTGTATGACTCTCCTGTCCCACCCATGTTCTCCACGGTTCTTCAAGTCTGAAACTGGAGGCCAGACACGGGCAGAGCTGCCTTTAGAACCAGGGCCCTGGGGAAGGTTTGGGGACTGAAGACAGTCCATCAAAACTGAAGCCTGCCTCTCTGCCTAGCAGAGTGCCCTGCGTTTACTTGATGGCCTTCTCTAGCCTGAAGGAAGGCGGTCGACCTCGTCTTTGTCCCACAGGCCATGGTGGGGCTGGGGGCTGTTCCTCCCCTTCCTTATCCATTCATCCTGGCCATCTACTTGGCTTGCTGTGGGAAGGACAGACCAGGCTTTGTTTCAGTCACGCTCTTCCTGATTCCAGCCTCCCTGTCAAGGTGGACGGCAGATGGGTGATGCGGAGAGGACCAGCTGACTAACCTGGGGCCCTGGCTGGGAGCTCTTTCAAGTATTACCCTGTTCCCAACGGAAGGAAGACAGAGCAGAATGTGGACAAAACAGTCAAGTATTATACAAATGCGTATGTAACACACACAGGTGCACTAACGGGATTTTAGGGGAGGAGGTGAAACGTAATTTAAATTTTCATACTTCTCTTTACTGGCCAAATTTGGCTACATATTTCATTCATTATCATAAAAAATAGATAAATGTCCTCTATTATAATATAAATGCTCCTAGAGGAAGTTAGGCCAATAATTAGGTGAGAGAGTAGAATAGTGATTTCAAGACCGCAGTTTGCTGACTGACTGCACAATCAACTCAGAGAAGGTTGGGGGCAAGTGCTGGGGCAGCGTGGTCCACCGGGCCAGCCGTCTGAGGCCGGGGACACGTGGGGCTCGGGAGTCTGGATGGTGGTGGGACAGGCTGGGGACAGCTGTGGAGAGACGGCCTCTGGGGAGGTTCTGCCTGGCCCGGTGCTAACAGTGGGAGACACTTCTCAGTCTTAGAGGACATGGCTCTGACCCAGGTGACTCTGACTTGACTGGAAAGACAATTTACACGTAGGACACATTTGGGAAAAATTACAAAAGCTCATAATAAGCAGTGCAAAGTATGATGTTTTAACTAAACACACAGTTCAAACCAAATGCAAATAGCATTGCTTTTCCAAGGTTCCCAGTTCCAGGAACACCAAGAAGGCAGATGTCTTACTCTGGACTTCCTTTTAAGGTGTTTTCAAAGCTTGCACACGATTTAGTGTGATCCATTAACTGAGAAAACATTTTTCAAGACAAAGGTCATTACTCTTGATCTTCAAAGTTCAGAAGAAACGTGGCAGCTATTGAGACCCATTTGAGGGGAATAATGAGCAACAAGAGAAGACAAAAATCTGTCTTCTTTCCTTGCCCTCAGCAATTCTTGAGTTTGTAGGACCCGTCACGAGTTAAATTTAAATCCCTTTAGGACGTGGGCAGCCTCGCAGGAAAAAGACCTGCCATTCAGGGAAAAAGTGACATGCGGTTTTTGTTAACCTATTATGCATCTCCTCGGATACTTAAAGGTCAAAACCCGGGGCAGCAGTGGGATTGAGCTCCCCCTGCCCTGCAGAGACCACGCCAAGTCAGCACGGAGCGGAAGCCACATCCGGGACCGGGCAGCCGGTAATGAGAGGCGCCCTTGCCAGGCCAGTGCCCAGCGGCCTCATCCAGCACATGTACTGGGAAATATCCCTCTGCTGGAGGGATGCGTCACGGAGTTTTCTCGGGAATGACAGGGAAGGTGGGACCATTCCCTCCTTGGATGCTCGCGGCGCGGCCTGCAGGGAATCCAAGCGCTGTCCACGGAGAAATGGCTCATCTGCCAGGAGGCCAAGCCAGGAGAGCCTGAAATCCCTGGCGGCTCCCTCGGAGCCCCCGTGGTCTCTCGCCATCGGGCATCCAGCTTCGGCTCCTCCTTCAGAAAGGTGCAGAAACGGTGCACGAAGCCATCTTGAACTTGACAACCAAGCTACCCAAACACCCAGCGCACAAATGAGGTTGGCCTTGCATTGAATTTGTGCACACGTTTGGCCTCAGAAACAGGTAAATGCTTTTGTTGTAAGTGTTGGAAGCACATTATGGACCCAGCAGTCATGGGTGGGCACCGGAGGCCGGGCGGTGCCGGGCACGAGAGGCGCCACCGGGCCCACGGTGCGTAGGTGACTCCCGCGGTCTTGTCCTTCTGGATGTCTGCGCCGTTTCGTCGCTCTTAACATCCACCAAGATACTTCCCATGTTTATTTGGTTCCCGAAAACTTTTGACATTTTGTGTGTTTAGACTTTAAAAATTACTTAATACTACTTCATATTTAGTTTGAATAAATGATCCAGGGAGGAAGTTCTTGATCAGACAAAACATGTTAACACACAACATTTTCACACATGGTTTCCACACCCTTTCCGAAAACTGGATACATGATTTACCAAGATGAAGGGGAAAGTTTTTGTGTTTTTTTTTCCTTTTGGATTTGAATCTACTTAAGATGATGTGATTTCTAAGATGAAAATGAGACTCAGATCCTTTTGTTAACACCGCTCCTGGAGGAGGGGCCCCGAAAGTCTAGACTGACTTCTTAGATGTGGAACAGTCCTGACACAACATGATGAGCCAAGCGCAGAGGCCTCAGAAACACGTGGACTGCGTTTTGTGTGCAAGCAGGGGGCTCCCGCAGGGGAGAGGCTCCCAGGGTCAGAGCACAGCACGGTCGGGGCGGGACTGAGAGATGCCGCGAGATGCGGTGCCTGGGCTCCCCGTGCACGGGCAGAGGGGCCTCTCTGGAATGTGTTTCTAACACACGTGGAAGTTGTGATTTTAAGAACAGAACGTTAGCACATCTGAAAAAAAGAAAAGTTTGGGAGGATTTAGAGCCGAAGATACCAGAGGTCAGGAGCAAATCCAAACTGCCGAGGACGGTGGCGGAGGCGCGTCCCCCCTCGGCTGCCACAGGTGGGGAGGCTGTGCCCACGTGTTTCTTGATGAGAGAGGGTGCAAGTTCACGCTATTTCATCCATCTGTGAGCTCCTGGACCCCCAGAACTCCTGACCGGTGCAGGTCACTGGTCGTGGACTTGTGTCCGAGGAGCGCCTGCCTCGAGCTCTGAGGACGAGTAGCTGCTGGGCGCTCGGTGGGACAGAGCGCTGCCCGCAGCTGCTTCAAAAGATGGATGAAATACACCAACCACAGGTGGTTTGGGTTTGTTTGGGGTTTTTTTGCCCTTAGAAATGCTTTTTTTAATAAAATAACTACTTAAGTAGACACATGTCTAGCTACAAACACTGCTCCCAGGAGACGCACACTCTGCCTCCTGACCGACCGCAGACGCCTGGGGCTGCGCCCGTCACGGCTTTATCGGGGTTTGGAGGCCCCGGTGCCCTTAGTGAGGCCGTGGCTGGAAGGCCGATCTTAATTCTTAAAACACAAAACGCATGGTTTCCGGTTTTAAGGTAGGTTTCCTAACTGGAGCTGACAGAAAGAGTAAGAGTCCGGTTCAAACAGAACCTTCGGGGGCCGGAGCGTAGGCAAGCAGGTTCCCGGGGCCGAGCGGGGCACCCCAGGCACGCGGCGCTGCTGGGCTCGGGCTGTGCGCTCTGCGGCGTGGAGCACGCGGTGAAACAGAAAAGGCTCGCTCCGAGGCCGGGACAGGCTGCGTCTGGGACTGCTGATCTCAGTTTGAGACACGTGCCTTATGTTTTCTGCATCTGCAGGTGGTGTGCTGGGCTGAGGAGAAACCAGGCCTACTGGGCTCCGCTCGCTGCAGAACCCATCTTCCTAACGGGGCAGTGGGGCTCTGGTCCGGCTCTCCTTACTGGGTTGCACGGGAAGGGCCAGGACAGCTCATCACGCGCAGGCGGAGGAAAGCACAAGATACCACGCACAGAAGGCTGTGAGAACGGGTTGGTGGCCACACCTAAACGGGAGGAGCAGAGGCCCTTTCAGATGGAGGCCAAAGGACCTCACTGACTCTACGTGCTTTTTCAAAGGGAAAAGGCAGCAGTCAAATTGTGCATAACCAATCTGGAAACACAGTGAAATAAACTTTAAAAAGGTGACAGATGGTAGCGTTTTAGGGACTCTTAGACGTTGCTGGCATGTGTGTTGGGGGTGGAGGGACGCCGAGGCTTTAAGATACCAGACTGGGTACAGTGGACAAACTCTTTGCCACATGAGGAGGCTCAGCCTGGAAGGCCCTCAGAGAACTCTCGGCATGCAAGCCGGCCTCTAGTCAGCGGATCCCGGGGTACAGGGCGGCCCCAGCATCTTCTAATGCTCTCACGCAGCCTCAGTGTACTGACTCTGCTCTCCTGACGGCAAACCTCTCACTTCCCGAGTCTGACCCCAGAACCAGTGTCTCTTCCCAGGGTCACCATGTTGGTGGCAGCCCTGGGGCCCTTTCAACTTCTAGAATTTCTAGTGAGCATCAGGTTGGACCCCAAATCAAGAAGAGCAAGACTCACACTGTGTCCCAGCACATCATGGTTAAACAATGTGCACCGGGGGTTTGGAGAGAGATGACAAGCTGCTCTGTCTTCTCCTGGTGGAGCGTGGTCCCCAGAGTGGGGCGTGCCTTCTCGAACTATTCCAGCTTCTGGACCCCACCTTCTCCGTGCACACAACCCTCAAGCTCACAGCAGCCACCTTGGTCACACACGCACATCCCCAGATATGATGGAGGGAGAGGGACAGTTCTCAGAGAAGATCTGATCCATCTTTCTTGCATCCAGAAGCTCTTTCTTCTTTCTTCAATATTTCCTTTTATCTGTGGAGCGAAGGCGCGAGGTGCATCAGATGACTGCTGGCTCAGGAGGATTTCCTGATGACGGAGCGGGTGTTCAGTTTGGAAATCTTCTCCGAGAGGCTGTCCTCATCACCCTTTCAGTACCTAGGGACCAGGTCCTTTGGATGCTTATGTCCATTAAGGTTAACGTTGATGTCCTTCACTCTGGGGCTGCGCGGGTTAGAGGCTCTTTATCCAGGCGGAATTCTGGGCTGGAGCTCAGCAACTCCGTCAGCAATGGTGGGTAACGCTTTACTCTTTGCCCTGGTTTGACCACATTTTTATAGTTATAATGACTCTTGTTTATGTGGTAAAAGCCCAGGGAGTGCTGTTTTCCCATCATACTTTTAATGTAAAATAAGAGGAAGAATATCCCATAGTCAGAAACAAAGAGATTATGTCCTAAAATCTGGCACCCATTGAGTTTCTAAAAGGGAAATGTGGGTAGAAAAAAACATTTTATGCTGAAAGCTATTTACCTCTGACCTTGTGATTGTATTTATATGTTCATTCTATTCCAAAAAGAATTTAGACCATGTTCCTGATATTACCAGCTGAACTCATCCAGAAAAGGAACTCTATAGTTCATGGCGTTATCTGGTGACAAACGGTTAATGGGTTCATGGGGCTCTGAGAATGTCTTGCAGGTGTGGTGATATGTGGGCAGCTAGGTTTGGTCAGACAAATATGGGACTCTCTAGAACCTTAAGAGATGTGTCTTCATAGCACCCATGGCTAGAAATGTGCTGGAATCCTTGTCAGTTTAGATGGTGAAGGTAGATACCGCCGCGAGAACACCGGGAAGTGGTAGCATATCGAGCAGCTTGGCTATTTTTCTGATACTTTGTGCATTCTTACTTGGCTACTCGCCTGCCTGCTTTGTCAACTTGCTAACATTAGGGTCTCCTTCCCCACCTCTGAGGAGCATATCATGCACCACTGTCATGATGGCTTGTGGACAATCATCTTGAGAGCCAGTCTTTATGGGAATAATTTTCAGTTTTCTGGGAGCACAAACTCCTGAAAGACTAGATAGTTGGGAAGCTCCCAGTGTCTGGCCAGCAGTGGGTAAGAGGCTGTGATCTGAGCAAGCTTTGCCATGTGTGGGTGTGTTCTCCCATGAAACAAAGCCCTAAAACACCTTTCCTTGAAGATGGCAGAACTTGGGCTGACAACCCCAGTGGCCGTCCCTTTGCAGAAGAGGATCAAGCCCAGACCAGAAAACACCTTTTTATCCAAGATCTTGCTATCTGAAGTGCAGAGGGGCCCCAGCGTTGTTAGCAGCTCCTGGGAGTGTTAGATGCAGAGTCTGTCCACCTGCTCCCTACTACTTACCGGGAATCTGTATTCACGGGAGAAGCACCAGGATTCTTCACCATGTTGACCCATGAAACCCCTCAAAAATGATGGAGTTGAAGGTGTCTCCTGAGCACCAGTGTTTTATCCAGAAAGATGCTCAGTTCCACACCCCCAGGAAGAAGGCAAAACTGAAATTCAACATTCACATTTAGAGAAGACAATTAAGAAAGATTTCATACAATATGTTCATCTAATTTGGTCCTTAAAGTCTCATTATTCTAAACATAGATCACCCTGTTTGGTCATTCCTTTTAAATCCAGGTCTATGGTTAGAACAAGTGTGAAAACAAAACAAATACAACGTGACACACCAAAATAGTTCTTAACAAGTTAGTAGGTTAACCACGTACAAATTACATGATACACACTTGACCCTCAGACAACATTGAATTGTGAAGGTCCATTTATATGTGGATTTTTTTGATAAATACAGTAAAGTACTGTAAAGGTGCTTTGTCTTCCCTATGACTTTCTTTTTTTTAAAGATTTTATTTATTTATTTGAGAGAGAGTGAGAGAGAATGAAAGAGAGAGAGCACGAGAGGGAGGAGGGTCAGAGGGAGGAGCAGACTCCCGGCTGAGCAGGGAGCCCCATGCGAGGCTCGATCCCGGGACATGGGGACCATGACCTGAGCTGAACGCAGACGCTTAACCGACTGAGCCACCCAGGCGCCCTTGCTTATGACTTTCTGGCTAACATTTTCTTTTCTCTCACTTACTTCATTGCAAGGATACGGTATATAATGCACATAACACACAACACGTGTGCTAATTGACTGTTCATGTTATTGCTGAGGCTTCTGGTCACCAGCAGGGCCATCAGTAGTTAAGTTTTGGGGGAGTCAAAGGTTAAATGCAGATTTTTGACCGCATGGGGGTCGGTGGGTGCCCCTAGCTCTCATGTTGTCCAAGGGTCAACCGTATTATTATAAATCAAATATAAATTGAACCCTGAAGACATGATTTATATGATTATCTGTCTATATTTTTAAAGCATTGATATTTGACCTCAGATATCATAATACTAGCGTGTACATTCTCTTCACATTAAATTTGGGATGAATATCAAAAAATATTTGGCCCAGACAACCATTCCAAATATTGGATGTGATCCAAATCTTCTCTGAATTTCTAGGGCCTGAAAATGTGGAAAATTAGAAATCTTGAGTCTGTCTCATAAGCTTTCTAGTAGTTTCTGTTTCTAGTTAAGATATGAATAACAAGAGGCTAGACCCGTGACATTCGCGGGCTTCCAGTCTGCTCACTGATGGGGCCCAGCCATGCAAGAACAGACGGAAATATAAGCTAACTGGTGCATTTAGAATGTTTGAAGGCAGCTCCTTCCAGACCACTAGGTTTTACTTTGCTGGTGGAATACACGAGACCCACAGGGACACTGGTGTTTCCAAGTGGAGTGTTACTCCTAGAGTGCCTTCCACTTCTATCCTAGATGTATTAACAGGATTTCGGCCAGCTACAGGCAAGATACCTGTCTCGGAGCCACCGGTGGGACCAAAACACTCTTCTAGGCATTTCTGATCAAACCATCAGCGTGCTCCTGGCCTGACCCCCACCTGACCGCCCCTGCTTTGCCTGGGTCAGTCTACACCGTGGCCCCGGGAATGCCCTGATGGCAGAGGTGCTCAGAGCCGTCCGGCTGTGTGGGGAAGTTTGAGTGAGAAAATCGGCAGAAAGCAGCATGGGGGGCGGCTCCCAGAGGCAGCGAGCAGAGACCACTTGGTGGTGGACACAAGAGTCATCACACGCAAGGTCGACATGAGCGTCAGCTGGGCAGAGCAGGGGAGCACAGACAGAAGGAGATGTGGGACCATACGGTGCGGTACTAGACTGGGACGCGAGCGGCTGGCCCACGGTGGCTGGAGGAATACCGCACACCCCGTCCTGCTTCATCCTCTCGTCTGCCAAGTAGTACTGAATAGCTACCATGTGCAAGCACAGTGCTAAGACAACAGTTGGGTGCAGTAATCTAGGTGGGACATGACCCCGGGAAGTACAGATAAAGCAGCAAGGAAAAGAGGGAAACGTGCCACATCGGGAACCAATTAGCAGCGCAGCCCCACCATCTGTTTCTTCCAGTGCTCTGGCTACATCTTTTTATGGGACTAGTAGAAGATAGGTAGCTTTTGCTAGCTATCATTTAAACATGAGGATTCACGGGGACTTCTTACAGTTCTACTGCGATGGGATTCACATATATAATTACCCCTTTAAGGTCGACGATTTACAGGTTTCCAGTCCATTCACAGAGTCGTATGACCGTCACCACCACAATCAACTTGAGAGCATTGCATCACTCCAGAAGGAAGCCCTGCATAGTTTAGCCATCATCTCTGTCCCCCGCGCCCCCACACCTCCACAGAAATAGGAATCACCTGGACTGGAAGCCTCCAGAACAACGCTGGGGACAAGTGAGGTCACGGGCATGCTTGTCTCACTTCTGGTCCTAGAGGGAAGCACCCAGACTTCCACGATCACGTGTGCTGTTAGCTGTGGGCGTTTGGGTGTCCTTTATGAGGCTGAGGATGTGCCCTTCCATCCCCAGGCTTTTTAGTGTGTGTGTGTGTGTGTGTGTGTGTGTGTGTGTGTTTAATTATGATAGAGTGTTGGATTTTATCAAATGCTTTTTCTGCATCTATCTAAATGATCATGTGGGTTTTGTTTCTTGTTCTATTGGTGTAATGTAGTATGTTAATTTTTTTTTGGATGTTGGGTGAAGTTTGCATTCCTAGAATAGATTCCACTTGGTTGAGGCACATAATTCTTTATATATGTTGCCAGATGTGGTTTCCTAATACCCATCTTGTGATCTATATTCATAAGAGATGTTATTTGTAGTCTTCTTTTGCTGTGATGTCTTTGTCTGGCTTTGATATCAGGGTAATGTTCCCTTAAGGAGTGTTCTTCCTCTAATTTCTTGGGCGAGTTTGTGAAGAAGGGGTATTAATTCTTGTTTAAATGTTTGATAGAATTCAGCAGGGAAGCCATCTGGGCCTGAGCTTTTCTGTGTGGGTAATTCTTAAAATTATTATTACTGATTTAATCTCTTTGCTTGTAATAGGATTATGCAGAATTTTCTATTTCTTCTTAGATAAATTTTTTTTAGTTTGTATCTCTATAGATGTTTGGCATTTCATCTATACTGTGTAATTTGTTTGTGTCACATAGTATCCCTTTGTTACTCTTTTTATTTATACAAGGTGGTTTGATATGTTTCCCTTTTGTTCATGATTTTAGCAATTTAAGTCTTTTTTTTTCTTGGTCAGTCTAGCTGCAGGTTTGTCGATTTTATTGATTTCTTCAAAGAACAAACTTGGTTTCACTCATTTTTCTCTATTGTTTTTCTATTCTCTGTTTCATTTATTTCCACCCTAATTTTTGTTATTTTCTTTCTCTGCATGTTTTAGGTTTAGTTTGCTCTACTTTGCTCAGTGTCTTATGGTGGAAGATTAGGTTATTGATTTGAGATCTTCCTTCTTTTCTAATAGAGACTACAAATTTCCTTTTGTGTGCAGCTTTAGTTGAGTCTGGTAAGTTTTATTATATTGGATCTTCACTTTAATTTATTTTAAAATTTCCTTTGTGATTTTTTTATTTGATCGATTGCTTAATTAGGAGTATATTTTAGGGGCACCTGGGTGGTTAGCTCAGTGAAGCATCTGACTCTTGATTTCTGCTCAGGTCATGATCTCTGGTCATGAGATCGAGCCCTGTGTCCGGCTCCACACTCAGCGGGGAGTCTGCTTGAGGATTCTCTCTCCCTCTCCCTCTGTACTCCTTACCCCCCTAAAAAAATGTGTTATTTAATTTCCACATATTTGTCAATTTCCAAATTTTCTTTTTATTAATTTATAATATAATTCCATTTCTTGTTGGAGACCATACTTTGTATGATTTCAATCCTTTTAAACTTATCGAGGCTTGTTAAAAGGAAAAAAATTCTGTTTCTCTCTACTCACATCAACACTTCTGACACAAATTAGTTTTTTTTACCCTAAGCAATTCTCCGATTCTGGGGGAGACACTAATGGGGTGTGCTACAATTTAAGTCAGTTCTGACACTAACTGCATGGAGTTCACAGACCCCACTGGTTAGGGGCTCAGTCCCCCAAACCTGCCCTGGTTTAAGAAATTAATTGCAATCCCCAGGTTGTCACCCATACTTCCGACTGACTGGCTATAGACCGAGAGCCCCACAGTTCTTCTTTGGGCTTGATAATTTTCTAGAACAGCTCACAGAACTCAGGAAAATATTTACTTACATTTAGCAGTTGGTTGTAAAGGATTTACTAAGAATACAGATGACTAGACAGAGCAAGGTGTGGGGAAGGGGCAAGGACCTTCCACGCACACCACCCTCCCTGCTCCTCTATGTGTTCCCTAACATGAGCGTCCTCCGAACCCCTTTGTTCTATTTTTATGGAAGCTTCATTACACAGGCACACTTGATTAAATCGTTGGTCATTGGTGATTAAGTGGACATCCGACCCCTCTTCCTTCTCCAGAGGGCAGGGGGTGAAACTGAAAATCCCAACCCTCTAATCATGTGATTGTCTCCCCGGAAGACCAGCCCCATCTTTAGGGGCTTTCCAAAAGTCACCTCATTAACATAAACTCAGATGTGATTGAAAGGGGCTTTTCTGAGTAACAAAAGATGCTGCTTTCACATTTTTTGCTTAGGAGCTATTCAAGAGCCAGGGATAAAACTCAAATATTATAAGAAAATATGCTCAGATCACTCTTGTCACTTAGGAAATTACAAGGATTTTAGAAGCTCTGAGCCAGAAACTGGAGACAAAGACCAAATCAATATTTCTTGTTCTATCCCAACATTGCACCTGTTCTCTGGGCTAGCGTGTGGTCCCCCCTGGAGCGTGTCACTTGGGAACAATGTGGTGTCTGCTACTGGGGGGCCAATAGTGTTTTGTAGACATCTGTCGGCTCTAGTTGGCTTACAGTGTTACTTAAGGTTTCTGTTTCCTCCATAATCTTCTGCCTTGTAGTTCTGTCCATCTTGAAAGTGAAGCACTGAAGTTTCCAACCCTTCCTGTTGAATTGTCTCTTTCCGGCTTTGGCTTTGTCAGTTTTTGCTGCAGGTGTTTTAGAGCAATACTGTGGGTGCTTTATTAGTCTCCTAGGTTC
Organism: Phoca vitulina; assembly: GCF_004348235.1. Classification (NCBI taxonomy): domain Eukaryota; kingdom Metazoa; phylum Chordata; class Mammalia; order Carnivora; family Phocidae; genus Phoca; species Phoca vitulina. The sequence continues at coordinate 1,309,805 of NW_022589712.1, read as the reverse complement.
CTATGACAAATTAAGTATCCTTAGCGCCTTGAAGCAACGTGAGTTTACTTAGCTTTGTGGGTCAGAAGTCCTAAAATTAGAGCCTCAGCAGGGCTGCATTTCCCCTGGAAGTCCAAGGTGAGAATTCATCTTGCTGCTTTTCCTAGTGCCCGGACACTGCCTGCACGGGTCTGCTCCTGATGGGAACGCTGGACATCGGTCAGCCTTTCCAGAGGCAAGAAGAGAACTACAAGAGAAAACCAGTCCATACCTTCTGTAACTTTCTTGGAAATATCCTCAGGCAAATACCCAAGTCCATCACCTCCAAGCCCGCTTCCCATGGGACTGGCAGACTCAGTTCAGCTCAGATTTCTGCCCTATTTTACAAGGCCTTCCTTTCTTCCAGTTTCCAACAACATGCTCCTCATTTCCTTATAAGCCATGCTTTGAACGTCCATATGTCCAGCATGGTCTGTTAATGAAGATTTCGGTTATTCTGTAGCATGTTATGCTTTCCTCTCCCACGCTTCCCACTTCCAAGCCCTCACCAGCAGAGCCTTTAACTTCCACCCTTCCACAAACAGCCTACTACAAGCAATGTAGGCTTTTTCTATAATATTCCATAAAAATGTCCCATCCTCTGCCCACTTCCCAACTTCAAAGCCACATCATCATTTTCCAGTATTTCTTACAGGAGTGCCCCATGTCTGGTATCAAATTTGTACTAGTTCTCAGTTCCTGCTGTAACAAATTACCACAAACTCTGTTTTAAAACAATACAAATTTATTATCTTACAGTCACTGAGATCCTAAGTCCTAAAATGAAGTTGTGGACAAGCTTGTGTTTTCTGCAGACTCTAGGGGAGAATCAGTTTTGTTGCATTTTCTAGTTTCTAGAAGACACCTGTGCTCCTGGCCTCATGGCATCCACGTGCATCTTCAAATCCAGAGGCATGACCCCCTTCCTTTTTTTTTTTTAACTCTCAACTATAAAGTTTATTCAGAACTTTAAAATTAACATAGCTGATGTGGGTTCTTTATTTCAGAAGAGATTTCCCTACATTTTACTCTTTCAAACCTCACTTTTAATTTTATTTATTTTATTTTTTATTTCAAGTTTTTATTTAAATTCCAGTTAGTTACCATATAGTGTAATACTGGTTTCAGGAGTAGAATTCAGTGATTCACCACTTACACACCCAGTGCTCATCACAAGTGCCCTCCTTAATGCCCATCACCCATCTAGCCCAACCCCTCACCCACCTCCCCTCCAGCAACCCTCAGTTTATTCTTGATCATTAAGAGTCTGTATTTATGGTTTGCCTCTGTCTTTTTTCCCCTATGTTCACTTGTTTTGTTTCTTAAATTCCACATATGAGTGAGATCATTTGGTATTTGTCTTTCTCTGACTGATTTATTTCACTCAGCATAATACCCTATAGTTCCATCCATGTCGTTACAAATGGCATGCCCCCTTCCAATCTCTCTCCCTGCTTCTGAATCTCCTGCCTCTTACTTATGAAGATCCTTGTGACTGCACTGGATCCATCTGGATAATGTGATGGGCCTCTATCCTCAGATCCCTAAATAAGTCACTCCTGCAGTCTCCTTGCTGCATCAGCTATAGCATTTCTAGGCTGTGGGTATCTTCATCAGGCCAAAAGTTTGTCTGCCACGGGTGCGTATGTCTGCTATTGTCAGAGCTTGCTGGTGGAATAACACTTTTATCACTACAACGTGTCCCTTTTACCTCTAGCAACTTTTCGTTTATTTGTGTTGCAGTCCATTTTGTCCGATATTAATAAACCACCCTTGTTCTATTAAGGTCACTCTTTTTCTATTCTTTTAATTCAATCTTTTTGTACCTTTGAAATCAAAGTGTGTCTTCCTGTAGATATCATATACTTGGATCTTGTTTTCTTTATCCAGTCTGACAATCCTTGCTTTTGATTGGATTGTTTAATTCAATCACATTTAATGTTACTGTTGATATACTTGGATTTATGTCTGCCATTTTACTTTTGATTTCTTTCTGTCTCATAGTTTTTTTTGTGGTTGTTACTTTATTCCTCTACTAGTTTTGCTTGCTTTGAGTGAAACTTTTCTCTTGTAACATTTAATTCCTTTGATGGTTTTTCACTGTATTTCTTGACTATTTTCTTAGTGATTGCTCTGGAACTGACCACATAGGTTTAACTTGTCAGAATCAAATTCAGATCTACACTAACTTAATGGGAAGAAGAAATAAAAACATTGTTCATATGTAGCCCTATTTTCTTTCCCTTCTCTTGTGCTATCATTGTTATACATATTACATTTACATATTATAAGCCCAATGATACATTGCTATAATTATCACTTTACTTTATGTAATGTTATATCATTACTTTATGTAATGTTATATCATTTATGGAAGCTGGGAGAAGAGAGCAAGTATATATTTACAGGGTTAGCTACTTGTTATTTATTTATTTATCCTCTTCATTTGTTCTGATGGATACAAGTTATCCTTTGGTGTCATTTCCTTACTCCTTACTTACAGCTTTGTTCCCACCCATGTCCTTTGTGTTTATGGTCAAATAAATTACATTCTTATATGCTGCAGGACCAAGACTGTTTATATATACCTATATATCTATATATATATATATACTGTTTTATACAACTGAAATTTAAATCAGATAAGAGAACAAGAAAGAAGAAATATGCATTTGTATTACCTTTTACATTTACATAATTCCCTTAACTGGTGCATGTGCGTGCTTGCGTGTGTGTGTGTGTGTGTGTGTGTGTGTGTGTATGTGTGTCTTTCAAATTACTGTGAGAGGTTACTTGCATTCAGATTAAAGGACACTTGTTAGGTAGTTCTGCTAGCAACAATGCTCTCAGTTTTTGTTTTTCTACGAAGGAATGTCTTTATTTCTCCTTCAGTTTCAAAAGATAAATTTGCTGGATATAAGATTTGGGGTTAAAATATTTTTCTCTCCTTCAGCACTCTGAATATATCATCTGACCGGCTTCTGAACTTCATAGTTTCTCATGAGAAGTCAGTCAACCTTATTTGGCATCCCTTGCACATAATGACTCACTTTTCTCTTTCTGATTCTGTCTTGGTTCTCAACTATTTAACCATGATGTGCCTGGGTGAAGCTCTTTTTGTAGTGCATTTACTTTATTTTGCATTTCTTGAGCTTCTTAGATGCTTAGATCAATATTTTTCATCAATGTTAGAAGGTTTCCAACATGATGTCTTCATATATCTTCTGTCTCCTCTTCTTCCGTGTGTTGGTGTATGTGGCCTGCTCCTCCCTGGGGTCCGTAGCCCGTGGCTGGGAGCTGGGAAGAGGGACCCCATCTTTTGGCCACAGCCACCAGAATGACATTTCCATCACGCTGAGCACACGGGAGCAAGACGTGGCTGATGTATTATGGAATTGCACTGTTTCTACGGGGGTCTAGCAGAGTCCTTAAGTAAGCGTTTTCACATTTGCTGTGTGCCTTTGAGGATATTTCCAGAGACTATGAATAGTTATTTTTAAAATAATTTTCAACAGTTAATGGCTATTTCTCATGGAGCTCCTTGTGCTACCATCAGAAGCAGAATCCTCACCCTCTGTCATTCCAGCACTTGGTAACAACAACATACCCTGACTCGGGGATGTCTCCTCCCGTACCCGGCACTGAGGCTGAACATCCTGGGAGCGTTCCGCTATCTTCATCTTGTTCCCCCCGTCAGCTCAGGCACTGATTCCTTCTCTCTCGGATCCTTTCAAAACCTCCTGAGGGACCACTGTCTACGGTCCCACTAAACCCCCTCTCGCCCCACCCTGCCACAGAAACATTTAATCCGCTTAAAACCCCACAAAGTTCCCAACTTCCCCTGGATAAAATCTAAGTCCTTTCCAATCTCGTACAGGTCTGTCTCCCACATCTGTGAGGTTCCTGTTCAGTCGTCTGTCCGGACCCAGAATGTTTGCTTTCGCTTCAATATCTGTGCACACGTCTCCTCTACCTGCAACAACCTTCTCACACTTCTCCGTCTGAAAAATTCTTCTTTGATTCATTAGAAGTAGCTCAGGGTTCCCTTTGGTAGGAAGGTGAAGGATGGTTAGTTGTATGCCTCGTGTACATGCTTTTTCGCAGCTTTGGGGTATTTGTTTTCTTATCTTTCCTCTGTGTTAGAATGTGAACTCTGACGTTGGAAGCCCGGCCTTCCCTCTGTACCCTTAGCAGCATCCACAGTACGCAACACACGGGAGGAGGATAATGAATACCTGTAATAAATTTAAAAAATAATTGGCCGTGATGTTATACCCATTTTCAGGAAGCTTGCAGTTTAACAGGGGTTTTAGTGTGCAAGCCATTTTACGTCGGTGTGGTGAACATGATGATAATCTTAGAAACAAATTCACATGGAAGCACAGGAGGAGAAGGAGCCAGAGGACGACAAGGTTTATTTGAAAGGGTGGTGGGATTTCCATGGGTGGAACCTCTTGGGAAGGAGCTCAGTGCAGATGGAGGCAAAGGCTGCTTGTGGACGTTTGGAACACGGTGGCCATTCTGATGAGATTCAGGCTGGGATATACACAGGCAGGGCTTGGAGATGTGGCCCTAAAAGCAATTTCAGGCCAGAATCTGAAGAACACTTGGTGTCATTTTAAGGAACATAGCTCTTTATTTTGTAAGTATGCATATTTGTACGCTGCTTCTGTTTGCAGACTGGGTCTAAGAGCATTGACTTGCCAAACGGTAATGACCATGAAGGCGTCAACATGCGACTCATGCTCTGTGTCCGATCAGGAGCGTGCGTGCTGCTAGACCACGTCAGGGGCGGCCACAGGATCTCATTGTTCCCGGGTGACCGGACAGTTTTGCCGCATTTTTTTGGTCATGTCTGCAAACACAAACGTGGCCCAACGGCAGTGCTCGTGGGAAACACCAGGACAGGTTACGGAACGAGGACATCTGAATATAAAGACGTCCAAACTGACACTTACGTCAACACGAATCTTGCACTATATTTAAAGTTACTGTTTCTTTAGCTTAAAGAATATAAAAATGGTCCACAAACAATGCATATTGAAATATTTTTGAACTCTGAGTTTGGTTTCGGGCTGTCTTTTTAGGGGTGGGTAATGATTGTAATAGCACGTAACTGGGTCCTGGAGTAATTTCGGAAGTCAGTAATGGGAGCGTTCACACAGGATGCCCCGCAGCAGCCCCTCCCGCCCTTTGTAGAGGCCGCTGGGCGCACCGCGACTGTTTGAAAGGCCCTGAGAAGCTGGGTGTTCAACAAATACAAGTTCAATGGAGGGCAGTAGAAAATGTGATTCTCCCACATGAAATGCTTCTGTCGGGACACAAACAAAGATGGCAGGAATGAGACCCTCCCAGAATCTGGTGAAGATGAAGCGATAGAGAGCTGGCCTGGGATGAAGCGTTGAGGGGGCGTGCCTTCCGGTGCATCTTTCTTCACGCTGGCTCTGTGGCCTGCTTCTGGGGACTGGCGCCAACCCGCTCTAGGCCCTGGGTGTGCAGAGATGCACCTGACTGGGCCTGCGAGCCTGGGACAGCATTCTCTCACCTGGCCCGGCAGCCCCCCCTGGATGAGCGCTGCTTCCCACGTCGGGTCTGACAGCACCAGCCGGAGCGTGTCGGGATCATGTCCATGCAGGGTGCTCCCCTGGACTCCAGGTTTTCCATACGGGTATCTGGGCTTCGTCAGGGTCCTGTAGGCAAGAACGTGAAAATAATTATTACAGTGGGCAGACAGAGGTTTAACGCTCAGGCCAAGTTTATGGAAAATATCCCATGGGAATAGCACAGGTCTTGTAGAGTTCCCACTGGACTCAGTGCTGGATGTGCCGGAAACCACACACATGCACACGCACACACACATGCATGTACACTCGCGCACACACATGTGCACACACGCATGCACACTCATGCACACGCACACATGCACACGTGAGCATGTTGATTACACAGTGCCCAGCCCGGGTGCCTCCTGGGAAACATGGAGCCAGGTAGAGGAGTGGGGAGGAGGGGACATTGGGGCACCACCAAGCACTTCTCTCCGTACAGGTGACATTTGAGCAGAAATGTGAAGGACACAGGACAGCAGACCGTGCAGAGATATGGCAGGAGCTCCCCCGTGGAGGGAACAGCGAGCACGAAATCCCTGAGGCAGGAGTTGAACAAACAGTAAGGAGCCGGCCGGTGTGGCTGGGGGCTGCAGAAGGGGAGGAGGGGCCGCTGGGAGGCTGATGGCGTGGCGTCCGGAGGCCACGGGAGGCCCCAGCCTTCGCCTCCACCTGTGACATCGAACCCGCCTCCTGTGCTAGGTCCGTGCGGTGTCCTTGACCTCTGCAAACGCACTTCATCCCCAACGACGTCTCGAAGGTGGTATCACAGCAGGAAATGAGTTACTGAGGTCAGCAGAGACATGAGGCGGCTCCACTAGGCCCACAACGCCAATGCCCAGTGGATCCCAGCTTCAGAACCGGCGCCCCGTGGCTTCAGTCCGCGCGTGTGTGCGTCACGCCGCAGAATGGGTGGATGCAGCAGACAGACGCGCAGCGCTTCCCTCGCCACGCCTCGGGCTCTGAGCTGCTCTCAGTCTGCGAATGATCTGATACTGATGATTACAACACGCATCCACCACGTAGGTTGTATTTCTTGTTTCGCCTCAAATGCGGTGCATGCATTTTATGTGGAAGCTTTTGTAACGGCCGCATTGGACAGTTGCGCACGTTTATACCGGCTGAGTGGCTAGAGGGACTCTTTAAAGGGGAAGGTAGCGTTTGTGTCTTGAAGTGGACGTGGTTGCACGCACCCGTTCACGCGTGGATGGTCGTACGACACAACACAAAGGGGATCAAGAGTGGAGTCTGAACAGAAGGTCTGCAAACTAATACTAATGGCTCTGAAAATAAAATGGCTCTTTTATATGATTCTCTAAACTCTAAAAATGCAAAGTCAATGAACAGTTATGAAATGATGAAGAGTTTGTAAAGTGCTAAATAAATACCAACTATAGTTAATGTATCTTGGGTTACAGCTTCACAGCAGGTGTTTTTAGTAGTGATGAACTGATGTCTTAAAACTCAGTTCTCCAAACAAAGAGGACAACATGGGATGGTGAAGGGGAGAAGAGTCTCCGTTAATGGTCTTGTCTTCAGAGTCTAACGTTCTCTCCCACTTGCCCTGTATCATCATCAGCACGGCCGCCAGCAAGTTTACGATCAGAATCTTCAGAGCTGACTGGTCACCTTCCCGGCCAGGAGTCCGAACGGCTCATCCCGCCCAACCTCCTTCCCCAGGCTCTCCATCCGTGGGTGGCCTGGCTTGTCTGCCGGCTTTACGTGCTGCCCGTGGTGCCCGTGCCCTGTGGGGACCCTTCCCCTCGAGTGCGGGTTGCTCCCGGTGCTCTGCTCCTCTGAACAGAGTATGGCGAGGGGGTGATTGCCACTTCCAGGATGAGCTCACAAGACGGCCGCCTTGCTTGCTACAGCTCGTCTCCTCGCCCACTCTGGTAGAAACAGATGCCTTTGTGGGACCTGTCCTGTGGAGCAGACGTAGGCGGGGAATCGATGGCAGGTTCTGGCCAGTAGTCCTGGAAGAGCTGCATCCTGCCAGCCATCACACGAGTGAGCTTGGAATCAGACCTTCCCCATCACGCCTTCCAAAGTGACCATATCCCCAGCCAGCGTTTGGGGTAAAGCCTCTGAGAAACCCCAAACCAGACGGCTGGACGCAGCCACGCCCAGGCTCCTGACCCACAGGAGGGGTCAGATCCTAAAAGCCTCTATGTTTCGGGTTATTTTTTAATGCAGCAATTTATATGCCATCTTGATGTCTACACCTCAGCTCTACAGGGACCTTCCTTCCTTCTCCATGAGGACTGACTTCACCGACTTCCCAGCTCCTGGCAGATTCTCCCGTATGTCCTTTCTCTGCAGGTCACATTTGCTGTTTTAATTCCATGTTTATCAGGATTCTATCATTTTATCCGTGTGCGTGTTCGCTTACTCATTGCTTATCTCCACTTTATTCTTCACTGTGAGGTCAGTGTCGACCAAATGTACGCGTTCAGGAAGTGTTAACTGAGAACGCAGAGAATGAATGGAAGTGTCACAGACTTAAATCTTTTCTGAGACAGTAGATTATTGAGAGGAATATATATATTTTTAATACTACGTATGCCAGGCGGGATCACAAGAAAATTTTGACGAGCAGGCAAGGGTCAGGTTGAAGACACAGCTCCCGGACGGCGTGGACATGCCGCCGAGAAGCGACTACAAGCCCAGGGCCGTCAGTGACGCCCAGAGCAGGCGGCAACCCCCACCACCCGTCAGCCACCGCTCGGGACTTCACACCTGTGATTTTGTCTTGTTTTATTTTACTCCTCACGATGACCCATTGAGGGAAATATTTTACTCGCTCTTTACGTAATTTTCAGCGTCAGACGGTTTCCGTGATTCCCGGGGAGCCCTGACAGACCACAGGGTGAAGTCTGAATCCTGGCGTGCCCGGCACCAGGCCTCACGTCCGCGTGCACGTGCTCATCCTCCCACCGTTGCCGCCGTGTAACTCGACCCACGGCCTGCGGTTCTTCACGCTGGTCGCACAGATGAACCACGCGGGAGACTGAACACTACCCATGCTGGGCTGAGCCCACAGATTCTGCTGTAGTTGGTTTTTATTAGGATTGCCATTTCGAGGGTCTACTTTGCATATCGATCCTAAAAACTTTGGAATTGCAGGGCGAGCTATTTAGTGAGGGATTTAAATCGTTATGGAAGGAATAGAGATGGTTGGGCTGCTACTGCCCACCAAGCGGGGGATGCTGAGAAGCCGCAGACGCGGCAGGGCGGGGATCCCGGTGACAGATGGCGTGACGCGGCGCTGGACTATGATCTGACGCGTCTGACCGACTCTAATTCTTTCAGCAAACATCCACCCTGTGCCATGATCAGCATTAAGCTCTTCATCAATTAACTTGAAAATTGATAAAACACAGTACCTTTATCAAAACTTGGTAGAATTTTTGGTCCAAAGTTGTAGCAGCTAGGATTCTGTTTTTTAATTTTTTTTCTTTCTTTGTACATTTATATTTGTCCTTAAAAATAAAATATTGTACCGGGAAAGGTTTCTCTCTCCTGATTATTAGAGTATTGACGCAATGGTAGACTCCTAGAGACCTGCGCCTTCAGTGACTTCGGTTCTCTCCCGGGGAGGCGTAGGCTCCTCGTGACAGCTCTGTCCCACCCGGCCTGCAGTTTTAGAACAAAGTGAAATCAGTGACAGGATCTCCAGAAAGTCAAATTACAGAATTTAAGTTTCTGTGTAGATTGGTCCTAATCCTAGTTTATGAGCCTTTCCCAGAAGATTGAATGTGGCGAGGCAGGGAGAAAAATAGCACCACACATACACCTCCAAGTCTTAAATTGCCCGGAGAAAGAGAGCTCCATCCAAGCCGAGAGGATGAACGAAAGCTGGGGCTGACTGAGGGGTTCGGGCGGCAGGACGCAGCCGCCGAGCCGGAGCGTGAGCGGGCCGGCATCCCGGGCCCCACGGCGGCAGCCACGCCGAGCGCCGTCCTGCTTCCTGCTGGCAGGGACACCTGCTGGCCTTGACCCGGGAGCTGGTGCTCGCCTTCCCGCAGGACTGGCATCCCGGTCTGAATGTGCTTGCCCTCCCGGAGACGTGGATGCGGCGGCAGAAGCCAGGGCGAGCCGGACAGACAGCCGCTGCTCTGTGCACTCTCTGAGCTCCCGGCGCAAACACATCACCACGACAGGCTTGGCACGTCTCAGCCCGGGTGCCCGCCGCTGTTTCTCTCCACTTTCTTGGAAGAAGCTGGGGGGATTTGGAAGCAGTTTCTGGGCTCCTGCTGTGTGCACAGGGCAGAATAAACACTGTTCTCAAAGAGTCTATTAGGGATAATTAATCATTTTAACCCAAGATGGGTTTTGGAAGGGCTCACATACCTTCACCACAGGAGGAATTTCTAAATACCTAGCACAAGCACCATATTTTTTTAAAAAACAATTTAACAAGGACTGTTTCTTCAGAAAGCATTTTCTATCTAAATGCACTGATGGCTGGATCTCAAGAAATGATTTAAGTGTTTTTCTAAAAAACAAGGCAGGTATTTTTCAATGCAACTGTTTTCAGGGAGAGCACACTGCTCTTTCTGTGGAATACGTCTTGATACTTACAGAGATTTTAAAAGAAAATATTTGGGCTGTGGTTGAGGAATCAAACAGTCTTAAGTATGTAAATAATGACAGGCTGGAACTCTTTCTAAAAAAATATGTACTAACTGTTAGACCCGGGGCCAGCTTGCGGAGGACGATGTGTCTCGAGATGGCACCGGCTGGCCAGTTCCTCTCGCACAGATGGCTGATGGGACCGGCACGGGGGTCACGGGTCCTGCACGTGGCACGCGGCATGGCTCACACGAGAATATCTTCCTGGGTCATTCTGGTGTCATCCCCAGAATTACTGCTGTGGTTTAAGAGTCTTCTTGGAGAGTTGATGACGAGTCAAGACAGTTTATTATCTGGGACGGACAACTCGCTTTCTCCCTGGCGTAGTGGGCAAACTGACTTACCTTATGCAACACGTTACCACCCGCACTGGAATGTCCGGTCCACTCCGGCCTCCCCAGTGCCCACGGCGCCGGCGACTCATCGCTTCCTTCCGGGCTGGGTGCTTGTCTCGGGAGACTCAGTGGCTGCGATCCCAGGTTATGCTGAGCTCTGGGTTTAGGGGAGGCGGACACAGGGTTTGTAAATCGGAAAGGTCTTCAGGGTCGTTTGCACATTGTGCTTGGCGTATGTCCACACGCAGCAGTACAAAAAGCAGATCTATCACACACGGCAGTTGTTGTGACTGGTGGCTGGCACAGGAGTGTCCAGGACGAGCCTATTCGGCAACATTTGGGGGTCTGCTCACGGCGCGGGATGACTGTCATGGTGGGAACTGGTCTAGTGGTTATGAATCTCAGGCCACAATTCTGTTATGAAGGAAACATAATTTTATGTCTATTTATAGTTTAGTTAATTTTTGAACATCCATTTCGGGGCATTGGAGCTGCAATCTCGTTGTATTGCAGTTGCCCGTGGCCTCCAAGCCTGCTTTCCGGGCCTTCCACACAAGGTGCCAAGGCGGGGAGCAGCCTGCGTGGCAAGCTATTCAGCCCGTGCCCCTCACGGGTACGCTTCTGCTTCTGCTCCTGGCTCTGAATGAAGACTGGGAGCCTGGGGTTCTGTCTCCAAATCCAACAGTCAGACCCACAGTCCATCCAAGACTCTGGTCCTGCAGCAGAGTGTGGCCAAGCATGTGAGGCCGGGCTGGCTGGGCTCCGGGCACTTCTTAGGGACACATGTCAGCTTGTAGTTCTCTTGTTTACTCTGGGTTTTCCTTCCTTCCCTATTCTGAGGTACAGAAAAAATTTCTTCTTCGTCGTTTTAAAGATTTATTTATTTATTTTAGAGGTGGGGAGGGGTCACAGGAAAGGGAGAGAATCTCAAGCAGAATCCCTGCTGAGTGCAGAGTTCAATGCGGGGCTCAATCTCATGACTCTGAGATCATGACCTGAGCCAAAATCAAGAGTCAGATGCTTAAATGACTGAATCACCCAGGAGCCCATTGTTTTTTCTCTAAATCCGGCCTTGTGGATTCAGCTCCACAAATTTCCTCATTATGCTGCTTTAATAATTCTTGCTTCAAGAAAAGGACATTTCATTGTCCGGCTGTCTGAGGGGAGGAGGGTCACGGGAAACAGAAATTACTGGGGAAAAACCCATAATAATTAATTTATCACAGTGTGCTCCCACAGTTGCGTATGTAGATTCGTATCTGGGATGAATAGGAGTAAAGGTTGCCAGCATATGAATACCATCCAAGATATTAGTGTAAGCAGAGCCTCAGAGACTAAGAAATGAGGCAAGAGGCCCAGAAAATAAGACCACCTGCTGGGAACCCAGGCACAGGAACAGCGCCACCAAATTTGGAGGGGCCACAAACAGCCCAGTTTAATCCTGCTTTGCAAAGGTCCTCATGTCCTCCTGGGTGAAACCAGACCCACTGTTATAGGGAAGAATTAAATCCAGAATTCAACCACCAGGGTTAAAAGGTGGGAATCCTCTTGGACCGTGACGAATGGAGATAATTATGCGAATATAAACAGCACTTTGCCTTGCCTTGATACATCAGTTGGAAGTGTTTTGGAATATATAATTGACCAAATGACTCAATTTTCCACTTCAGCTTCACTTGTAGATAAATTTTAAGATAGGTTTTGAGTTTATATACCAATTCTTCTTGGAGAAGAGAAAAAAGGGAAGCATGGTTTATGAACAGTGCCAATTCCTAGTAACTTTGATTCATATATGGATCTAAGTAGAAAACCATTTATTTTTGTCATGCATTTTTAATGAAGAAACACAATATTTATTCTTTATCTATGTCCGGGAGTCAGCAAACTCTGGTTATGTGCGAGTGCAGATTGAAAACGTTTGCTTCCTATTTCTCACACTAGTCTAGGGAGCCAACTGGTACGAAGTACGCATGCAAATTCAGCTCCATGTCCTTTGTGGAGCCCGGTTCCGCAGATGGGTTCAAGAGCGTCGCGGAGGCCGGTGCCGGCAGAAACCCGCGGCGCCGTGAAGGGGCAGAGCAAGGACCACGGTGTTCCTGTCACGGCCAACACGAGAATGCGAAGAATCTCTGGCATTCGTGCCAGACTTCCCAGAACAAGACTAGCAGCATCTTTTGTAAAAATAATTGGGACTTTCAGGAAAGGTTATTCAAAAATGTTGACAATGATACTCTAGGCTCACGTGTTGCAGGAAATCTCCGGGGAAGCAGGTGTGTGCAGGACACAGTGGGAGGGGCCGGGAACTCAGCGGTCAGACGCATCACCCTCCCCGATCTCCCGGTTCTGGAGACGAGGCCACATCGAGTCAGCACACGAGGCTAGAACACACGGAGCAAAGGCACGCTGAGAGAAAAGAGGTGGAGAGTGGGAGAAAAACGATAGACTCTCCTTCTTACTCTGATTCTAAGATTTCATGACTCACATGCCTTTATGCTAATTTTCCTAAAATTAATTCTAACACTGCAGCAACCGGCTCTTCCTGCTGACTTTATCATTTCCTGGAATGGTCTGCATTTCCAAACCAAAGTCCTGACACAGCTGTCTTCTCTGCCCCCGGCCCCTCCTGCCACGACCCGTGCTCCCCCCGTTCATACCTCTGGCAGGCACGTCCACGGTCCCAGAGGTGGTGGGCAGCGGGCACAGCGGAGACCATAGATGCTCCTGGAAGCATGGAATTAACTCTGCCACAGCAAGCGCTCTCTGCAGACAGAATGATCCAGTTCAAGTTGAATTTAACTAGCATTTTTTGAGCACTTATTATGTGGAAGTTGCACATGAACCCGGGGCCTGTCGTCTGGAGAGTGTTGGTGCAGACAATCCGGAAATGGAGGAGGGGCTTCATGGTGTCACAGAGGAGACGTCGAAGACACAGAAGGTGAGATTAATTCTGCTGGGAAACACTAAGATGAGCAGTTACCGTAATCTGGTGTTATTTGCACTGAGCAGATGATTTCGGGTGTATCATCTAGGAGCGCCCAGGACTGCAGATGGTACGATGGGACCACACAGCACTAGCATGCGAGGAAAATGTGGTTTCTTCCTTCCTTATTTTCTGTGCTTTTCCTCGTAATCAGTCCTTCCAAGTGTCCCGACAGGGCGTTCCGTCCCCCTCCTCAAGGACCAGACACATCAGACGCTGTACTGACTGTCTCGTCACCGGAGCCTCCCTCCCGACGTCCGCCATCCTCCTGCCCCCGCCGGGCTGGCGCTGCAGTCCCGTCGGGGAGGAGCGAGGCTGGCACAGGGGCCGGGACTCGGGGCGGGCCCCAGCACGACAACGGCAAGGCAGTGGCTGAGGGAAAGAGTGGATGTGGCGGTAGGCGCGAGCGAGTCCGCGTGTCTGCTCAGCACAGGGCAGGGGTCCTGCTGTCCTCCAGGCTGAAGCAGTGGGTGCTGGGGGTCCGCTGAGCGCCCTCCAGGTCTCTCGTTGCTCTTTAGAGGCTCCTTCTTGGCAGCTGCAGTTCGAGTGTATACTGGGAGAAAGGGTGGGTGAGTGCATCCACCCCATGTTCAACAGGGAATATCCAGGCAAGCGTGTATTCTGTTAATTGGGACGAGCGGGCATTTCAGGGCTCCGGCGATGGGCGGCTGGGTGGGCTGGGGTCTGCACCCACTTGCAGGAACCTCACCAGCAGCACACGGGGACCGGCAGGGCTGCGCCCGCTGCGGCCGTGTGAGCGCGGTCTCCCACGGGGCGCCGTCAGCAGGTGCAGAAGCAGAGCCCCGGCGCCTGAGAGCCTGCGGACGGGGGGCGGCACCTGCGGGAAGACCCGGCGGGGCCAGCGGGCGCCCACACACAGGCGAGGACACCATCTCCACGCTCCTGACATGAGTCCCAACTCGTGTGCAGTCACACGTCCCAAACACGATGACGTTTGTTGGGACATTTACTATCTCTTTCCTGTGAGCACTGTTCTTTCACTGCACTTTCTAGTTTCTCAGCGAGATTTCTAAAGCGACTGTAAGAATGTAGGAAAACTGATGTTGGGTAGGTATTAGGAAGGTCTCCTATCGTTCTAAATGGATCTTTCTTGTGTCCAGGTCACTGGAAATGGTGTCTTTTGTAGCAAAACATATGCCAACACCTTTATTTCTCTGGTGATAAAATATTTTTAACTGAATTACTGGTTAAAATGGTGAAGTGTGGTTGTTCCCCGTCTAGTCAGGTTCAAGAGTTAGGTGTTGCTAAGACGTATACTGGTTCCAAATACAGAGAGTTGCCATATGGAAAGCACAAAGCAAAATCACGTTAATAGGTTAATGTTATACTATTAGTTATTAATATAACATTAATCATACTAATATACTATTACGATTATAAAATACATTTTATGATACATACAATACAATGATATATTATTAATACTGAGATTAGTACAGCATACTGGGTATTCGATACGATGTCAGTCTCCTAATACTCAGCATCATATGTCGCGATGCGCATCCCACATGGTGGGAAGCCCGTGTCCCGGCATCTCCCGGGAGCAGACAAAAGCCTGCTTCTTCTCCCCAGTGGCAAGAGGAGCGGCCAGATTGCTCACACGAGAAGGGGCCTTGTGGCCAGGGCCTGAGGTAACAGGACTTCTCTGCTTCCAATGATATCCAGCCTCTGGCAGTCTGCCTGGAACCATAAGTACTGAATTTCAGAAGTCTCTTTCAAAACCTGCGCATCTTCAGACGCTGAGTCCCAAAACCTCCCGCGGAACCCTCAAGTGCCCGGGAGCCGCGCTCTGGGCTGGGGATGAGCCTCCCTCCCGGAGGTGCCCGCACACGCCCAGCCGCCAGCAGTAACAACATCATTTCAACGTGAGTCTGTCCAGTTGTCTCTGGCTTAACAAGCGCAGTCAAAGTTTCCCAAACCGGGATCGTCTGCTGTTAGTCTGGAGGCTTGCAGGGGTGCAAACGGACAAACTCCTGCTGTTGGAGGCGGCCCTGTGGAGCAGTGGGGTCGAGCCCGGGGCTGGTATCACACGCCAGCCCAGGTCAGCTCCGTAAACTGCGCGTCCTCAGTGCCTCACTCGGCTGTCCTCGGGCCGGCCGGCAGGAACGCCTGAACAAGGCGACCGGATCCTTGGTCGCGACCGGATCCAAACTACTGAGCTGCTTTGACATTGGAAATGAGCTTTATGTAAGTTGGTGCGGCTCACTATTTTCCAGACAGAAAAACTGCTTTGGAGAAAAAGAAAAATATCCATTAATTGGAGAGCTACGAAGTGCCAAGGACTCTGGCGTCTCATCTAACTTAATCCTCTAAACAATCCTCTAAAAGAAAGGTATCCTTCTCTTCACTTTTGTTTAAATAAGTAACCCAAGGGCACGAAGAGATAAATCTCAGATGTGCTCGACCCCAAAGCATTTGTTCTGTCCACAAGAACCTAGACCTTTGATTTTCATGAACTGTGTTCTCCCACTGGTGACCTCAGAGAATAGATCTTTCTAGGGAGTAGACCAGAACAATCGGCAAATTATGACTAGAACATAGTCCCAGATACTGTTCAAGTTTAAATTCTCACCAGCAGTTTTCGTCTATTTGTTTTTCAAATCTTTGTCCCTGTGTGTAAAGGGCAAGGAGAGAGCCTCAGCGTCCCGGGGTCTGGCCGCCCCTCATGCCGTTCGGACGACGGGGCGATGTGCAGGATTCCTGAGCTCCAGAGTCCGTGTAGGTGGGGCGGCTGAGCGTTGCCGCGCGGGCCATGAGCGCCCTCCACCTGAACGTCCTTCGTGGGAAAATGACCTGGGCTCATGGCTGCTCTCTGAGGCCTAGGAACACGCCTTTCCTTCCAAACCAAGTGGGCTGCATGCAAATCAGAGCCTGTTGCCACCTTGTGATCAAGAGCTGGGGTCACCTGAGCCGCTAGGGAACACCAGACGCCCTGCCCTCTTGTTAGACGCCACCCGCCCGCTTCCTCCCCCCGGGCGCTCTGCTGCACTCCGTCTGGGGGCAGGAACTGCGCACCATGTTCACATCAAAGGCCCCTCATCATTTTGCCAGCCTCCAAGTCTGAGCCACGGCCAAGCGGACCGCCCAGGCTGAGGGTCTACTCTGTGCTCCCTCAGCCCTGGGGGCAGGTGGGTGGAGAGGCTGCGGCCGACCCCTCGCTGGTGCCAGGGGCCCTGCGCACAACTCTAACTCCTCCCGGCGGACGGTTAACACAGAGGCTCGATCTTTTTCTAGACTATTTTCTCTTCAAAAGTGTTTTTAAAAAATGAAAATTGAGGTAATAGTAACCTCATTGCAAGATATGCCTTTTCCTAAACCCGTGTCCTGAGCGTGGAAAGTGTCGCAGTGGGTGGGGGTGGTTGGGCCTGTGGTTCCCCATCGCTGCTGCCGTCGGGAGGCCGTCCGAGGGCGTCTCTCCGTCCGCCGTCATCATGAAGAGATGCCTATTAATCGTGGGGTCCTGTTCTGTGAGGCACACGTGTGTGTTATATGATTGATACGATGAATAATATGAGAGTTTACACTCTATTTTATTTCATGGAACAGCTAATAAATCACAGTGAGCTACGCTTCCTTCAAAACTCCATTTCTATTCTTACATTTGTTCATGATTCATGAGGCAACCTGCTTCTGCTCGAACCCACACACTTCCGTGCTTTCGCTGAGTTATGAGTGTTCAGTGGAAAATTTGCTTTCAGAGGTCGGCAGGGGCCACGAGAACAAATGAGTTACATTCACACACTGGTGGAGGGCTGCGTAGGGCGTCTGTGACACGCGTCCCCTCCACCCCGCACCCCTGCACAGGCTCACACGCTGGCTGTGCTGGGAGGGCTTCTGTAGGGGAGGAGGGCGCAGGCCCGGCGGGTCTGACCGGAGGCTGGACCGGGGTCTGCGGACGTGTCCGCAGGTGGCTTTGCCCCTGGACGTGGCTGCTTGCGTGTCCTCCACCGCCGTGGCTGCCCTCCTGCTGAGAGCGTGGCCTCCTGACTCCCGAGGGCAGCACCTGCAAAGGGAGCAAACACAGGACCGCGGACCGCTGCTTACCCTGGTTCCCTGGGTGTCCGTCCCAGTGGAGGCCCAAGGTCATGCGATGACCTTCAAAATGTCGGATTCGTTCTCTGACCTAGTTTTCCACTTCCGTCTTCCCGGCGCCCTGTTTCAGCCACACTGCCCTTCGTTTTGCCACCAGACTCTCTCCCATCCGGGGCCTCTGCACACCACCTTCCTCCTCTGGCTTCTTGCGCCAGGAATCTGCGCGGTCTGTCTCCTCGCCTGCGTAGACCCTTACGCCCATGCAGCTCTGCAGGTCGGCTCTGTGACCCTAATTTTAAATTCAACTGTGACGGGTGCCTGGGTGGCTCAGTCGTTAAGCGTCTGCCCTCAGCTCAGGTCATGATCCCAGGGTCCTGGGATCGAGCCCCGCATCGAGCTCCCTGCTCGGCGGGAAGCCTGCTTCTCCTCTCCTGCTCCCCCTGCTTGTGCTCTCTCTCTCTTATTTTGCACTCTCTCTCTCTCTCTCAAATAAATAAGTAAAATCCTTTTTCAAAAATTTACTTAATTTCTTACTTAAAAGAGAACCCCCGCCCACAGCCCTCGCGCCCCCCCCCCCGCCCCGGGTCCTGGGTAGCTGGCCCTGTGCTGGTGACGCAGCTCCCCTCCTCCAGGAGAAGAGAAGCAGGCTGCTTCGTAGCATCTGCGTTTCCTTGGGGTAAACACTCTCTCCCTGCGGCCGACTGATTTCCAGCTACCGCTGCCACGTCCCTTAGCGGAAGCCGCAGGAAAGGTGCCCACCCAGCTCTCCGAGCCGAGGTCAGCTCCGCCCCTGCATGTCACCCCACATCGCTCAGCTGTTGTCTTCCTTACTCCCGTTAAGGTCCGCGGAGCACAGATTCTTGTCTGTTTTTTTCACAGCTGGATCCCCTATGTCCCGATGAACACCTGCGAGCGCATGGTGCTGACAGGCCTGGTGTCCACTCGGCCCGGGGCGGTGATCTCATCCACTTTTCCTAAAGCGGGACGGGAGGGTGGGGAGCTCGTCTGCTGAGAACAGCAGGCTGCACTGTGGGATGACACGTGCACTGACCAAGAAGGGCATCGTGCAGAAAGCAGACCGGACAGTCAAGAAAGGACCACGGCGCAGGGATGGCCGTCGACTCACCTCAGCTGCCCAGGTCCCTCAGAACCCCCAAACTGTGGCACCCATGTGGACGGTAACTTTGACATGTACACAATTTGGAACACGAATACACGAAAAGTGAATAGCTTTCCGTATATAAAGGAGCGGTTATATTTCATGCCGGCAGTCCAGGGAAGGAGATTGATTACTTGAGAAATCGTGCCAAGAGAAAATGACTGTTTACGCAAAAATAAAATAAAATATGTATTTAATACCATTCTTCAAAATAAACTCCAGACCAAGATCAAAAGGAAAACCTTTTAAGAAATGGACACATAAATGTGGGGGGATAATACTCTTAAATCAGGATAGAAGAACTTCCCAAGTATAAACTCAAGAAATAGTAAGATAAATATTGGTCAGTTTAATTTTCGTAAACAAAACATTATATATATAAACTTTATGGAACAAGTTAAGTTGCAAAAACTGGGAAAAATGTTAACTAATACTTCAATAAGTAACATCTAACAGCCATTAAAGTGGTAAAATTGCATGAAAAGCTGATCATTGACGTGAGTAAATTATTCACAGGAAAGGGTGTAAATAAACAACTCCACATGGCTGAAAAGTATAAATCGGTGTCAGATGGTTCCGAATAATGCAATCTAATACTGTTTTCACCTGCTACATTAGCAAATAATTTAAAAAGTCAAATTCCTCGTTGCTGGCGTGCATACAGCAAGACGGGCACTTCTTCATTTTCTGGTGGGAAATGTGATTGATACGCTCTTTCTGGAAAATAAAACATACCAATTTAAAACAGTGATATTCTTTGACCTAATGATCCCACTCCCAGGAAAGCTATCCCAGTGAAATGGAGAAAAATACAGGTATGCACTGAGGTGTGTGTTAGAACATTATTTATAATAGAGCTAATTTGTAAAGATCTATGTGCGCCTCACACTGGGAGAATGTTACATGGGTTATACTGTGTTTAGGCTAAGGAAGAGGGTAATATCGAAGCTGATACATACAAGTAAGCTTCACACAGTAGGAACATTCTCGGGAACATCAGACTGGGCGAAGAAGGAAAGAAACGGAGCTGTGCACGCAGTCCTCCCATAATGTTGAACTAAGGAAGGAAATCCACCAAATATTAACAGTAATTACATCAGAGGAGTGGAGTTTGGCATAAATCTTTGTTTTCCTCTTCATTCTTGTTTGGGTTATTATGGTTTCACTCAGAAAACTAGTTTAGTGATTAGAGAGCAGTGTGTGTGCGCCCCGTGGGGGGTGCGGGCTTGGCGGGGGTCTCGGTTGCTGCAAGCCCGCGCCCAGAATCAGCACGTGTTCCCCTGTTTGGTGCCTTTCTGACAAATGCCTTAGTCACTGGTATGGACCAGACTGTGTTCCCCAAAACTCATCTGTTGAAGCCTCATCCCCAATAACCCCAGAATGTGACCATATTTGGAGAGAGGTCTTTGCAGAGGTGATTAAGTCAAATGGGGTCTTTCAGGTGGCCCTAACTTGGTGTCCTGATGAGAAAAGGAGCCAAGGACAGAGTCAGGCACAGAGGGACGACCACGTGAGGTCACGGGGAAAAGGCGGGGTCTGCAGAGCGGGACAGTGGCCTCAGGAGAGACCAGCCCTGCCCACGCCTAGGTCTCAGCCTTCAGATTCCAGGAACGTGAGAGAAAAAAGGTCTGTGGGTTAAGTGGCCTGTCTGCGCTATCACGGTGGCCTGTAGGAGTGGGACGGTTCCTGCGTCTGGAAGTGTTACCCAAGGGAATGGACCTCTGCAGGCAGAAGCTCGATCACGTCGTCTCGGGACCCATCTTGGTACACGTGAGTCGTGTCCACTATCTAGAAGGCGTTTTTCTTTTAAGACGGTGGCATTTTAAATAAGGCGGCATATGATTGCACATATGTGTAATGCTAAAAATGTTTAGCATTGCTCTTAATTTTCACCATTCTTGGCTGAAGAAGCAGGGCAGGAGGGCTAGTCGGATAAATTACAAATGCTGAAATGAGGTGTGTGGAGTATTTGGTTTCAAACTTGAGAAAACGTGAAAAATGCAGACATATACACGGACAGAAAATGCCCCGAAGGCATAACCATGATTGGGTTTCCTGTCTGACAAGTTACAAACTGGCAGAAAGACACCTGCAGGCAGGGGGCCACGAGGTCCCCTCACCTGTCCTAAATCTCCAAGCCTTGAGGTGACTGCCGGGGAGCCGCCGTGGGAAACGCTCTGAAATGTGGTCTGAGCGAAGCTGTCCTCCTTCTGCAGCGAAGGGAGGCTGGGCCTGCAGGTTGACCCAGCACCCAGTCACAAAACACAGGTCGTTTATTGTTGAATCGAGGAAGTAAACTCTTCTGGGCCGCTCTAACCTTCCCTGGAGGTGTCTAAGTTACCAGCTGGCCGCAAGGGCTAGAGTGTGCTCGTCCTCTCTCTCTCCCCTCCCCGGCCGCCATCCCCCAAACATACTGTTACCAAAAGTTCCGAACACAGGGCGCCTGGGTGGCTCAGTCGGTTCAGCGTCACCTTGGGCTCAGGTCATGGTCCCGGGGTCCTGGCAGCGAGTCCTGCATCGGGCTCCCTGCTCAGTCGGGAGCCTCCTTCTCCCTCTCCCTCTGCCGCCCCCCCTGCTTGTGCTCGCTTGCTCTCTCTGACAAATAAATAAATAATATCTTTAAAAACAAATTCTGAACACACACCTCAGTGGAGACAATAGCGCAGTGAACCCCAACGCACCCAGTGCGTGGTGGTGACATTATGGGCCTGGGGCCAGATTCGTTTCCCCCTAAGGCTGCACCCACCAGCGCGCCCTCCCTAGGTTACGTGAAGCACGTCATCCTCCGGGGAGCCTTGACATCGTGGCTTTCCTTCCGGTGAAGTTGGCAGAAAACCAATGAGCTTGTCCAAGGCACCCAGGTGACGCCCTTGGGACCTGACACCTGAGTTCTCACTTGCCCCTTGGAAATGGAGCTCCAGTCCGCCTCCAGATGACAGCACGTGACTTAACATGAACGCCAGCGAGGCGAGGTTCAAAGAGCTGAGAGCTTTTTCAAAATGGGTGACCTTTCCTTTAGTGCTCCTAACAATACATATGGTAGATGATGTTCTGAACAGAGAGATGATAGATGGTAGATCGACACGTAGACTCTAGAATGTGTTTGTGTGTGAGGGCGCACTCTGCTCTGAACGCATCTGTAAAGTATTGCTCGACTGTAATTTTTCCGGCAGGGTTCCATTACCGCGCTTTGCCCTAGCTAAGCCCTTTAGGAATAGGACTTAAAACAATAAACATACGGTTGATGACTTTGGCTTTGGATTTGGCTTATTGAAACAGGTGCTGACTAAAATTCATTGATTTTTAAAAATGTTTTCAATGCATATTTTTAAGATGTAGATATAGATCCATACACTTACTTTTTGCTTTTACAGATCACTTAAACGAATTTCAATCAACTGGCAGGTGGAGGATTTGACTGTTCTAACAGATTTGTAATTATTCCTCCTGTCTCCCACCTCTCCTACCCCCACACCCCCCTCCATCACACACACCCAGATGTCTCCCTAAAGATGTGGATTCTATCACGCCAGCCCGACTTGGGCGTTTCAGTGGTGAGGATGCAGACAAGGTCAGTGCAGAGGTACAAGTACTGACCCTCCCCTCACTCACCTCCCTGCCCCCACCCTCCCCTCCTCCTGACTTTCCAGGTCTGCTGCCTTTATTACACATTTTGTCCTTAACGAAAAATGGCTTTGCATTTTCCAATCTTTCCTAGGCTCTAGATCTTGACACCTCTAGTAGACTACACATTTCTTGGTCTCGGGGATCATGCTTCCCCCTTTTCTCACCTCCCTTCCACAGGGAGTTTATTCAATCAGCACATGTGGTTCATCTGCCCTAAATGAGCAGGGGTACTAGGAAATCGCGTGGAGATAAACATCTCCAAATGCTACAGTGGAATAAAGACTTTTGAAAGAATGAGGGAATGGCTAAAGGTACCAGAGAGGTGGCTAGAAGATGACATTGCTGAGGGGTCAGCTGCTTAGGAAGGCCTTCTGTCCCAGGTGGGATCTGACACCTGTCCCGGGCTGGGGTCTGATACCTGTCCTGGGCTGGGATTTTGATTATTGGAGGAAATGTGGAATTCTGTGTCAATGGACAAGGAATAAAACACACAGTTTTCTGTGGAAAAAGCTAGTGGTCTGTTCCGCAATAAAAAGTTAGCTGAGTTCCCAACAAAGATTAATTCATCAAAACAATAGTTTCAATGAGATAAAAGAGGCTAGCTTTGGAAATGTCTGAAAGACAATAGCAAAGTCATTTTTCTTCCAGATATTTTATCAATATTTTAACATTTTAAGTAGTTTTGAGCTGCACTTATACACCCTGAAATAATAACTTTGTTAGTAATTATGGACCCCAAGCCCTAAAAGCTTCTCATGTCCTTTAATCCACATGTTCAGGGGCCTGAGACTCCCGTGCTATTTTTGATCTTGACCTTGAACATTCCCATGGAAGAATTCAGAAACTCCAGGGTAAAGAGGAGAGAACCAGGTGGCCTCGGACAGCAGTCCCTTGCATGAAGCAGCTCTGTGAATTCTGCCCTTTGCCCCGGAGCTCTGACTCCCTCGACCCCAGCTCTCCACCACAACTGCTGTGTTGCAAGGGCAACAACGCATGTGTATTTTGTCCAAATGAGGGCATTTTCAAGAATAGAAAAAGGCTTGTTACTCTGGGGCAACAGACCTCAACCGTGAATCTCCCAGGCAGACGGGAGGGATATTGAATGCCAACCATATTCTCTAATCAATTAATATCGGCCCACAACTGTGGGCAAAGCATATGCTTTGTGGAGTGAGCTTCATGAGCGTGGATGGAAGTAGGTTAGGTTGTGAAAGCCTATCCATGCCATGATCATATTCAGATTGTAGATAATTTAGTGATTATCTGCCAGACCCTCGGCATTATTTTTTGGATCTTCTACTCATTATACCAGTTGCATAAAGAATGAAGCAGCCTCCGAAAGGCGAGGTAACTCGGGGAGCCTGGTGGGAGAGCCCATGCTGACGCCAGGCATGTGCGTCCAAGCCGCGGACGTGCTGGACGGGGGCTGCGGTGATGACACAGGGACTCAGTCTTAGCAGAGCCACTGGTTAAAGAGCAAACGAGGCTCTGCACGGAGAGGCGGGAGGCAGGGAGATGAGCTGCCCGATTATCAACTGAGAATCCGAACTAAAACAGCCGGTACAGAATAGAGCCGACGGGATTTGCCGGCAGACGGAGTGGCAGACAGGGGCAGAGGGAGGAGACGGAGCTTCCTGACTTGATGGACCATGTTTGTGGTACTAATAGGAAAACAGAGAGAGACAGCGAGTGACTGGGCTGACCGGGCCCAGAGTAATCCTGTGAACGCTGATGGTCCAAGCGCGGCCACAGACAGAGGCCTTGTAGCTTCAAACCTGATTTTCAGAACTGGTTCATCAGCCAAGTCTCGCTGGTAGATTCAGCATATTAACCTTTTGGGTAGAGTCGGTGAAAACATTTCTTATAATACCCCTTATCCTCATGGGATATTTTGACGATATTACAGAGATCTCTGAACGAATCAGTTAATAACTGTAAAAAACCTTAACTTTAATAATTTTAATAATTTTAACGGGTCCCATCTAAGCTAACTTGTAACCGATCTTCTGTTACCTCGTAAGTATATTATGTACAGGTGAATGAAACGATCTTGAGTTTGTTTCGGGTTCTGCTACTCCTCCGGGTTGACTGGGTTCTGTGGCCTCATTCCCTTCAGCACCCCCGTGTGTTAGTGAAGGTCCTGTTGGATGTTGGGCATGTGGATGCTTTGCTCACGTACTTCAGAACCTCATCAAGATACATTTCACACTCCATGAAGTTCACCCATTTCAAGGATTCAGCTCAGTGGTTTTAGTTCATCCACAGCTCGGTGAAGCCACCTCCAACTCAGCCCCCAACCAGAGACCCCCTGTGCATGGTGGGCAGGGTCCCTCTTCCTGCTCTCACCCCCCCGCCCCCCGCGAGCCATCACCCATGCCTGGGTTGGACTGTCCCCAGTTCTCCACATAAACAAAATCCTGCCACACGACGTCTTCTGTGACTGGCTTCTTTTCGTTTAACACAGAACTTTCCAGGCTTATCCTCGGTGTGTTCTGTCCGTACTCTCTCTCTGTTGATCAGCAATACCCCATGGCATGGATGCACCACATTTTATCCATCCGTTTATCCGCTGATGGACACTTGAGCTGTTTCCACCTTTTTGGCTATTCCAGATAAGCCGCTGTAAACATTTGTGTTCAAGTTCTGGTTTAGTGCTCTTGGATATACGCTTCGGAGTGGAATTGCTGAATCATATGGTAAGTTTATGTCTAGAATTTCGAGGACCTGGCCAACTGTTTCCCAAGTGGCTTAGACACTTGCATTCCCATGGGCAACGCGTAAGGTTCCAAATTCTACACGTCCTCACCAACGCTTGTCACCGTCTGCTGTTCTCACTTGATCCGTCTCAGTGGGTGTGAAGAGAGCGCTCCTGTGGTTTTGATTTGTATTTCCTTAACAACCGATGATGTAGCGCATCTTCTTGTGTGCTTATTAGTCATTATATAAATGTATATATTACATATTATATATTTTCTTTGGAGAAAAGTCTATTCAAGTCATTTGCCTTTTTTTTTTTTAAGTCAGATTGTCTCTCATTTATTGAGCTGTGAGAGATCTTAGATGTCTCATTTCAGTGTGATTTGCAAATATTGTGTCCTATCCTGTGGACCGGGATTGTCTTTTCACTTTCTTGATGGTGTCCCTTGAAACACGAGGCTTCTGAAAAATTTTGATGACGTCCAATTTATCTATTTTTTTTCTTTTCCAGTTATGCTTCTGATGTTGCCTCCCAGCAACCAGTGCAAAAGTCAAGGTCATGACGATTTACCCAGATGTTTCCTTCTGTGGGTTTAGGGCCTGAGTTCAGTTAGGTGTATGATCTGTTTTGAGTGTTGTGTATATTGGGCAGAAGGGTCCCCTTCATTCTTCTGCATGAGGTGACCCCGTTGTCCCAGCTCCATTTGCTGAAAAGATTATTCTTTGTCTATTGAATGTTTTTGACACCCCTGTTGAAAATCCATTTATCATAAATGTGAGAATTTATTTCTGGCCTCTCAATGATATTCCACTCATCTCATGCTTGTATTTATACTAGCACACACAGCCTCGACCACTGCAGATTTGTAAGAGGTTATGACATTGGGAGATGGTAGTTCTCTGACATCGTTTTTCTTTTGAAAGATTATTTTTGGCTATTCTGGACTCATTGGTTAGCTCTAACAGTTTTTTGGTGAGTTTCTTAGCATTTTCTATATATGAGATGGTGTCCACTGCAAACACACAGAAATGTACTTTTTCTCCTCTAATCTGGCTGCCTTTTATTTCATTTTCTGCCTAATTGTTTGGTAAGAATGAAACCACCAGTGTCTTCCAAGTGGCTGGACCATTCTGCATTCCCCGCAGCAGTGAATCAGAGTTCCTGTTGCTCCTTATCCTTGTCAGCCTTTGGTGCTCTCACTGTTCCAGATTTTGGCCATTCTCACGGGTGTGTAGCAGTATCTCATTGTTATTTTAATTTGTGCTTCCCCAATGACATATATTGAGGGCATCTTATTTGCCATCTGTCTGCCAAAGATCTGCCATCTTCTTTGGTGACATGCCTATTAAGGTTTTTGGCTCATTTTTAAATTGAGTTGTTTGTTTTCTTATTGCTGAGTTTTCTTTTTCAGCCCTCACTTCCTCTGTGCACAGGGCCTCAAGGTCAGCTAGAGGAGAGTGGCTCCTGCCCTCTTCTTCCCAAACCTTTTCCTGGGCAAGCACACAGTCCTGCAGACACGCACAGCCTGTGGGTAGCCAGGAATATGTTCGAGCTCCCTGTGTTCATCTAGCTCTCCAAGACTTCCTTTAACTTTCTTCTAAGCTCTCAGTTTCCCCCAGTGAAATCACAGTTGGAGGCAGCTGAGAGATTGTCTGCAGTGAGCTGTTGTTCTGATAAACTCCTGGGCTTCGGTTTTGCACCTTCCCCTGACTAAGACTTCCCAGAGAGCTGCAAGTCCACACACAATACTCACTGTGTTCTGGGGGTGATTTTTTTTAAGAGTTTACTTATTTATTTCTTTGGAGAGCAGAAGTGGGGGGAAGGGCAGAGGGAGAGGGAATCTCCAGCAGGTTCCCCTCTGAGCGCAGTGTCCAACATGGGGCTCGATCTCACGACCCTGAGATCATGACCTGAGCCAAAACCAAGAGTTGGACGGACACTTAACCAACTGAGCTACCCAGGCGCCCTTTGGGGATGATACTTTTCATGGAATTTCGAAACTGGTCAAATGTATCCGTATCTGCAAAGCTTTGGCTTTTGGCTTCCACACCAACGAGCTGAGGAGGAGGGGAGAGCAGGAATAACAGAGCCGACTGCCGACCACGGTTCAGAAAGTTCTTGTGCATAGACAATTTTCAGCTCATTCTCTTGCTTTGTTAATCACCAGAATTCCGAAATGGTTTATTTTAGTTATTTTGCTAGTATTTTTATTGGGTTGGAGGGGAAGCGAGTTCACTGAGACATTCACTGGCATTCCAGAAGCCAATCTCTCTCAGCTGTATTTTGTGATTACTCATCATGAGACAACCATTAGGAGAAAACATGGTGTGTTCAAAATGCTATTCAAGGTATTATGGGAAAACTTGCGGGAATTTTGTATCATTTAAATTTTTCTTTTATATGATGCTGTAAACTTCAAAGAACAACTATTTTTTTTATAGATTTGGGTGCAGTAAGTTATTAACATATGCATAATAGTCTGAAAGGA
This sequence comes from Phoca vitulina, assembly GCF_004348235.1. NCBI lineage: Eukaryota > Metazoa > Chordata > Mammalia > Carnivora > Phocidae > Phoca > Phoca vitulina. The sequence goes on along the minus strand of NW_022589712.1, from coordinate 1,282,212 downwards.
TTATAATACACATACATATTTCACTTCTTATACAACGGAATATTGAATGTAATAAAGAAAGTACACCATTTGTAGCCGATTCTAATTACTACTTTTTTTTTAAAGGACATTTTTGAGTTATCATTAAATGAACTGGGAAGCAAGCATCATGGGAAGCCTCAACATTCCAGGGACCTACTCAGCCACAATACTAAAAGCTTCCACACCCAGAACTCATAAGACTTAATGAAAATCAGAACAATTAGAACAAAGGAAAGAAACCACACGATTGATTAGGAAGGCAACTTCAAATCCTGGGATGGAACAGTGAAAGTCTTGGTGGGGTAGGTGCTTTAGAGTTCTAACATTGTCCTATTCGTTTTTGTCAGTGAAATGTTTGTTGTTTCCTATGAAATAAAACACAGATGAAAAGAAGTCAGATGGTCTCAACTATGTGAATTATGAAGTCTGGAGCAAAGCAAGAACTCGCAGCCTTCTGAGGCATCATTTCAGCCAGCTCTGTACAGGTTTAAGAAGTTGTAGAAAATTTCTGGCTGTCATTAACAGTTTTTTATGGAAATCTTGGAATCAGATATGGCTTACACACTAATGCTTTACACATTTTTGGAATTTTCCCATCTTGGATGGAAATAACCACCCTTTCTCTGCCTTTCACACAACACCAGCATCCTGCAGGGTGGTATGGGATGGTCCAGGCTATGATCTGAAATCCAGGGGGCTTCTGGTTTGCTCAGCAGGCTCCTCTCAGATGCTAAGAGGGCTGTCCTTTCAGGCTCAGATGTTTTACAGAACTGTGCTCTATGTAATCCATTTGACACTTGATCACATGTCATCTGGGACTTAGATCCCAGATTTCTGCTATGTAACTTCCCACATGTTTCTGTGCTCTCTCCCGCAAGCACTCCGTGAGAACCTTAAGGACAAAAAGTCTCACCCTTTAAACATCAGCTTCATGCTGGCCAGCATCGTGCCTTCCAATCAACACAACAGTGTTTTGTGATTTGATTAAGCAAAGGCTGTGCCATTTTCTAAGCAATATCACCCTCTTAAAAAGAATAAAGTTAATCTGAGGTCCCGAAGGCTGGAAAGAAGAGAATGATCTGAAAATTTACTCTACAAAAGCTCAAAATGACTGTTTTACCTGAGAGTTATGAGTGTGGGATCTGGTATGCCAGACCCCTGAGCGCTGCTGAGCACCTGTGGGTCGGGGTGCACTGACTTTAAATCACGAAGATGCGCGTGTGCATTCACATCCGAGATTGAACTATGAATCTTTGGTCTTACCCAAACAGTGACTTTCTATGCTTCTTCTTTTGATTCACTAAAATATTTAAAACCTAACACCTAAAATGGGTTTCTTTCTAGTTATTTTGGGTTTTGTTTTATTTTGTTTTAGGGTTTATTATTTCCTGTGAAGAAAACTGTAGTTTCCACCTGACTTTGCTTGTTTAATAGTTATCCATGTGCAAAGCACAGAGCATGCCTCAAAATCATTAGTAAATTAACAGTGAGAAGTCAGAAAGAGCAAAGAGTGTACATGCATTGCAAAAGAAGTACCAGTGAAAATCGGCTTAATGGCAACAAGACAGGCATTTTTATTTTATTTACTGCTTTTTTAATTTAAATTCTAGTTAGTTAACATATAGTGTAATATTGGTTTCAGGAGTAGAATTCAATGGTTTATCACTTACATACAACACCCAGTGCTCCTCACAAGTGTCCTCTTTAATCCCCATCCCCCCATCCCCCACATCCCTCCCTCCATCAACCCTCAGTCTGTTGTCTATATTTCAGTCTTTTATGGTTTGTTTACGTCTCTCTTTTTTTATTCCCTTCCCATATGTTCATCTGTTTTCTTAAATTCCACATATGAGTCAAGTTATATGGTATTTTTCTCTGACTTATTTCACTTGGAATCATACTCTTTAGCTCCATCTACATCATTGCAAATGGCAAGGTTTCATTCTTTTTATGGCTGAGTAATATTCCATTATACACACACACACACACACACACACCACATCTTCTTTATCCGTTCATCAGTTCATGAACATTTGGGTTTTTTCCATAGTTTGGCTATTGTTGATAATGCTGCTATGAACATCGGGGTGCACGTACCCCTTTGAATCTGTATTTTTGTATCCTTTGAGTAAATACCTAGCAGTGCAATTGCTGGGTCCTAGGGTAGTTCTATTTTTAACTTTCTGAGGAGCCTCTATACTGTTTTCCAAAAGTGCATTTTTAGGTGAAGCCCATTTTAGGTCTCTCTTTTTATCTATTTTTTTTTTTTTTAGTGAAAAACATAATTTGATTTACTGTCCTTTTTGTATGCCTAAAATATTAGGTAAGTGTACAAATATGTTACTTCAGTATCTCAGAAATGTAAAAAAATGTGAATAAAACTGTATTCTGAGTTTGCGATTCCTCAAGTCGCTGGCATGGAGTCAGCTGCCGCAGGAGGATTTCAGGTCATCATTTTCTGGCTTGTGTTCGCGCGCCTCAAGAAGCCGTGGGATGGTGAGATGCCGGAGAGGTTACAGCTGGGACCGCAAGTCGGTTCCGTCCCTGCAGGTCGGTTAATGGCACAATCAGAATAGTAACGTCTGCCATGTATTGAAGTCCCACGGTGTTCAGTGCTTTGCACACACTATTTCTTATACTAACCCCAAAAGACACTCTCCCTACCTTACTGAGATGCAGAAGTGTTCTTTGTCCACACAAAACCTGTGGGACAGATTCCACTCCCAGCAACTCCATCTCCTCTTCCTCACCCCGCCCAAACGCTTGCTGACACGCCTCCATGTTTCCTCCTAAATTCAGATCCCAGATTCTTGTTTTCCTGCCCCAGTGCTTTCCCCTCCATCTCAGATGACCACCAAGTGATGACAGAATACACTTCTCCACTGAATAATACTTGTTCTCTTTACCTCTTTGAAGACAATTGTTGAGGTGCTTGCTCCTTACTTTAAGCTATTTTGCCTCTGTCTTATACCATAGCGATATGTCGGACTTACATCCAAGATAGGGAAAGAAATCACACAACTCAAGAACTAGAAGACAAACCAACCAAGAGAAAGAGGGAAGAGTTTAAACAAACAGGTCATGTGAGAGGACAGAAGACAGTGTCAGGATTCTGGGAAGGTCCAGCTCTGTCCACAGAGGAAGCTGGTGTCTTGGCCACGTAACGTTAGCTCCAGTTCAGGAAAGCAAGATAAGGAAGGGATAGTTAATACAAACCAATAAATCTCTCCCCCACGCAACCTTGTATCTGAAAATGCCAAAAAAAAAAAACCATTTAGACAGGAAATACGCAACCCTACCGCAGTAGCCTGATACATCTATTAGCTGTAAGTGACTCTTCCAAAGACGCAGCGGGAGTTAAAAAAAAAAAAAAAAAAGATGCATGAGCGGGAAGTAAGCACATGAAATAGTATTCAACATCATTATTGATCAGGAAAATGCAAATGTAAAAGCACAATGAGATTCCGCCTCACATCAACTATCAGCACTATGACTAATACTAAATAGATTGACAATACTGAGGGTTTATGACGTTATAAGAAGCAACTAGAATTCTCATTTACTCCTGGTAGGAAGGAAATTAGTGCCCTCTCTTTGGAAATCAGCTTGACAGTTTCCTATGAAGTTAAAAATACACCTAAAATATAATCCAGTAATTACTTTCCTAGATTCTTATCCAATAGAAATAAAAACACTGTTTGTATACAAATGTTCAGAGAAGTTTAATTTGTAAGAGCTGGAGCTGGGCACAAGCTGAAGGGACAAGCAAGTTTGGTACATCCGTATAGTGGAATACGACTTAAAAATTTTTCTTAAAGACCTATTGATATGGAACTATACAGATATTTTTCCAAATCCTGATGATGACGAAAGGAAGCAAGACAGAACAGAGTATACGTAATCTGCTTCTACTTAACTGACACTCCAGGATGGTCCGTTCTAGTCTCAGGTGACAGAAAGTGGATCAGTGGTTTCCGGGCGGGGGGAGTGGGGGCTGCACAGAGATGCACAGGGGAATTCCTGGGGTGCCAAACCCTTCTCTATCTTCCTGGTAACGGTGTTTACATACGTGCATACATTTGTCAAAACACATCCAACTCTATACTTAAGAGGAGTGCGTTTTACCTTACGCAAGTTCTATCTCAGTCGTGTTGATTTAAAAGTAAAAATAAGAAGCAGGACAGTAAGCTGGGGGACTCACTTCTATCCTGTGGAGTGAGGGGCCGGCACCAGGGAAGGGGCTTCGTCACGCCACCAAGCGATTCTGTGACACCAGCTGGGGGTCCTACAGTCCCACTCAGTTCTGACTCCGTCTACCTGGAGGCAGCTCAGACCCCACAGGTTAGGGGCTCAGATCCATACACTCCGCCCCCCCTCCACCTGTCACACAGTCCAGGAGCTGGGTCCCTGACCCACTGGCTATAGATTGGCAGTTCCTGCAACCTCCTTTCCAGGTCGGATTAATTTGCTGAAGAAGCTCATTGAACTCAGAGAAACATTTTACTTACTAGGTGATAGGTTTATTATAAAGGGATGTAACTCAGGAATGGCCAGATGGAAGAGGTGCACAGAGCGGGATGTGGGGAGGTGCTCATAGCTTCAGTGCTCTTCCCAAATCTCCACTTGTTCACCAACCTGGAAGTTCTCCAAACTCCACACTTTTGTGGTTTCATGGAGGTTTCATTACACAGGCACGGCTGATCCAGTCATGGGCCATTGGTGATTGAATCCCACCAAGGTCAGCGGGTAAGACTGAAAGGTCCAACCCTCTAATCACATGATTGGTTCCCCTGGCAACCTGCCCCCACCCTTAGGGGCTTTCCAAAAGTCACCTAGTTAACAGAACAAAAGACAAGTTTGTCACTCTCTTCACTTGGGAAATTCCAAGCGTTTTAGGCGCTCCATACCAGAACAGGAGAAAAACCAAATATACGTATTTCTTTGACAAATCACAGTATCACAAATTCTGAGCAAGATTTTAGTTGCTCTCATGGAATGTGATTTACTGTGGTCCAATTCCATTCAATTATGGAAGCTTGGGCTTTTCCTTCGAACCCACGATGCACCTGGTTAGAAGATTTTCACCCTCTTTTTGGGGGCAAAGCATCCTAATACTCTGAGATGTTCGGAAGATTGGGTAATCAGAAGGAGCTCTGAGAAGGGTCTGCGCCATATCCACACTGGAGGAAATAACACTTGAAATAAATTGCCGGAGACATCATTACTGACATGTTGAAGCTTTAACTAAATTAAAGATAATTTTTTTGAATTAATTATAAATGCGTGAAATTAGCCTTCTTCTCTAGGCACATGATCTCTAACGTGACGATTCCCCTGCAAACTTCATTTGCAAAATGTTTTAAAGTTTATTAAGCCCTTTGACAAATATTCTGTCTTGATACAATCATTTCATTACCAAATTTTGGATGTCTGCCTGTCTCTCTCTCTCTCCTGTCTCTCTGAGTCTAGCTGACTGGCATGCTTTCTTCCTAAGTCTTTGTAATGATGTTTACTGTGACATTAACTGTAATGAAATAACCAAAGCACAGGCAGAATATGGCTTCAATCATGACATTTAAACATGCTGTGGAAAAAAATCACTTTGCATATTATTTGCTTTGCCTTTTATTTGCTATTTTCAAAAGCTAAATACTGCATTTAAAAAAAACCGAGAGAGCGAATGTTGACAAGTATTATACAAACATCTCTGATCTTTCTACTTAATAGTTATATTCCCATCTGGCAACAGAGCGAAACCTATTGAATGGACAAGAAGAGAGGAAGACTGCGGGTGTCTCTCTTCGGTCATCAGTGAACGGCCAGCAAGCAAGGTGCCCGTCTTTCCACAGAGATGCCTGTTTAGTCTCCAAAGAGTTAACTCCATTCATCATAATAGGAGCGAATATTGAGGCCATTTTGCACTTCTCTGTACCTGTAACAGCTTACACATAAGGTATTCCTATTAGATTTTACAAATGGCACCAGGAAATTTGCAAGTTCTGGGAGACCGAGAGTTCCGTTTTCAATACCAACCCCGTGTATACTTTCAGTATGTTTGGTTAAAAGCATTAAAAATATAACGTACTCTTCTCGCACTTTTTAAATGGAAGGCATCAAAATAATAAATGTTTTCATAGGTGTTTGTAGGTGTGAACATCCATTCTTGGGCGATGCTGTAACTTAACACACATTCTGTTCTCATTTCTGGTTTACTTTTCCAGACTTCTGGTTCTGGCTGCTGCGGGACATTAGCTGTAGAGAGTGAGGCTGCCTCGAGAACACTCACCTCATCTCTCTTTGTGGCTCCTCAGTTTCTGTGACTTGAGGGTCTGGCACTCGGCTCCGCGCCCACTCCCCGCGTCACCGCCGTGCGGGTGCTCCCGGCAAGAAGCTGTCGCGGGCCGGGCCTTCGCTCCTGGACCCTCGTCTGTCCCAGGGGCGCAGACGCGCTCTCTGACCCCTCGCCGGCTGCCCGTTCCAGGGAGGACGGTCCGCAGTGTCACGGCGCCCATGGCCCTGGTTTCCCGGTTATTTCACAGCCCCTGCCCCAGGACGGGTTTCGTGACGCTGCCGTTCGCTTTAGCCCTGGACACACATGAAAAACCCAAAATACCCGATCATATTGTTATTTGTGTTTACATGACAGTTTCATGTGGGCTTGCATTCACTTTTATTCGTTTAATGTATCATAAACTATGAATTGATCCTAATATTCGAAACTGCCCTCTCTCCACTCTCAGCCGGCAGCTTCACTACAGTGTTTCTTTAAACTCTGGGTTCCTCGGTTCTTTTGCAAGACCAAATTTTCACGCAGTGAGGTTTTCTTTTAAGAGTATAACTTTGATCCTAAGTGCTTTCTCTAATGTTAGTTTCCAGAATTAAGAAACTATTTGTATATATAGAGAGATTTACAATGTCTCTCAGCTGTTTGACCTTTCCTGTGTTTATTTTAGAAAGTCTCCTGTCAATCAACTTTCATTGCCTTTGCCAGCTTCCTTCTGTTTAGTCTAATCGAGCTGAAAAATACAAATTAACCAGGTTCAAGTGTATATAGCAATCCATCATATAACAAGTAAAGGTGAAATCTCCAACTGATGAGGGAGCAGAAGGCAAGCTGAGGGCCAAGCACAAGCTGACACCCCACAATCCGCCCCCCCAGGTGGGATACGTGTGACATTCCTCAGGCCCTCCTGGCTGCCCTAGGACAAGGAAAAGGGAAAACGCATGGTTAACTGATAGAGATCACAGTCCTGCAGGACAGGAGTCTCCATCAGCTTGCAACTGTGTTAGTGATTTACAAGAAAAAAGCAACCTCCAGAAACCTATAGACTCCATTTCCTGGAGCCCTAACATCACCCTCCCCTCCATAGGGTAGAGAATCTCCTATCATCAGTCTCCCTCATAACCGCAGTGCAGCTGTCCTGCCCACAGGTCCTGTCATAAAAAAACACCTTTATGCCCCGAAGACATCTCAAGAATTCTTTGGCCATCGGCTCCCTACGCCACCACTTCAAACCACATTACAATCGGGGAGAGATGAATGGTTTGGGATGACGATAAATTTAGAGCTATATACCTCACACGATATCTGAAATAAATTTCATACAAGAGTAAATGTATAAATGTTATAAAGCATTTTTCTTTCCCTGGCAATACGGTAGATTAGATACGCTGGGTAAGTCTACCAGTACAATCTCTTAGGTATTCTGAATTCACACACGCGCTCTCATGCATTCGCACATACACGAGCACACGTGTATACACAACGTATCATATTATATGCAGTTGAAACATTGTGAGAGAGACTCAAAGCTGAAGCTAGAGAGCTCAATACAGCCCGAAGCCTGTTCTCCCCAGACAGCAGTGGCCAAATCCAACAAAACCCGCCCGGCTAATGTTTAATATTGTTAGTTATACAGAAATGTAGTTTAATACTGCATTTGTGACTCTGGCTAAGTTGGCATAACAAAGATCAGATACTCTCTCTTGCCTTAAGGTTGAAGAAAAAGAAAAAAAGTCAAAATATATAAAAAGAAGAGTATTCAGCTTGTAGCCTGGGCAGTGATCTCTGAGACAGGAAACAAATGAGGGGAACCTGCAGGTGCCCCAGGCGGTGGGCGCGAAGACTGCTTCCTGCAGCACCTGGGGGGGGGGAGCCCCAACACCACCCTGGGATCCCCTGGAGCTGAGGGGCAGGAGGACACAGAGGGCAGAGGACAGGAGTGGACAGCTGCAGGGCACAGCTCTGGAGAGATCCTCAAAGGATTTTTTTCTTTTCTTTTTTCTTTTTTTTCTGCAACTAAATAAGGAACAGACCTTTGTGAGCAAGCTAAACTCCCTGAGGCCAGGGAACAGAGCATTTTAGAACAATCACTCAAAGTCATAAAGGAGGAGGATGGCTCACATCCCCGTGCTCAGAATTAAGAAACTCCAAAATATGTGGGGCAGCAAATTAAATATTCGGAAGGGCATTGCTTCAGTAGTGTAAATAATTAAATAGGCTAAATTACATCCAGAATCAAGTCTGACTTGGTCCCACCTAACAAAACTCAAAAGCTAGCCTTGAAAAAATCAAACTGTCTTAAGTTTGCTGTGTCTCAGTTCCAGCCACAAAAACATCTAATATTATACAAAAATTCAAGTCCCAACAAGGTAAATTGACAATGTCTGACATCCAGTTAAAAATCACCAGTCATGGGGCACCAGGGTGGCTCAGTCGGTGAAGCATCCGCCTTCAGCTCAGGTCATGATCTCAGGGTCCTGGGATCCCTGCTTCAGGATCATTGCTCAGTGGGGAGGCCGCCCCTGCCTCTGCCCCTCCTCCCACTCGTTCTCTCAATCTCTTTCTCTCTCTCTCTCTCTAAAATAAATAAATGAAGTCTTAAAAAAATCACCAGTTATGGGGCGCCTGGGTGGCTCAGTTGGTTAAGCGACTGCCTTCGGCTCAGGTCATGATCCTGGAGTCCCTGGATCGAGTCCCGCATCGGGCTCCCTGCTCGGCAGGGAGCCTGCTTCTCCCTCTGACCCTCCCCCCTCTCATGTGCTCTCTCTCTCTCTCTCATTCTGTCTCAAATAAATAAATAAAATCTTTAAAAAAAATAAATAAATAAAAAAAAAAAATCACCAGTTATGTAGAGAAATAGGAAAATATGATCCATATTTAGGTCATGACCCATACATATGTATATGTATATGTATATTTTAATCAGAGCCAGCAAAGATACAGATGCGCCAATTAGTGGACGAGAACACGAAGTAGCTGTTATCTTGTCAATACACTCCGTGTGTCCTAGAAGGAGGCCGGCAAAAGTTGGCCCAGGGGACAAATCTGGCTGCAGACTGTTTTTGTAAATCAAGTTTTATTGGAACATGACCATGTCTGTTCATCTGCGGAGTGGCTATGGCTGATTTCATGCCACGAGGGCAGATTTGAGTAATTTCAAGAGAAACTCTGTGGCCTGCACATTTTACAGTAGTCCCTTCCTGCTCACCCTGTGTCCCAGGAGACGAAAGGGAGCATGGATGTGTCAATGAACCAAGCAGGGCCCATTTCAAACATTTAGCAATAAAACATACAGCGTCTGTGATTTAAAAATACAGTGGTTAGATCAATAACTGATTAGACGCTGAAGAACTTAAGAATATATTCAAAGAAATAATGGCCCTAACATTTCCCACTTCGATGAAAACTATAATGATCCACAAAGCTCAACAATCCTGAAGCAGAAGGGGCTTGAAGAAAGTGAAACCAAGGCATGTCCTGATCTAATTGCTTAAAAGGAGTTAAAAGGAGAAAATATTAAAGCACCTAAAATAAAAACAGACATATCAGAGGACAAAAATAAGTATGACAATGGAGTTTTCATTGGGAATGATGCAAAACAGAAGACCTAAAACATGCTTATGGTCCTGAATTTAAAAATAAACTGTCTACTTAGCATCCTATGTCAACAAAAATTCAACAAACACAGGGGAGAGTAAAGACATCTTTAGACATAAAAAAGTTGAAGAAATCTAGCAGTAGCACGCTTGCCCTGCACAAAACATGAAAAGTCCTTTAGGCAGAAGAAAAACGTGATTTGTGGGAAAAATAAAATACTTTTTATGTATCAAATATTAAACAAATAATTGACTTTTTAAGTACAAATCATAGCAATGCATGACACAGGTCATGAGACCTGTAGAAGTAAAAGTCTGGTGTCAACAGCACAAACCCAGAAGACAGGACAGGGACTCTGTTTTGTAGGATTCTCACACTGCCCAGGACGCCAGGTAATTCCTGCAGGGAGGCTGAGCTAAGTAGCAATGGTAAATGCTAGCACAAGGCTAGAAAACATTTCAATCCTAAAGAAGTTAATAAAAGAGAAGAAAGGAAAGAAAGAGTGAACAAGACAAATGGAAAATGATGTGGGGAACAAAAGCAGAAGGAAATGTAGACAAAGCTAAATTTGCTTTTAGATGTTAGGAAAGACGTTAGGGTTCAAAGCTGACAGCCCAGAAAGAATTCTTGAGACGTCTTTGGTGCAAAGAGGTGGTTTTATTAAAGCACAGGGACAGGACCCATGGGCAGGAAGAGCCGCACTGGGGTCATGAGGAGTGGCCCATCATATACTTTCAAGTTGGGAGGGGCTTAGGAAAGCGTAAGTCTCTAAGGAATTTGGAAGCAAGGTTTCCAGGACCTCGAGGGGGCTAGCTGTTGTTGGGAAAATGTGATTTATTACTGTCTAATAAAACCTGAGTCGTGAGACCCTTCAGATGTATATCGGTGGGTCATATGCTTGGGGGGTGATTGCCAACACGTATCTTGGGGGGTTAGAGATAAAGGAAGTTTCCAAAGGAATTTGTGTATGTTAAAGTAGACTTACAGGGTCCTGGGGTCACGCTTAGATTGCCTTTGGCCCTTAGCAAAGTATTAACATCGAGGCAGTTAGTTCCCTGGAGGAAGGTCCCTCTGCTGTTTCAAGGACTTGTCACTGGGCTGTAGGGAGTAAGGACATTTAATAATTTCTCTTGTGCCTTTGTTCCCACATCACTTATAACCTGCAGCCCACTGACAAATCCTTGAGGCACGCAGAGCAGAACCTTCCTCCAGGAAACTCCCAACTGTCTTCATGCTGATGCTTTGTTAGAGGGAAAAACAACCTCAGCTTGACAAGAGCCAGGCCTCCTGGATCCTGTGAGTCTTCTTTAGCAGATCAAAGTCCTTTTGGAAACTTCCCTTTGTCTTTACCTCCCCAACCCCAAAGGCTCTAATCAGTTGCTCCTCGCAATCCTGGGGCAGCAGCTCTTTCTGCCCACGGGTCCTGTCCCTGTGCTTTAATAAAACCACCTTTTTGCACCAAAGACATCTCAAGAATTGTCCCTGGGCTCCGAACTCCAACAATTTCCTACATCATTTGTCGTCCTTATGTGGGGGCTTCAAGTCTTCTCATCTGGACTCTGAGCTTCAGTGCAAACTTGGTGAGTACTTTCCTCTTCCTTTACCTTCATTTCGGGAGTACGGTCTTCTTGGAACACGTCCATGTCTACTGCTCAGCGTGTACCATTGGCCCCTCCCCCTCCCCTCGCCATCAAAGAGCGAACAGCACCCCCGGACTTACACCACCCACTTCAGGTCTCCCCCCCTCATGCCTCAGATAAAAATTGACAACGGGGAACAAATTGATTGACTTTGAAGTGGCCCCAAGTGGACTATAATTAGGTATTTAAACTAATTTAAGTTGGTTGGTTTCAGATAGACATGTCTTTAGAGTTATCAGCATTAAATACGAAATTTTTTATTCTTCCAAGGTTTATGAAAGATCAAATAAGCTCGTGTTATCTCTGTTGCAATTTGTCAGCAAAAAGATGACTTAAAATATTGGTTAATTTTGTCTGTCTCAAAGTTTTCATGGGTCATTTTGGTAACCTAACACTTTATAAAGTTTTGCTTGGATGATAAATTGGGATTGAATTCATTGGAGGTCTAGGCCTTTTCCAAGTGAGATAAAATACTAAAACACTGATTACTGAACATAGGTTTGTGTTTTTGGCTTCTTATGCAGAGAAACTAAGGATATTTGGTTCTATTGGTAAACATGCTTTGTGTTTAAATGTATTCATAAATTCACCATACAAAGAATTCTGGTGTTTGGGCGCCTGGGTGGCTCAGTCGTTAAGCGTCTGCCTTCGGCTCAGGTCATGATCCCAGGGTCCTGGGATCGAGCCCCGCATCGGGCTCCTGCTCCGCGGGAAGCCTGCTTCTCCCTCTCCCACTCCCCCTGCTTGTGTTCCCTCTCTGTCAAATAAATAAATAAAATCTTAAAAAAAAAAAAAAGAATTCTGGTGTAATAGTTCACAATTGGTTACTACTTGGTTTCCATTGGAGATTAAGGTTTCTAAGAGTGCAAAATTCTGTAGTTAAGACTGATGAGACTATGGGAGGCAACTCTGTAAGAAAGATCTAAGGAACAGGAATGCATTTTTGTCGAAGGTAAAAGAAAGTAATTTTGTCCTAAAATGAGATTGGCTGTTTGGAGAAAAATGGCTTGGGACAAAGTCTGAATGCAAAAGAAAGTTGTAGAAGGTTCATGAACAGAAATCTGTGGAAAGGAATCTTATGTGTGGTCAGAAAGGATAAGGTTGAAATGAATGGATTTTAAAAGTACACTGGTGTAAGATTGAAATTCTGCTTTCTCTCTGTTCAAAAACAAGCAAAACACAACAAAATGTTCTTGAATTGTTGGTCTGCTCTTGAAAAGAAAATGTAAAAAAGGTCTTTTCTCTTTTATCTGCCCTGAATAGCAGTTTCTATATTTTGTCTTTATCAGGTCTTTGATGACCTAGTTAAAACTTCTCAGTATTAAAGGAGCTAAGTTTTGCTAACAACTATATAACTCTACTTATTTGCCTTTGGAATCTCTTATTGTCACCTTGGTTAAATAAATAATTAAGTTTTAAGTTTTGTAATGATCTGTAATCCTATTTAAGCACATGCTTTATTTTTTTTAAAGATTTTATTTATTCTTTGAGAGAGAGGGAGAGTGGGGGAGGGGCAGAGGGAGAGGGACAAGCAGACTCTCTCCGCCCGCCCCCCTCCCGCCCCAGCACAGAGCCTGATGGGGGTTTGATCCCAGGACCCCCAGATCCTCCCTCTCTCCCTCTCTCTCTCTCTCAAATAAATAAATAAATAAATAAAATATTTTTTAAAAAGCTCCAGCAAAGCAGATTTTAAAGATTTTATTTATTTATTTGAGAGAGAGCATGTGAGCGGGGGGGAGGAGCAGAAGCGGAGGGAGAGAGAAAAACTCAAGCAGACTTGGTGCTGAGTGTGGGGACCCAACTTGGGGCTCCATCCCACGACCCTGAGATCATGACCTGAGAGGAAATCCAGAGTTGGATGCTTAACCGACTTGGCCACCCAGGTGACCCAGCAAAGGAGATTTTAAAAGACCTATGTGATTAATCACTATTCTTGCTGAGCTTATGTAAATAATTAGGCCAAGTTTGTTAAAATTGGACTTGTGTTACAAATGAATTAGTCCAGATTTGGCTATCTCTGATTAAAAATGAGGGTTATTACAGAGAAAAAAATGTTTCAATGACACATCTTTGTAGATACTAGATTTTAAGCACTCGAGACTTGACACTGGGTTTATAATTTGCTCTAACCACTAAACTATATATTTTTTTTGTTGTTTTCATAAAGGTGCCTCTTATTACTTACCTGGTTGCTTGCTGAACAAAGCAGTATATGACGGCCAACGCCACTTCCTACACAATTAAGGCCTTAAATGACTCAAAATGCAAGTAGGTATTTTATCAGAAGCACAAGGCTAGCATAAACACAGAATGCTGTGTGTATATTCCAGATATCACAGAAACGTAACAGAATTCCTAAAAGGTATAAATATTCAAATTACCGCTTTTAAACCATCTTTCTTTTAGTGATTAGTTAAACTCTTGGACTGGAGGAACATTTTGGTCAACTATCAATGGCTTTTTTGGGGGGGCTTCTCTTTCTCATAATCACATTAACCTTATTTTGTTGTCTTTTCTGGTGTCTCCCTGCCTGGTGCCAGGACCCCTTCACCGCCTTAACTTCCAGCTGATCGATGACCCTTCCTCCTCAAGGAGGTTCATGCATGTTGTCTGCCTTGGATTGGCTGCCTCCACCTTTGGTAACTCCTATATATAAATTCCCCAACTGACCAATGTAGACCCATAGGTAGGGACATCTCTACACCCCTATTCAGCAGGAAGACGTAACAGACCTTCTACCCTCAGCAACCTTAAAGATATAAGGGTCAAAGTGTTCAGGGGGAATGATGTGGGGAACAAAGGCAGAGGGAAATATAGATAAAATTAAATGTGCTTATAACCTGCAGCCCACTGACAAGTCCTTGTGGCACGCAGAGCAGAACCTTCCTCCAGGAAACTCCCAACTGTCTTCACCTTAATGCTTTGTTAGAGGGAAAAACAACCTCAGCTTGACAAGAGCCAGGCCTCCTAGATCCTGTGAGTCTTCTTTAGCAGATCAAGGTCCTTTTGGAAACTTCCCTTTGTCTTTACGTCCCTTAACCTCAAACTCTCTAATCAGTTGCTCCTCGCAATCCTGGGGCAGCAGCTCTTTCTGCCCACGGGTCCTGCCCCTATGCTTTAATAAGACCACCTTTTTGCACCAAAGAAGTCTAAAGAATTCTTTCTTGGCCCTGGGCTCAGAACCCCAACACCACTCCAAAACCACATCAGAAAACACATAAGACGCTAATCTAAAGCTCAGACATATCAAATCACATGGAAATGAGATGATCCAAACACTTTCAATTAAAAGGTAGAGATTATTGAAATGGATTTAAAAATCAAATTGAATAAAAGATTCAATATTAGCTGTGCGAAATACTCATTTTAAAAATAAAGACACATATGGGTTAAAAATAAAGGAAAACAAAGAAGATATATCTTGTAACACAAGTAAGAATGAGATGGCTCTATTAATATTAGAAGTTGGGTTACAGAATAAGGAACATTATGGGTATAAAGAAGGTCCTTTCCTAATCATAAATGATTAAATGAATCAGAAGGACATAATCGTGAACAATTGATATTCATCCACCGCATGAAACAAACCTGATAGCCTGAGGGCTAGTGGAGATAAGTCACAATTACAGCTGGAGGCAAGATCCCGACCACAAAACCAGAAAGAACAAGTGCACAGAAAATCAGTAAGGTCACAGAAGACTTAAATAATGCTTTCACCAAGTCGAGAGAATGAAAACCTTTAGATCACCCCAACCAAACACATCAGAATACACAGCTGTTCAGGTGCATGTGACCATTTACCGAAATAGCTGTGTTCTGGCCAATAGAATGTTTCAGTGCATTTAAAATAAGTTAGGTCTTTAATGCTTTATGACTATAGTGGAATGAAATTAAAAATCAGCACCATCTTAAACATATGCTGGAGGTAGATCAACTTTAACCCAAAGGAAGCAGCAAGTGGGAAATGCTCAAGATAATAGATAAAAGCAGACCTAAAAGCTGCACAAACCAGGAGGTGGTGGGGATGGTGCAGAGGGCCCGAGGCAGCAGTGAGGCAGCCGCCAGCCCTGCAGGACCACCGACATTAGAGGGATAATAAGAAGCATGATGCAAGATTTTTTTATGTGAACCAATTTAACAGTTTAGTTGAAATGTACACATTCCTTGAAAGACACAAGCTACAAAAGCTCAGATCATCTAAGCAGTCCTATATCAATTACAGAAATTTATAATTAAAGTTATTGCACAGTGAAAGCTCCAGAGCCGGAGGACTTCACTGGTGAATTTTACCAAACATTTAAGGAGGAGAAAATAGAAATTTGACACATATTTTTTTTTCCCAGAAAAGTGAAGCAGAGGCTGTCACCCCCAATATTTCCAAGAGTCTGTGACACTAGATGCCGAAAGTAGCCACATTCATTTCCAAACTTACAGAATAATATTCTTCATGGATCTAGAAACAGAAATGTTAGGAAGCTATCAGCAAAATGAATCCAACAACAAGAGCACAAATGGCACATTGTGACCAAGAGGGCTTTATCGTGGACACAGCTTTGGTTTGAAAATCGATCAGTGTAACACACCGGATAAAGAGATTTGAAAAGAAAAATCACATGATCATATCGATAGATGCAAAAGAGATTTTGACAAAACCCAATATCCATCCATGATGGAAGCTCTCCGAGAACGAAATACATAAAGGAACCTCCTCAGCGTGATGACAGGCTTCCCAGACAGAGCTGTCGCCAGCGTCTTCCCTGATGGCAAAAGCAGATGCCTTCCCCTAAAATGAAGAGCGAGAAGGGGAGGCTGTTCTCCCAACTTGGGAGTTGGCAGTCTCCCAACTGCCCCAAAGGGAGGCAACTCTCCCAACAAACACTCATCATTCTTAGGGCACTACGGCAGGCAGAAATAACTAGAAAGACAAAAGTAAAAGTACTTGTTGAATCCACCAAAAGCTACTAGAATTAATGAATGAATTTAGAACGGTTCCAGGACACGAGGTTAATACACAAACATCAATTGTACATGCCAGCAACAAAGACTAGGACATTGAAAAGAAAATATTCAAAATAAAATTAAAAAATGTGAAATACATGGGAATAAGTTTGACAAAAGACGCAAGACCCACTCACTGAAAACTTTAAAATGCTGCTACCAGAAAATAGAGAAAGACGTTATATTTATGGGTTAAGAGACTAAAACCTCTTAAGATGACAATTCTTCCCAAACTGATCTGCAAAAGAATGTAAATAAAGGTTTCATCCAAGTTTTTGTGGAACGAAATACATAAATGAGTAAAAAAGACATTTGAGGCTTCAGTAGACTACTTTCAATATGGACAGAACTTGGTTCTTAAACATAAGCTGGAGGTAGATCAACTTTAACCCAAAGGAAGCAGCAAATGGGAAATGCTCAAGATGGGGATGGAATTTGCTGGAGGCCAGCTGGACCTAGCAGACATCTACACAACCTTCCAACAAACAGCAGCAGAACACATGATACAGACAACACACCCAGGGAACACACACAGGGACACAGAAATGCACATGGCGTATTCTTGAGGATATACTACATGTTTGGCCACAAAATCAGCCTCGATACATCTAAAAGGAGCGAAATCATACAAATCTGACCACAGTTCCAATGGGATTTAGAGATTTTTGGAAACTAAACTATACAATTCTATATACTAACTGGTCAAAGCAGAAATCACAAGAGAAATTAGAAAGAACTTTGAGATGCAGGAAAATACTGATAACACATCGCAATTTACGGAAAGTAGCAAAAGCAGCAATTGTGGGAAAAATTGCAGCTATAAGAAAAAAGATTTCATCAATAGCCAGCCTTCCACCTCAAGAAACTAGAAAGAGAAAACTGGCGTTGTTACCGCAGAAAGAAAGGCCTGATACTGATCAGAGCAAACAAAAACTCTGGAGGGCAGACAAGGTGGGACACAACAAAGCCAAAGTGTGGTTATGAGAGAGGTCAACAGCCTCGACCCGTCTTCAGCGAGATCAAGGAAACAAGAGAGACTGTTCAAACTACTAAATTCAGAAATGAAGTAAGACTTCACCGCTGACTTTGCAAAGGTAAGGAGGATTTTGGGAGCACCTGGGTGGCTCAGTTGGTTGAGCTTCTGATTCTTGATTTTGGCCCAGGTCATGATCTCAAGGTCATGAGACTGAGCCCTGAGTTGGGCTCTGCACTCAGCATGGAGTCTGCTTGAGATTCTCTCCCCCTCTCCCTCTGCTCCTCCCTGCCTTCCCTCTCTAAAAAAGAAAAAAAAAAAAGTAAGGTATATTTTGAGGGAATACTATAAATAATTGTAGGCCAAAACATCCGGTAACCTAGATGAAGTGGACAAATTCCTAGGAAGACACAGAGCACCGAGATGGCCCCAAGGAGAGATGGAGGCTTGTAGGCCTAAAGCAGGAGAGTGAGTGATCAGCGATGAGAAATCTGCGCAAGGAAAAGCCCAGGCCCAGACAGCTTCACAGGTACCTTCTACCAGATACTTACAAGAGAATTAATACCAATACTTCACAAAGTCTTCCATAGAATAGAAGATGGGAAGCCCTGCTCACCTGCTCCAGGAACACCAGTCCTGGAAAATGAAAGCAAGGGAGATATAAAGACAGACACGGAAACTGATAAGTAAAAAAACAAAACAACAACAACAACAAAACAACCTCACAATGCGGAGGATAAATAAAACTAAATACACTCATATATAGTGATAAATGTGATTGTAAATAGCTGGCAAAATAAATGGAGAAAAGTCTAAAAGTGATACCACTTTTTTTAAGCTACGATGGCATTAAAAACCTAATCCTGCAGATGTAGCATTATGAAAAATCTTATTGCCTTAAAATATTAACCTGAAAACTTCCTAGCAAAACATAACTTACAGAAAATTACTGAAAAACAAAAGAGTCCTATAGAATAGAATTCAACCAGTGGTTTAAACATCTTTCAACAATAAGAAAAAAATACCGCTTTGAAAAAAACGTACTAATAAATGCCAGGAAACATTCAAATAAAAGATAATTTAATCTTAAACCAAATAGAATATAGAAGGAAGGTACATTCCCTATTTTCATTGACAATGCTTGCAAATACTGCGATAGAACACTGATAAATCCATCATGAAAACTGAAAATTGAAGTCCATCTTTCTCATGGATGTAGATGCTAATGTCCTTCGTAGCTAATATGGGAGCAAAATAAATGTACGCCACAAAAACAGTAAGACACACCACGGCCACATGTCGTTTATCCCAGAAATGCAAGCCAAAAAGTCGATGAGCACAATGATCTATAGAACAGTTTAAAGGAGAAAATATATATAATCAATTCAATAAGTGATAGACTCGATTGTAATTGATATATAGTCAGGGTTAAAATAATAAATAAAGTATAGCTGTAAGTGCGATCACATATCCTCCCTTGCTCAGGACTGAGCTGCTTTAAAATGTTCTATGCAATAATAGGATCCCTTTTCCACCCAAAGTGTCCAGGTTTAAGACAATACGTTTCATAGCGACTCCTAACAGAAGACACTTCATTAAACCTAATAAAACACATCTCAAAAAACCTATGGCAACTGTTGTACTTGCTGGTGAAATGTCCACAGCGTTTGTTTTAAGACAAACATGGTTGTTCTCATATTTCCCTTCATAATTTCCCTGGAGATTTTAACCAGGGAAATAAGGAGGTTTTGTTTTTTTAAGTGCATAAATAAGGATTGAGAAACAAGAATCTAAGGTATTACCACACATATACCTGAAATCCACTGGAATCCAGGATGGATAAATCATTCCCACACAAAGCAAAAGGCAAGCCGACACACACAAAAAAGTGCATAACATCTCAATAGAACTCTAAACAAGATGACGCTGGATTGTCCAAGAAACTTGTGAAGGTATTTACAACCTACAATCATAGAAATAAAAATTAAACCACAATGAAATACCATTTTACATACATCAAATTGGCAAAACTTACAACAGCGACAATACTGAGAGTTGGGAAGAATATGGAATAATGGAAATACTTGTGTGCTGTATGGGGGACAGTAAATTAACACAGTCACCACAGGACGCAGTGAGACTTCCTCCAGTAACCCTTGAGACAGGCACAGACTTTGACTCAGCAGACGCACTTGGGTAAGAAACAGGGAAACCAAGTTGCAAACGTGCAGCATCGTGGAAGCATCGCTCGTGAAATCAACCCGGAAATGACAAAAAGGTGCACCTAAAGCGAATGGTCAGATCAGTTTCTGTATATTAACACAAGAGCATAGGAAGCAGTAAACATTAACAAATCGCAGCCGTACAAATCCGCATGGAGGAATCTTGGGGACATGACAGTTGGTCAAAAGCAGGTTGCCAAATGCTTCCAACACAATGCTGCTCCATGTATGTAAAATTTAAAAACATAATACACCAAATAATGTGTTTAAGATGAAAATATATACGGTAAAAATATAAAGAAAACACAGTTCAGCAGTAGACACAGGTGTGGTCCAGGACACACCTCTGATGGGGGGCAATGAAAGCAGCGAGGTGGTCTATTCTCAAGGTCATGTCAGTGTTCTTGTTCTTCAACTGGGTGGGATTGGTGTTTACTGTATAATTTCCAGGCACAATCCAGAGACACTGGGTTCTGTTCCAGAGCACTGCAGTCAAGCGAGTATCACAATGAAATGATTCAAATGCCTTCTAGAATGTTCTAACATCGTGTGTATGGATCCAAAAAGAATTGCTGAATCAAGCTCCCAGAACACTGGTGTCTTGAGCACAAATGCACAGAAGAGACAGTCATGGCGTCTTGAAAAGTGAGCAAGAAAGGCTTAGAGAAAAGGGAACAGAAGGGAAGACACGATAACAAAAAAACAAGAACACAGAACTCTCATCAGAAGGTTAGCAGCAGGATCTCTGGGTGGAATTGAGAACATCTATCTCCCCTCCTTTTAAAAATTCTGTAGTTTAAAACTTTTTCACAACCATCTCGTATTAAAAGTTTGAATAAAGAACACAATGTAACAAAACAACAAGGAAGGCCGTGAAAACGGGGGCCAAGAAACCCGCGCTGCTGGGAACAAAGGCCTCTTGAGAGTTCCGGGGCGTTCCAGCCGAGGGGAGCCTGCGCCACGGAGCCTGGGGTCTCCTGCGGGTTGTCAGCTCTTCGTCTTCTCTGTCCTCCGTCTTTTCAGAAGAGAGGACGCCGGCGCCCAGTTCGGTGAGCGGCCGCTAGGATGTGGCTGGGGGACGGCAGGTCCACCTGCTCGGCTTTCGGGAGATGGCCCGACCTGAAGGTCGTCTGGGAAAGACGCTGACGGTTACTGTGGTTTCCAGCAAGGATGCGTCTGCTCATGGGTCCGGCTGACCCCCATGGCCGAGTGTCATGTCACACTCTCCGCTAGAATGACCCCTTTGCCACTGGGAAATGTCCAGCCGGTGAGTCCTGGTCCTGCTCAAATCCCAGGCCGGGCTGGGTAGCCTGGGGCAGAGTGCGCGTCTCCACCTGGACGCCCCTGCGCAGACCTCTGACCTGACCCTCGCGCCGCATCTGCAGACATCACGCGTCTCTGTGTCCAGCACATCCCCACGCACCGCGGGCCACTCAGCAACCAGAAAACTGGGAGCTCCGTCCTCAGCCCCCCGGGTGTTCCTGTCGCCCACTCCCGTGTCTCCGTCCTCAGCCTCCCGGGTGTTCCTGTCGCCCACTCCCGTGTCTCCGTCCTCAGCCTCCCGGGTGTTCCTGTCGCCCACTCCCATCTCCCCCTTGCGGGCTCCTTCCGGGGTCTCCTGGTTGTGCTGAGCATGGTGGCTCTGGAGGAGATGCTGGGCAATCCGTGGGCCTCCAGACTCCCCTCTCTGTCCCTCCAGCACTTGGCTATGGTCCCTCCAGGGGTCTGGAAGTCTTGGCCGTTTCTGCAATGCCAGGACGAGCCACGTGTAAGGCAGCAGAAAACAGTCCTCGATTGTGGGTCTTAGTTAGAGTCCGTTTGACAGAGGACCTAAGTCCCTCTCGGGACAAGGCAGAGGAAATGCAGGCTCCGGGCCCCACCTGCTTGGCACCCAGCAGGGGGGCCTCAGGACCCAGGATTCGCATACGGTGCCGAATGCCCTGCCTCCGTGCGGGGTGGCCAGGCCTACACAGACCCCTAGGTTAGGGAGTTAGAATTAATGCATAAAGGAGGGCATGATGTAGACCAGGGAAATGAGCATATTTAGTCACATATCCGTCATTATCACCTTTTCCTTCCTAAGGTAACCTTGTTTTTGTTAAAGTATCTACCCTTCCCAGTCGGATTGACCTCGGAGAAGCTGACGCCATTGCTGAGTTCCCAGCCAGCCGCTTGGAGAGCTTGATCCTCCGTGGCTACAAGGATTTCTTTTGAAATCTTATTGGTTAGCACTTGAAAATCAGCGTTTAGAAGGTCATTTCGTGTAGTTATAGTTATTTATAGTTATTTATTTAAAAAATGCAGTGCTCTAAAAACTATGAATATGACATTTAGCAGGGATGGAGCAATAAGATGGGGTCGCTAAGACTTCATAAATTTTTAAATAAAATTAACACACATATCTTTTAATACACCCCTGGCAAAGTGTCTTAAAATTATAAGAAATAAACACATTCAGTCTCAGCCCTTTTAAAGCTGCAATAAAGCTTGTGTTCTTATCTCAGTGTATAAAATGCTTTTTACAAGCCTGGAATGATCTCAGAGATTATAATTTTTATTAATACTGATGTTCTTGTTTGATGTTTTCCATCTAAAGACCCCAGAAGTGAAATCTCGACCAAGTACATGACTTCTGATCCTGCTTTAGATGCTTCTTCTCCACTGTGGACACTGTTTGCCTCTTTTCTCCATCCTTCACTTTCGATCTGTTTCTATGGTTGAATCTCCAGTGTTTGGCATCCAGTATTACGGGATTTCATTCCTGCAGGTGCCAAGAAAAACAAAAACCACAGCAGCTTATCAGGTTCCCTGCAGCTGAGGATGACCAGGCCACCTCACCCTGAGTCCCTGTGCGGTGGTCAGCCCGGGCACCTGACGTCTGCCGAGCCCCCTGCTTCTTGTACAGTTTGACCTCATGGTGGCAGCATCATCAGTGGGTGAGGCTGATGCAGCAGGGAGATGGGGCAGATACTGCCTGGGACTCAGGTCATGGGCTCTTGCCATTCATTTGCACCTGGACTTTTTGTTTGAACAGCTTTTTTGAGGTCCAATTTACATAACATAATTTACCTCTTTTAAGTGTAGAATTAGGGGATTGAATGTTTGGAGTTGTACAACCATACCACAACCCGATCACCCAAAATGATCTCTTATCCCTATCTACATTTGATCCTCATTTCCAGCTGAAGCCCCAAGCAACCATGAATCTACTTTTTGTCTCTATAATTGGCCTTTTCTGGACATTTCATACAAATAGGATACAGCATATTGTCTTTTGCATGTAGCTTCATTAGCTCGGTGCAGAACTATTAAGGTTCACCCATTTTGTAGCATAGTTTATTTGTTTTTATGACTGAATAGTCATAAAAAATTGCAGTGGCCATTGTATGGACCTTCCAAGACTTGCTTATCCATTTACAAGCTGGTGAACAGTTCGGTTGTTTCCACATTTGTATTCTTATGGCTAAAGCCCCTAGGAGAAGGCCATGTGAACATATGTCTTTACTACTTTGGGGCGGGTAGCTTAGGGTGGAACAGCTAGATCCATTGGTAATAACTTGACATCGAACTTTCTAAGAAACCACCAAACTACTTTCCAGAATGACTGGACCAGTATACAGGCGAGCCAGCCCTGTGGGCAGGGCAGCCCCCTCACCAACACCGGTTATACGGCTTTGGGTCACAGCCAGGATAGGGAGCGTGAAGTGGTGTCTCAAATGCTAGCGAACGTTTCCTGAGTGGCTGGAGCATACTGACCATACACGTCTTTATATCGTGCTCGGATCTCCTTGGTAAAATGGCTATACTTCTGCCTATTTTTAACTGGATTGTCTTTTATTGATTGTGAGAGAGCTCTATATGTTGACAATACCATCCTTTGTATGAAATAAGATTTGCAAACTTTTTTGTCTGCTCCAAGCTTGACTGTTGTTTCTCTTAGTGATATGAGGTCCAGTGTGTCATTTTGTTTTTTTCTTTCATGGAAAGAAAAAAAATATATAAAATATATATAAAATATATATAATATATATAAATATAATTAAATTTAAAATTTTTTAAATTATATATATATAATATATATAAAAGAAAATATTTCTGAGAAATATTTGCATAATCATTTCAAAATTTTCTCCCATTTTAAATTGTGACTTCAATGATCCATTTTGGAGTAATTTTGAGGTACGGTCTGATTTCAACTTTTGCATGTGGTTATCCAGTTGTCCCTGTGCCGTTTGTTGGAAAGCTCACCATTTCAACAGTTGAACTTTCTGAACACCTTTGCTGAAAATGAACTGACAGTAACATTAGTGTTTATTTGTGGATTGTGGGTTATTTTCCATGAATCTTTCTGTATATCCGTATCCTAGAACCACATTCTCTTGATTTACTGAAGCTTTTCAGGAAGTTTTTAACAAGGAAAGTGGAATTCCTCCAAATTTCTTCTGTTTCAAGATAATTTTGACTACTGGGGATCTTTGCATTTTCACGTAAATTTTATGATGATCTTGTCAATGACTATGAAAAGCATGCTGCTTGCTGGCAGGCACAGAATCGAATCTGTGTATGGGTTTGATGAGAACTTCCATCTTAAACATATTGACTTTTCCAATCCACAAACATGGGATCTCCATTAATTTCAGCAATATTTTATAGTTTTTAATGTAAAAGTCTTACTTTTTTTGGTATGCTTATTTCTGGGTATTTATTCCTTTTGATGCTAATTCATGTGAATAACTATATTCTAAATTTCATTTTTAGATTGTTCATTGTGAGTATGTATTGTTCTTTTCTCCTCCTTTTCCCTCTTTTTGACTTGCTCAAATATGTAAATGGTAAGACTGGGTATCCTTGCCTTGTTCCTGGTTTTAGGGGAGGAAACATTGAGCTTTTCACCATTAGGGATGGTGTTAACTGGGTTTTTCATCAATATACTATAACAGCTGCTTCCTGTTCCTAATTTGTCGAGGATTTAACCCACCAATGATGTTGGGTTTCATTAAACACTTTTTCTGCATCGGTTGAGATGACTGTGTATTTTTTGTCCTTTATTGATATGGTTTATTATATTAGTTGATATCTGGATATTAAATAAACTTGCAGTCTTGGGCTGAATCCCTCTTGGTCATGGTGTATAATCTTTGTATATATTGCTGGATTCAGTTTCCTAGTATTTGGTTGAGGAATTTTGCATTGGTGCTCCTAAGAGATACCAGTTTGTAGTTCTCCATTCTGGTGATGGTTTGGCGTGGTTTTGCTGTCAGTGTATTACTGGTTCCATAGCATGAGTTGGGAAGTGTCCCGTTCTCCCTGACTTGGCAGAAGAGTTTTTTGAAGACTTGGTATTATTTCTTCTTTAAGTGATTTGTAGAGTTTATCAATGAAGCTGTCTGTGCCTAAGTTTTCCCTTGTGGGTGGAAATATTTTTCACGTTAATTCACTTCCAGTATTCATTACAGATATATTCAGACTATTTTTTTTTAAAGATTTTATTTATTTATTTGAGAGAGAGCATGAGCAGGGGGAGGGGCAGAGGGAAAGGGAGAAGCAGACTTCCCGTCGAGCAGGGAGCCGAACACGGGGCTCCATTCTAGGGCCCCGAGATCATGACCTGAGCCAAAGGCAGATGCTTAACCGACTGAGTCACCCAGGTACCCCCAGACTTTCTTTTTTAAAATCATTTTTTGGTAATTTATGTTTCCAGAAATTTGTCCATTTTATTTAAATATCTAAATTGTTGGTATAAAGTTGTTTATAGTAATCCTTAAGATTCCTTTGATTTCTGTAGGGTTGGTAGTTATATTTCCTTTTTGTCTCTATTTTTGGTAAGTTTTGTCCTCTCTGTCTCTCTTCTTGCTCAGTCTGGCTACAGGTTTGTCAAGTCTGTTGACCTCTACATAGAACCAACTCGGGTTTCACTGATTCTATTGTTTTTCTGTTTTCTAGTTCATTGATTTATTCTCTAGTTTTAATTATCTTTTTGGTTGTGTTTTCCTTGGGCCTAGTCACTTCTTTTCTGGATTTTTATGTGGCAGCATAAATGATTTGGTTGAGATTTTTCTTCTTTCTAATGTGGTTGTTCCAAGGTATAGGTCTCTTGCTTGTCATGACTTTAGCAGTTTCTTATCAATGTAATGTATTTTTATTCTCATCATTTCCAAATATTTTAAAATTTTCCCTGAGATTTCTTTTTTGAAGAAAATTTTAGAAGTGTATTATTTATTATACAAATATTTGTGTATTTCCTGAACTTCTCTCTGCTATTGCTTTTCAAATTTGACTTCATTGCGGTTGGAGCACATGGTTTATTTGATTTAGTTAATTTTATGTTTATTGAAAATTATTTTATGGGTTAACATATGACCTGTCCTGGAGCTGAAGAAACACAGTGTTTGGAAAAAGGTCAGTTCCCCAGGAAAATGCCATAACCCAAATATTTAATGGCCTATGAATGTATACACTGAGACGTGCTTTACAACAAACACAAATCTTAGTCCTCCTTGTCTGTTTGTCTGAGTGTGCTTTATTTTCTCATCCGATTGTTACCCTTCTTTATCATTAACATAATATACGTTATGCGTGTATATGTATTTCCTCCAAAGGTGACATTGCTCCGTGAACAATTCACTGAGATAGTTAACCTAAGAATTTGAGACTCCATGTGTGCACCGTGATTCCCAGGTCTGATTTCAGTGGCTGAACTCGGGGTATAGCGCGCGCCGAGGGGGACCGCCGGGACGTTTGTCACAGGAAGCAGGCCAGCGACACGGCGGACTCTCTCTAGGAAGGACGTGACCGAAGGAAACCCTCACGGGGCGCTGAGCTCCGCGCTGACCCCGTGTCAGGATCCAGAGTTCCCACGGAGAGAAGGTTTGACCAGTGACTGTCCTCTGTGGCCACGGTCAGGCCAGCAGTGCACAGCGGCCTTGCAGAGAGCTCACGCCGCATGGGTTCGGGCCTGAGTTGGAAACGCCCCGTGGACATGGGCATCCTGCACGCATCCCCTGAGATGCGAAAGGCACCAAGGACCCCAGGCGGGAGATGGCGTACCTCGGCAGTTACACGCCCGCAGGGAGGGACACTGGTCTGCTCACGTGCAATCCAGAGACGGCAGCCTCCACGTCAAGCCCCCGGCCGCCTGTTACACGGGACCCCCGGGCTTCTGGTCCCCGGTGCGGAGGCCTCCCCTGAGTCTGGGTTCACGGCCTTGGCCTTTCCGAACCCAGGGAGATGCCAGGTCGTGCCGGGCACCTCCTAGTAGGACCCCCGGGGAAGGCCAGGCGGGGAGGAGGAGGCCGCACGATGAGGGTCATGGGGAGCAGCTGGGGCCCCTGCTCGCCCCCCCCCCCCCCCCACCGCAGGGGAGGCGGCCCATCCAACACAAGGCTCGGCCGGGAGCAGCGCTGAGCGGTCCTGTGCCCCAGTGCTTGACTTGGGATTCTGAGAAGCAACACAGTGGGGGTGGTTTTAAGCCAAGAAGTTTGGGAGCCGTTTCCCGTGCCTCCATAAATAATAAAACAGGGCCTTACACCCACCCACCCAGGAATCCTAAAGACCTCAGTGCTTTGGGTGACGCTTGAAGACTGTAAGGAATTTGGCCTTGGGTCATTCTCTCCCCGGTGTTTTTTCTTTTTCTTTTTTCCTTGGAGTAATAAATTATCTCTATAAATACAATTGGTAAAAATGTTAAAAAATTATTTGTTAAGTAAAATGGGTAAACATTTACCTTAGATTACAGATTGTTATGAATTTAAACGTAAATAATATACATTTTTTTTAACATGAAGCATTTTTGTTACTGAGGTTTCAGGCTCTCTGGTGCTTCTGACCCTCAGTTAACTATGTAAACATCGATGTGTCTCTCGGGGGGTTTGTATCTGTGAGCAGGGGAGGAATGCAAACATCAGTCATGTTACCACCAGTAAAACTCCGCGCAATAAAATACCCTCTAGTTTTCAAAGGACCGGCACCAGCTCGGACTCTGGTAAACAAGGGAGCCCACGAAAGGTGGTGTGCGTTAGTTAGCCAGGCCAGGGGGTTCCCAAGCCAGCGAGTGTACCCTGGAAAAAAGGATTTCAAGTCTAACCTGAGGCTGGCGTGGGGGGAAGGCCAGGAGGGGCTGTCGAGTGCTGTTTGTCGGGGTTCTCTCCTGGGTGCAAAGAAGCTCTCAGGGTCAAGCAACTCTTTTCTTCTCTTTGTGTAAAAGCCAGTTGATTTGTGTGAGTAACGCAACAGTGGTTCCTTCAAACCATCACTAACCTTCCCATGCCCCACCTGCCACAAGCTTTTTTTAATTTTTTAAACCCAGGAGCCCAGATTTCATTCCTTTTGGTGACGTTTTAGAATTAGAATTATGAATTAGGAGATGCAATCCTGAGTTTGCGTGAGCTAGTTTGAGGTTGAGGCAAGAATCAACGAGGAGGGGCGCCTGGGTGGCTCAGTCGTTAAGCGTCTGCCTTTGGCTCAGGTCATGGTCCCAGGGTCCTGGGATCGAGCCCCGCATCAGGCTCCCTGCTCAGTGGAGAGCCTGCTTCTCCCTCTCCCACTCCCCCTGCTTGTGTTCCTGCTCTTGCTATCTGTCAAATAAATAAAAATAAAATCTTTCAAAAAAAAAGAATCAAAGATGAATTCGAGGCTCTGAGCCTCTCTACGGTGTAGCCGCATGGACAATTTTTCTCATGTTTCTCCTGAGTATTTTGAACACACCTAGGTGTTTGTTCTATTCCCAAAGCTAAGATTAATCCATGACCAGTAGGTTGATGAGCTGTGTTAGGGTCTGTGCTGTGGGAAGCAGGTGTAAGGAGCAGCTTCTGCTGATAAGGAGGAGGCAGTGCAGTTGGGGGGGTAACAGGAGAGCAGAATTAAGCTCAGATGTTGTTAGGAACTGAGATGATGTCTCCGTATACCTGACACCAAATCAGTGGTTTAAAACCTACTGCTTATCACAATTATCCTAGAAGAAGTTTGCAAAATCTAGACTCCTGGGCCCAAGCCCAGAGCTGCTGAAGCAAATGGTAATGTTCATGGTAAATTCCTGGAGACTGAATTTTCAACAAGTTGTCAATTAATCACATGCACCCAGCCCAGAAGGAGTGTATTGTTTGGGAAAAATTGCCTGGGAACTACACAGATGAGCAAAAACAGAACAAATCAATTGCATGCCTCGCAGAGGGTTTTGTTCAGGGCAATCCTTAAAATGGCACTAAAAGTATATTGAAAGCACTTTTGGCTTTGGGATGTTTGTGACACCTAATTTTGGCTGTTTCAGTGCTTTTCCATGGACTTTTTGTCTCTCTATGTGGTCCTGGCAGGCGGGAAGTTACTGGGTCTCCCACTTCCTGTTCTAAGGGAAACTCTCCATCCAAATGCCCTCCCTCGGGGGATGCGACTGTCACCCTGGCTGGTGTTCCCACCTGGAAGGGAGCCCCACACGAGCAGGAGGGGAAAAGCACAAGAAGGGGGCATGTAACTCCCACCACCTGGAATTCGAACTAGGAACTTGTCTCAGTCTGTTCTGGCTGCTGGAATGAAGCACACGGACTGGGAGGCTCATAAAGCACAGACACCGATCTCTCGTGATTCTGGAGGCTGCAAGCTGGAGACCAGGGCACGGTCAGATTCCAGTGAGAGGACGCTTCCCCGTGGCAGCCCTCTCGCCATGTCCTCACCTGGGGGGAAGGGAGCCAGCCGGCTCTGTGGCCTCTCATGAGGGCGCTGACCCCACCACAGCACTGGGGGTTAGGATTTCAACATATGAATTTGAGGGGGACACAAATATTGCATCCATTGCCATCAAGGAACCATCAAGGAAGAGAGCTTTGGCAGGGACAAGCATGGCGCTCATTTGCAAAGGAAGGCAGACGCCTGGAGAACCAGGGATCCACGCAGGAAGGTGGAACAGACAGATGACCCGAGGTGATGGGTGTTCCTGTGGGTCGATCGGGGAAAACCAGCCGTGACAAGGAGAGGTGTTTGTTTCCTGCCTAATTATCCAGCAGGTCACTTTATTCCGGTTCTTACACACTGCCTGTGATTATGCCCTTGTGACCAAGAGCTATAGAATCCTTCAGAGTATCACTCGGGAGTGTGGGGCTCAGTGGGAACGCGCTCCAGCGTGTGGTCGCTGCGAGAGCGTAGGTGAGCCACTGAGCCTCTCCATTCTGCCTCCTCATCCGTGAAAATAAAGGAAAAGACAGGTGGTTGCGATGGGACTAGTCGGTGCGGTGAGGATGCGGGACAGTTCCAGCAGAGCAAGCGCCCAGTAACGCTCACCGTTTTGATTATAGCGTTCTTTAATTATTGTTATTTTTTATTATGTTATGTTAATCCCCATACATTACATCATTAGTTTTAGATGTAGTGTTCCATGATTCATTGTTTGTGCATAACACCCAGTGCTCCATGCAGAACGTGCCCTCCTCAATACCCATCACCAGGCTAACCCATCCCCCCACCCCCCCTCCCCTCTAGAACCCTCAGTTTGTTTCTCAGAGTCCATCGTCTCTCATGGTTCATCTACCCCTCCGATTTCCCCCCCTTCATTCTTCCCCTCCTGCTATGTACTTCTTCTTTTTTTCTAACAAATAATGTATTATATGTTTCAGAGGTACAGATCTATGATTCAACAGTCTTGCACAATTCACAGTGCTCACCATAGCACATACCCTCCCCAATGTCTATCACCCAGCCACCCCATCCCTCCCACCCCCCCCCCCACTCCAGCAACCCTCAGTTTGTTTCCTGAGATTAAGAATTCCTCATATCAGTGAGGTCATATGATACATGTCTTTCTCTGATTTATTTTGTTTAGCATAATACCCTCCAGTTCCATCCACGTCATTGCAAATGGCAAGATCTCATTCCTTTTGATGGCTGCATAATATTCCATTGTATATATAGACCACATCTTCTTTATCCATTCATCTGTCGATGGACATCTCGGCTCTTTCCACAGTTTGGCTATTGAGGGCATTGTTGCTATAAACATCGGGGTGCACGTACCCCTTTGGATCCCTACATTTGTATCTTTGGGGTAAATACCCAGTAGTGCAATTGCTGGGTCATATGGTAGCTCTATTTTCAACTTTTTGGGGAACCTCCATACTGTTTTCCAGAGTGGCTGCACCAGCTTGCATTCCTACCAACAGTGTAGGAGGGTTCCCCTTTCTCCGCATACCTTCCAACATCTGTCGTTTCCTGACTTGTTAATTTTAGCCATTCTGACTGGTGTGAGGTGGTATCTCATTGAGGTTTTGATTTGGATTTCCCTGACGCTGAGCGATGCTGAGCACTTTTTCATGTGTCTGTTGCCATTTAGCATTCCTTAATTATTTTGATGACAAACTAGTGTCTGAGAGATAGACTCCCTGAAATGATGTTAATGATTTATTTCCTATATGTAAGAATTCCAACTCAGATTTAGTAATTAATCTTGGGATTATGGTCTCAAATATTGGATATAGTTGCCATAGGCTTTTATTTTTTTAAAAGGTTTTATTTATTTATTTGAGAGTGTGTGAGAAAGAGAGCACGAGTTGGGGGGGGCAGCAGAGGGAGAGGGAGAAGCAGATTCCCTGCTGAGCAGGGAGCCCAGTGTGGGGCTGGATCCCAGGACCCTGAGATCATGACCTGAGCAGAAGGCAGATGCTTCACCGACTGAGCCACCCAGGCGCCCCCTGCCATATGCTTTTAGAAAGGCACTTTAAAAAATATTCAGGAGGAGTTTTGCTATGAATTTTTAAAGAGTACGCTACTAAGAAAAAAGGAAAATGAACAAAAAGCCTACTCAAGTGTTATGCAAATAGTACTTGTAACTCAGTGTGAATCATCCAGTGATGGCATCTTATGTGCATTTTAAAATTGCTTCAGAGCCAACAACTCAGAAGAGGTCACATGCCCTGAAAAACTGTGTCTGGTAAGGAAAAGTGGCTTCAGTGATAGCAGGGTTATTGATTTTAAATAACACCTAAAACAAGTTTGAGTAAACTTACTTCACGAAATGGGGAAGGGAAAAAGTGACATCTCTAAATGAATATACTATTTTCCATGACATGTTATTTTAAATTAGTATGTATGTATCAAAATTAGTAAATTATTACAGTAGACATCTAATTTAGCCAAATCTTTGTAATTTTGCATAATTAAATTTCTCACTGGGAATTGAGGGGTAATGGCTCATAAGGGCTTTGGTTTGCCACGTTTCTAACAATAAAGTGACAGCTTTAGGTCAAAATTAATTTTTTTAAATATTACAATAATATTTTTAAGTTTTAAAGAAGAACCCCATAGGGTTTTACAACATTTTTTTCGCAAGCTTAGATTCTAAATACCTTCCGTCAAAAAGGGAAGGTACCTGACGGTACCCAAGGCAGACTTGTTATAGTGACCAGCACTGAGCGACACGGGCCACTCTGTCCCCGTGCTACAAGGTACGTGCCGCAGGGCTTGCCATTGAGGACTGCGATGGCGTTTGGAATATATTATACAGTTCATGGTCCGTATATGAATAGATAAATACTATATGGAAAGAAGTATGAATAGCATATAAGTGAGACCTGCAGTACAGCGTCCGGCAAACTCACCCTCGCCGCAGAGCGGGCGTCAGACAGACCCAGGAGCACTGAGTTCCTCTCTCTCAAACACCGTGTGGCATCAGGTGCCACAGTGTTGGAGGGCGCCGTGGGGACAGGCCCTTGTCAGCTTCTGCCAGCTGTGCTCTTTGCAGCGGGGATAGATCGACAACCACTTCACCCTCACTGCCCAGGACAGAGCAATCTCCAACAGGATTCAGAAGGGGCCTTAAAAAGCATTTTGGAGTTTTAGCATCTGGTCAGCACGGAGGCGCCTGACGGCCAGCAAGTCTCTGCTCAGCAGGTGCGAAGAGCTACGGGTTTCCGTGCAGGAGGACCGTAGTCTTCTTGGCTGTGAGACCGGAAGGTGGACTTGAGGAAATCACGGCGCCGGGGAGCTCCCGCTTCCTTCGGAGGGGCTTCTCCACCTGGGTGGGTGCTCTTCAGCTGCTCACCACACTCCCCAGCGTGTGGCCACCTCCGACTGCGCGACAGACCACCCCGTGGGCACGGTGGCGGCTCCTTCTCTGCTTCTCCTCAGGAGTACGGCACTGCTGGTGAGTCTCGTTCTCCTTGGTTAAAGAAGAGCGTTCCTGTTCATAGCTCTGTGTTAACACACATGACAGTGGTTAGCCTATTTTAGTTTTTTTTTTTTTTTTTGAAATTTCAAATCTGTGTCAGGGACCAAATTCATAAAAGCATAGGGGTTTTTACACGTCATGACTGGCGTGAGCCGAACTCCTTCCAATGATACCGTCTTGAATCTGCCAGCGAGTTGGGAATTGGCAGGATTTTAATGGAAGGAAGTCATCGCTGGGGTCCAGACACACCCTCTCCCTGAACTTCATCTTCATTTTCTTTAAAAATACCACACAAACAAACAAAAAGTAGAGCCATCTGATAGTGATCAATGTTAATCTAAAACAGCAAATTCTTCTCCAACACCAAAAATTCAGATGCACATTTCCTCCCTCTCAGCTTTGCCAACATATTTAAAATCACTATTTCTGATCATCTACATTTTTTGTTACTGTTTCTGTCTGAAGATGTCGAAGCAACATTAAAAAAACACAAGGCTCCCTGACCTTCCAGGCATCCCATGGCAAGCGCTTCTCCCTCGTCATCTCTCCAGATGGGAAACAGAGGCACAGATTTTATCTGAGCACGTCCATGGCCAAGACAGGGAAGGACGAGGATGTTTTATTGCAGGCTGAATCCCGCTGGCCTGCTTCTTCTCCCTTGAATTCATATTTATGTATCAGTGTTGAAAAGTGATGAATACAACAGCCCTGATTTCTGGAGCTCTGAACCTAAAATCAGAACTGGAAAACCTTAAGAATTATCTCACTCAAGTACATCAGATCAGTGGTGACCTATGCCGGTGCTGAAACTTTCCAAAATGGATTTTTCCAGGCATCTTGCTCCTTTGCTCTGTTCAAAGTGCATCTCTTTGTACGATGTTATTTCCAGGCATATGAAAATCCACTTTCTGTAGAGTTTTTAGGTGAATGATTTGCAAGTTGGCATCCCAGAAACATATGATCTATCTTTATCTGCTCATCCGACATCTTGCTCTATCATCCATCCTTCTGCCCATCAGTCTATCATCTATCTGTCAATGCTGACATGATATTTTGCTTCTGAGCAAATGACCTCAGTTTTGTGCATGGCCTAAATGAAAATTTATTTTCATGCCTGCATATTTGTGAGTCTGTCACTCATATAAACTATAGCTTCTGTCCTTACAGAATCCAGGCCCGTGCACATATTCCCAAGTGGGTAACTGCAGTGCGTGCCTCAGGGGACTGGGGCTGACTGACTTCCAGGGAGAGCGCTGTTGTCTTGGCCGGCTGCTTGTTCTCTCTGCCATAAAAAGAGAGTCATGATAAGATTGGGCTGTAGATACTTTGGGTGCTTATTGTGAGTTTTGGGTTCCTCTTGGCTGACTTTATCTTTGTGGTAAGGTTGCATCTTGCTACTTGATTTATCTTGGAAGCAAACATTTCCTACAGCCCCTTCTTCAAGTACCAGATCCAGTTTAATCTGGAAGTTCCCGGGGGGGTAAGGCATACTTTTAAAAGCACTGTCTGCAACTATGTTTCTGATTCTGTAACAATCAGAATTCTCTTGTTATAGCGTCACCAGAACGAAATGTAGCAATAACTTGTGTCCTGAGTTTTGTAAAGGGGATTTTGCAATCGAGTTTCCAGGATTTCCACTTTAAAATGTCTACCAGAACAGCCCCATCACTTTCTCAGTTGTAATAAATAAATATGAGAAAGTTCAACACAGTATTTTACAGCGATGGAAATGCATTTCTATTAGTTTTTGAGTTTCATGCCTGTCTCCATTTGGAAAGTAGACTCTGCCTTTGAAAAATGTGTAAAACAAGTGTTCTAGACAAGAAGTTGCAAACTGGCAAACCTACGGTCGTCCTTGGTGACCCAAAGGCTCATTTTCTTTAAATGACATTTTAGAAATCAGGTCTTTTACGTAAAATACACATTTCATGCTTCTGTGAAAAAAATCAGAAGATTTGACCCTCTGGTCCTACCATGACGAGGACCAGCTGTCTGGAAGTGGATCGAGCCCGCTGCTTCCTGAGTCTCCACGCTGGCAGATTCCCTGTCGAGCCCCATGGTCCCTCGGCTGTCCGGTCGGTTCACCAGCGTGGTCACCCAGGCTGGGACCGTGCGTTTTCCCTCTGCTCTTGCAGCTTCAGTATTTCAACCAGCACCTTGCACGTATTTTGCCTCCCCTGATGCTGAGTGGTCTGCATGGATGTATTTGTATTATAGAATCTCACACTGAACAGAAGGGCAGTAGATTTGAAGGTTTTCAGAAAACGCTTTGAGATCATTGGCAGCACGTGGAGCGGCAACATCAGGATCGGGGGGAGTCCCCTGTTCTGACCCGTGGACAGAGAGTTGCAGATTTGTGCCACCGCACAATGTGATAGGCCCCAGAGTATATACAAGAAATCAAAGGAATGGGAGCTGCTTTTCCAAACGTGAAAGGGGATCCGTTCACTCAGACGCCATGGTGCAGGGGACGGCATGTCAAACACCTGCCCTTCGGGGGAGCCCAGCCGCTCGCGGTGTCTGGGACCCACCACACAACGGCGGCCCAGATGTGCAGAGGCCTTTCAGCAAAACAGAACTTTTCCGAGATTTACGGGAGTCAGAGACCTTTTCTGTTTTGCTAGTGTCCCTTTCGTGTTTGTTCTCTGTCCCAGGGCCCCGTGAACACGCTTGGGGCTGCCTCACGGACGGCCTGTGTGGTGGAATAAAGATTAGGATTTCCCCATTGGTCTTACTCTTCTTCTTCTCTTCAATTTTCTAGAATATGGTTATAGTAAATGTGCATCAGATTTAAAAAAAAAATTGAAAACCAATGATTGCTTTCTTGATGTGAAGCAAAATGAAATTCTTGCTGTTAATTAGAGCTTTATTGGAAATCCCAAGAACTAGTTAAGTGAATTCTTTCTCACTGCCATAAAACAGAAAACATTTGGAATGTTTTTGCAAGAAGCAATAGGGCCCCCTACCGTCCAGTTTGAACAAAGGCGACCATTCAAGGGAACCATCTGCTCTTCAGTCCAGAACCGCTTGCATGTGGCTCTTTGCCTTCCGGGAGCAGGGTTTTAACCATGCCCTTTCCACAATGCTACAGCAGCACACTGCTGGGTTGGTTCCTCTGAATGTGTCAGATTCCAGGTGGCCCCGTGGCACAGGATTGGGACCCATCTCATACGAGGAGGACCCAGCCTCCCGATGACCACGTGTGCACACGGGCCATCTGACCGTCATTGCCAGGCTGCTGGAGGGGGGACCTGGGGCTGGAGCGGTTCCGAGAGGAGGCCCCTGGCCTCATGACAGCAGGTGTAGAGAGAGCGTGGGGACCGATGCCGGAGGCTCGTGTCCGGGCAGCGGGAGGACGGTCGTCAGAAGGTGCCCCTGACTGCACAGCAGAGAAATCCCTGCAACGTTCAAGGCAACTTGTTGGACAAGGATGCTGCCCAGAGAAAGCCACCCATGGGGCCTGTAGGGTGGGCAGAGAGGACAACTAAGGTCCTGAGGCTACCCAGAGGGAAGGCCACTGGAGCTGCTGCCGAGCAAACTGGTGGGTCTCTGACGGAATAGACAGAGGACAGGAAGGAGAAGAGCAGACTTCTGCTTCCGCGAGGGTAGAGGGTGGGCTCTGGGTTTTGTTGAGGGCTGGATTCCGGACTTGACCTGATTTAGGTGCCGGGGCTCAGCATGTACGCAGGGACGCGTCCATGATCTGGCCAGCTGAAGAGCCATGGACTGGACATGAGCTCGCTGAGGGAAGGGCTGGCGCCGTCAGGATGCTCTGGGGAGAGTCAGGGGCCGGTGGGTCCTGCCTAGGTGCCCGATCCAGTCCGGAGGGCAGTGACTCCAGGGGTGAGCAGGGGAAGCTGGAGGGGCAGTGTCAGGGGTCCCTGCCGGGAGCTCACCATCAGGGGCTCACTGGAAGACCCAAGGCTCTGGTCATGGCAGAGGTCGAGGCAGGGATCCGTTAAGGAACGGATACTGAGGCCACTGTGTCAGGGACTATCGCCCAGGAGTGTGGGAAGAAAGGGCTTCAGGTCGAACCAAGAGTTACGTGGGACGTTTACAGGGTCCTAAGGGAGAAGTCAGCGGGGGGAGGATGGGGCTTGAGTTTGGACATGACAGCCAGTAACCCTAAATACAGCAATAGGCATCAGGGAAATGGGAGGTAGAGGTTCTCCTAGAAAGACAGGCCAAGGGAGAAACTAACACCTTTTGTTTGCAGAAGGCTGGCCGTGTGGATGTGTGTATGACCTGCCAGGCATCAGAGTATCTGGGAAGAAAACAGGGAAAATGATGCCAAGGCAGGTCCTCGCAGGGATCCAGTAGGGGACAGACCTCAAGGAGGCAGCCGTAGCATTGTGCCCAGTGTAGCCTCGGGGAAGAAGAGAGATTTGCAAGAAGACAGAGTAGGGCTGGGAAGGCGACCCCAGTCCTGGAGGGAGGGGAAGAGCTGCAGGGCGTGACGCCAGTCAGGTAGGTGAGCCCCCGACCACCCTGGGTTAGCCTCAAAGGTCTGGGGCCCCAAAAAGGTCCTTAGCCAGGCAGTCAGAAAAGCAGTTTCCGGAAAGGTGGAGGAGAGACTGAGCCTGGCGAGACCAGGGAGCTCAAGTCGGAGGCCACTGGTGCTCAGGCGGAAGGGAGCTGGTGCTGGCCTGCGCCCCGCCATGCCCTTGGGCTCAGCGGCTTCACTGCCCAGTGAGCGGGTCTGCCTCCGTAGGGAGGGTGTGCTGTGCACCCACACGGGCTGGGGAAAGAGCTTGCAGGGGCCTCTAACAGGGACAGGCCCGGGGCGCCGAGGGGCGCAGGAGAGAGTTGGGTGTAGGTGCGTGTGGGCGCGGCTGCTGCATCGGCGGCCAGGATCCAGCCGCGGCCCCGGGAGTCCGGGTCGGTACCGCTGGGCATTAGTCTCTTTGACCAGCGCTGAACAACCTAAACAGAACCCTCAAATCTCTACATTAACCAGACTCTAACATCCCTGTGAAAATATCCACAACTTTCCATCTGACTAGACTTTGATTAAAATAAAAGCAAAAATACACAAAATCCATGTGTCCTGCAGGTGCCTCCAAGAGCCCGAACCATCCAAGCGGCTTGGGAAGCCTGGTTTGCGGAGGGAGGTCGGGAGCCCGAGCGCCCGGCCACCAGCGCGGGTCGGCACCAGCACAGACCGCGGGGCGAGGACAACATCGCTGTGTGAATTTCTCTGAGACGAGG
The DNA here is from genome assembly GCF_004348235.1 of Phoca vitulina. NCBI lineage: Eukaryota > Metazoa > Chordata > Mammalia > Carnivora > Phocidae > Phoca > Phoca vitulina. The sequence goes on along the minus strand of NW_022589712.1, from coordinate 1,244,123 downwards.
AGGCTCGCGCGGTTATGAACCTTCCTAAGTCCAAGGGAGTTCATAGACGGGAGGGCTGGACGGGGCATCTCGTCGAGGCATGTGGTTCAGTGGTGCGTCTGCCCAGCGAAGACGGAGCTTTCCTCTGGACGGTGGGCTCCTCCAGTCGTGAGTGGGATCCGGTGCCCATCACCCTGCTGCTGTTCTTCCGTGCTGTTCTCCAACCACTCCAGGGAACCGTCGATGCAAAGATGTGCCATTATTGACGGGAACAAACTGCCAGCTAAACTAACAAAATACACTTTTTATGACTTAGAAGCTTTATTTTTATACTTATCAAGTGTTCTTCAATGTATTTTTTGAAATACCTCTATTTATACCTACATAAATCCATGTATTTAGACATAGATCTGTATATTATTATTTTGAAAGCATGAAAGGACAGTGTAGGACGTGTGAGCTGGTGAAGGTATTACTAAACATATTCACAGTGGGGTCACAGTCATTCCACCACGCTGGACTGAGCCACAGAGGCCCACATTTCTGCATCCTGTGGCTGCCCTCCGTGGCTGCCTTGGGGCAGAGGGAGAGAGAGAATCTCAAGCTGACTCCATGCTAAGCGCAGAGCCTGACGCGGGGCTCGATTTCACGACCCTGAGATTGCGGCCTGAGCCGAAACCAGGAGTCAGCACTTAACCAACTGAGGCCCCGGGCGCTCCTGAAATGCTTTTTAAAAGACAAGGGTAGAGTCACGGAGAGCTTGGCAACCCTGCCCCGCTGCAGAAAGGGTGGCCGCGAGACCAGGGCGGGCTCGATCTCGGGCAGAGAGCCAAAGCCGAGATGGCCCGGGGTCATCTTGCCAAACTCACACCAGGCAGATAGAAGACAGCATCTCAGATGACAAAGGACATCCTTGCACCTTCCACCTCTTGTAAGTTACGCCGCCGTAAAGCCGAGGTTGCTGAGCCCGCAGGACGCTGTCTGCCTTCACGCGGCAGAAGGCGCACGGGCGGACTGAATCACCGAAGGAACTCAGGAGCTTCTGGTCCGGGACGTAGAAAATCGGTGTCCTTGGTGTCTGCCACGTGCTCGCCAGTCTGCGGAGAGAGCCCCCCTGGGGCTGTGGGGTCTGCCGCCTGCCAGGCTTCCCAGTGACTGAAGCAGACACTGCACCAACCGCAGACCCCGTGACTGGCTGTTCTCTTCCCGCCCTTTCCAGGTTGGCGCCTTCAGCAGACGAGGAGCCACCTCACAGAGAGTCCTGACACGAACCTCACGTCTGCCGTGGCCGGCCATGCAGAGAGCGTCTTCTTCACACTGAGTCCACAGTCCCGCGCGGACAGACGCGGTCGCAGCAGGAGCTCCGGTAAAATCCCGTCACCTGCACTTGGATTAGGGGGTCCTAATCACTCACACGAGCAATTACCAGGAACATTAAAAGGATGGCTTGTCCAGAAAAGGAATGTCATCCATTTGGATTTGGGAAGATAGTTTGCGTAGGGTACTGGGTTTCCCCACAGTGGGACTCATTTTCAAACAGAGATTTTACAGGAAATTCCATGCATGTATGTGGGTGTGTGGGGGTCTGGCTCATGAACCCACACTTCTCCGTGGTGGGTCCTAGAGTCCTTCCTGGCAACTCGCGGCACAACGAAGATCTGGAAAACCAGTGGAATCCTGTGAAGTGTGCTGGGCACTCCATTTCTGGTCTCGTGTTTAGGAAAGTTTCAATGATCACTGCCTCTACTTCTCCAGCTCCAGATCCTAAGTCCAGACCTTTCAGAAGACAAAGACCAAACTTCAGGAAAAGGAAGCCACCAGGAGGCGGTGGGGACAGGTGGGGGTGCTCACAGTTCCTTATACTGCATCTAAACGGACAGCTGCAGAGTAAAACGCTGGGTAAGAAATGGTCCCCCTAGACTTCTGCAATGCGGGATTTCCCACTGAAACAGCCTCCTATGCTCTCTGTGTTGGTGGAGTTCCCTCAGCACACCTGCCCAGGCAGCGGACTCAGGGAGAGAGAGCCCTCGGTCCCTGGACGGTGCCCGGTCGGGACTGGCGTTTTCTGTTGGCAGGGAGCTTGACCCTTGGTTTCCCGGAGCTTGACCCTCGGTTTCCCCAGACTCAAGGCGCAGCGTCCACTGCCATGGCCACCACAGTCTCTCTCCAGACCCGTCCAGATGACGAGACTTACCTTTCTGGTTGAATGTCTTAGCAGCCAGCTTTTAATTTGCAAAATAAAACGTTAGGTTTGGTAAGGTTCAAAGGGATTTGTGCAACGGATTTCTTCTCATTCTCATCTAGAAATATCGTTTGAAGGGTAAACACGGCCAGAGTCTCAAAGGCTGTTACGCATTAACCCAGCACTGGAGTCAATAACCACTTGCTTAGGAAAACGTCGTTTGTGTGAGGTCTCTGTCTCTTGATTAACACAGTGGTTCAGTGAAAAGTATTTGTTTGTTTTAAAGACAGACTTGGGACTTCTGGAGGGAACGGAGCGCAGGAGGACGACAGCTTTCAGCGACACGGGAGCTGGCCGGTGTGGGCGCCAGGCCCGGCGGCACAGCCGGACGGTGTAGCCCCTCAGTGGTCCACTCTGCCCAAGCATGAGTGTCCCTGGTCATTAACCTTGGATAATTGTTAACCTACCTGGCTGAGGGCCTCCAGAGGGGCGCCCAGATGTTTTGACAGTTGGGCAACCTTTGGAAACGTCAACCTTGTGAATCTAAGCATCCGTCTGTCTCGGATGTTGTGCAGGTCGCCCCTTCAAAGCACATCGGTGGATAAGAAGTAACATGAAGGTAGGTAAATAAAATACCTTAAGAAAGTGCTGGGATTTTGAGTTGATGCTTCATGTGAGTGATTATAAGACTAAAACCTCATTAGGATCTTATGAGTTATCCTTGTTTTGACACAGAAGTTGAGACAAGCCTGTGGTGAGGTAAAGGGCTTGGAATTCGGGGACTTGTGCTCCCACATCGGGGTGGGCGCCCCCAAGCAAGCATGCGGGGATTCGTCTAGTATTCTGAGCAGGTGTGTTCAATGTGACAAGCAGAATGCTCATTTTCTAAAATATCTACTGACCATCGGAACCGGGGTCCCTGGGGAATTAGGAGTAGTTACACACACACACACACACACACACACACACACACACACCCACACTGCCTACCCTGCAGTTTTTGGAAAGCTCTCAGAGTAAAGGCTTCCTTAACCTTCCCCTCAACTGCCAGCTGTGGGGCCCCAGTCCCTCCCACGCCAGAGGGGACGTGACCTTGCTCTGCGCCTTACCAGGGTCCAGCAAGGGGCCCAACACGCTGACGAGCCTCAGACCCGTGAGGAGATGAGCGCCAGCGGGGGGGGATGCCTGGGCCACCGGCCCGTGCAGCCAGAGCTCTGCTCCCTGGGCCCCCAGGCCACACGGACCTGCCTCTCGGCACTAGCATGTCCTCAAGAGCCAAACTTTGTCACTTTCCAGTCAAGTTTCTCCTTGCGTAAAGCTGAAACATTTTCATTTTTATTTTGATGTAAGTCAATTTCCTCTTTTTCAAACTTTTATGGATAGAAAAATTACTTAACATTTTTCATCAAAACCATTCCCGTTGTCCACGACAACAACAAGCTGATGCTGGCCCTGATCAGCCCCTCCCGGCTCAATCCTTTGTGAACGAGTCTAAATTCACCCTAGGGAGTCTCCCTCTGGTTTCACGGGTAACGATAAACAGCGACATTTTAGACAGAAGAAAAAGCGATCGTCCGAAACCGTTCTTGGGAAGCATTGCCTGCCTTGGGGAGCCGGGAGCACACTGCATGTTCCTCCAAGTTCTTTGGCAGGGACGGGGCGAGGGAGGATGATTAATAACAGACATTTGGAGAACCACGTGAATATGTGGGCAATCCTTATATAGCCGTAGAGTCCCTCAGTTATGCAGAATATTTAAAAGTAAATGCTGTGATGGAATTTTTAGGAAAAACAACCTCAAAGTTTTGGGTTTGATTTACAGATATTGCAATTTTGTTCTGGAGGGAAAAGAGTTGTTCCTCTTAGAATTTACCTTTGTATAGAAAGGAGATGAGTCAGAATTAATCCCCTGATGTGATTGTTTCCAGGGAGAGAAGAAGGAAACGCTACAACCCTGCAGAATGAGATCATCTGCAAGATTATTCCAAGAGATGAAGGAAAAAGAATATGCGTGCCCTTTGCATCCAAGCATTGTACCTAGGTTTTTTAACTTCCAGAGGTGTTGTTAGGGATTTAGACTAAAAAAATAAGGATGAGGCCAAAGGCCTTCCTGTGGGTAGCCTCCTAGCTCGCCCCCAGGTAGATAGGAGCAAAGATAGGTGCCTGTTTCTCGGGCTGATGCAGCCAAGATAGAGCTGGTGGTCACCTTGAAATGACCAAGGATGGGAATGGGTTGGGGCAGAGGAAATACGTTTTCTTCTTTGTGGTTCAAGAGGGACTTTTGTTCTATTTTTCCACTTAATATTTTCTGAATTTGATATATACCCATCTGAGCCACAACTACGGTCCTCCCGTGCTGTCCAGACTACAAATCTGAGGCCTTTCTAGAGACCTTCGTGGGGCAGTCTCGACTCCGCATGATGGGGAAGCCACTTCTGAGAGAGAGAGAAAGAAAGGGGAGGTAATCCGAGCAAAGGAAAGACAAAAGTCATTTCCTAAATGACCAGGATGCTTCCTAAACATTCCAGATGGGGAAGATTTCAATTTGGAATTTGATGGATCACAGCTCACCTGTTTTATTACTGAGCACAACTGCTGACCAGACCCATTTGCTGCTGAGCTAGGTCTGTTCTGAATTCAGACTTGGCTAGTAAAAGTTCTATCATAAAAGCAATTCTTTGATGTCCAATCCTGGCACATAAAATCCAAAAATATGCTTTTACTAAGGTGAGGGAGTGAGTGGTTTGGGTTAGCATGTGAACGGTTACAAATATCAGAGGCTTGGAGGGATAGAAACTCAATTGGAAATTTCACTCAAGCCAGGTGTCTGGTTTAAATTTGAAGAAAAGAATATATTAAATATGTTTTATTGAGCTGTCATGCATGACATTGCATCCTCACATATCTGAAAACACACTGGATCACTTTCTCAGAAGCTTGTAGGATCCCAGTGGTTTTTTGGGGGGAAAGGGGTGAGGAGATGTCCTTGCCTCGGCACACTGTCATATGGGGCCGGGAGCCCTACCCAGCCTGAGTGGATGGGGTTCACGGCTGATGGCAGCCCAACGTGGCGGTCAACACCCATGCATAGACCCTGGCCACCATCACCACTGGCCCAGGGTGCTCTGGGTCAAGATTGCACACCCTGCCCACCTAGTCAACAGAATAGTGACTTTTCATGTGTGAAGGGAAGGAAGCGAGGTGTATTTCCTCTGCAGAGGATATTGGGTGGATTGCCCCACCACGGCCGTCCCTCCTCAGTTCCCTGAAGGGAATCTCAAGTGATTTAAAAGAAGCAAATGCATGGGTTGTGAAGAATGGACATAATGGACACAGTCCAAAGATGCACGGCATGGCTGTGACGATTCTGATTCTCAAGATTGATTTTTCAAAAAACTGAATTACAGAATGTAAAACAAAGCATCTGAGAAGCAGCATTATAAATAAAGTCGTCTGTTTGATGTAATTTATGGAATTCCATAGAAATCACCTTCTCTATATGTTCTCTCCTACCCCTTGGGATTCAGGGACATGCGTGAGAAAATGGCCGTAGAGTCCCTCAGGCATGGCTTCAAGTGGAAATGGGGAAGTTGCCGGCTGTTACCGTCGCCGTTAGTAAAACCAAACGTTGTTCTGGCACTTTACATGTTAGCAGACTGAGGAGAGCACATTTCCCGCGAGCACACGTGCTGATTCTACTGTTCATTGCGTGTGTGCCCACGTGCGAGGGAAGTGCTCCTTCCAGCGGAGAAAGAACACCCAGTGTGCTCGTGCCGCGGTGGCCCGATGTCTCCACTCGCCCCCAGCACCTCCGACAGGAAGAAGTTCCAGCAGAGAACAGATTCTCTGTTACACAAAGATTTTGCCCGGGGAATATGCCAGGAGCTAAGTGGAGGTCCCCCAAGCAGCAGCCTCTTTCCAATAATTTCACATGGGCGTTCAATGCTTCTAAAGCTGAGCACAGTTCCAGGGAGACCAATGCCAGTCCTGGAACCCTGGTCCACACCTCTGGCTGCCACGTGTGTGCGGCAAACACACGCTATGGGCAGGGCTCCCATCGGCCACGCGCACTCTCACAGCAAGTGACAGACTGGTGGAGAGGTGGAGGTGTCACTCTGAGGTAAAGCACTTGGGTCACTGTGGGCATGTGTTGGGCTTTTTTAACACTTACAGCTGCAATTCACAAGGACACTCAACACGTCCCTTTAGAGGAATAAAGAACCAGAGTCAAGCGAGGCAACAACTGCTCAGGATTGACATTTAGTAAAGGAAACAAATCACACACAGGTTGATGTATTCCATTAATTATTGCAATAAATATCACGCTTTTTTTGAAAGACAAAGTTTTCGTGTCAATGGGAAAGAATGGTGTACTTGTGTCTTGGGCAGTGTGGTCCTTTCAGAATTCTCCGGATCATGATTCTTACAACATTGTCTATAAAAGATCAATTGGCAAATATGTTAGGCTTTGCAGGCTACGTGGTCTCTGCTGCACCTACCCAGCTCTGTCGTTGTAGCTCACAAGAAGCCGAGCACAACACATAAATTGAATGAGCAAGGCATGTTCCAATAAAACTTTATTTAAAAAGAAAAAAGAACAGGCAGCCAACCTAAGAGCATGCTTTACTTACACGTTTGTAGTTCAATACCCTTTTAGTGATCAGGCTTTAGCTTCAAAATCCTATCTATTCTCCAAATCTAGATGAGTATTTGATCATATGTTTTCCTAAAACAGATTAGTGAATTAAAGAAATAGCAATAGAATATATCCCAAATGACACACACAGAGAGACATGAGGAGGGACCTGTAGAATAGTATCGGGAACAAAAACAACAGGGACCTGTAGAATAGTATCGGGAATTATAACAGACTTATAATTGGAGTCTCAGAATAGTGAGACTAGAACATTTGAGAAAATAGTGGTCAAAATATTTTTAAATTTGATAAAAACTCCAAATCAATAGATCCAGAAAGCTCAATAAATCCTAAGTAGAAGAAACAACACATTCACGTATGCACAGATACACCAAAGTCAGATCACAAGCCAACGGCTAAAGTCCAGGGATAAAGAGAAAATCTTAAAGGTAGCCCAACACACACAAAGGTAAAGATGGAAGACTTTTAAGTCAGAAGGTAATGAAATGACAGATGAAAGAAAAACCCGTCAACCAAGAATCTCACGCCATCAAAAATACCCTTTGAAAACAAAGACCAACCACGTGAGCTACCACCACAGACCCACTAGAATGTCCTTAACCCAGAAGTCTGACACTAGCCCGTGTTGGCAAAGAGACAGGGACCTTCACGCATTGTCGGTGGGTACGTAAGAAGGTGTAGCCATTCTGGAACACAGTCCAGCGGTCTCTTAAAAGATGAGCATCCACTTAGCCTATTATCCAGCCATAGGGTCCTATGGATCCACCGCGAGATACACGAAAGCACATGTCCACACAAAGACCGGCCTCTGATTGCCCATCATTCCATTCTTTATAACAGCCGAAATGAGAAACACCCCAAATATCCATCAAGAGACTAACAAATAAACAAATGACAGTGGTCTAGCCACACCGTGGGATATTATTTATCCATGAAGTGCATTCAACAAACTGGATGGATAGGAAAAAATATTATGCAGAATTTAAGAAGGCAGACACAAAATACAATATGTTGTATGGTATCATTTACATGGAATGTCTAGAAACAGCAAGTGCGTAGAGAGAGCAGATCAGGGCTCCTGGGGCCGGCTGTGGGCATCAGTCAGGGCTCTCCGAGAAACAGGTCTGCAAGGAAGGCCAAGACACGGAGGACAGTGTGGGATGCAGCTTGTCTAACTGAGTGGTCACTGCCCCAAGCGACCCCCGAGTTCCTGCAACAGCATTGTGTCTCCACCACGGCAGGCTTGCCTTTTAGCATAGTCTTAATGCCAAGATTAAAGCCACTTTTATTCTACTACGAAGAAATATCAGCCAGAAGCTGTCATCCATTACTACCATTTCTTTTATTTTGATATAAAGAAAATAGAGCTTTTTAGTCGACAAAGAGTTAACAAGCAGGAATGCTGATGATCTATCTTTGCTTATTCTCCTTGACGGCTTTCCTATTATTTATGGGGACCAGGGGATTGTGGCATTCTCTCAGCCACCTGTAAAACATCTGGCATTCATTTAGGGGAAGCTGGTTCATTAAGGAAGCTGTAATTTATTGGACTATTTTGGCACTGGTCAGGAAACGCTCGGTTGTCAATATTCTGGGCAGACCTGTGCGTGGGCGTGTGACCCGATGGGTGTGTAAATAGCAGCAAACCCTCTTTAGAAGAAGAGCCCGCGGTTTTAAAAAGAAGCCAGGGTCAACACTGACCACACACGGATTTCTCTGTGGCAGGGACTGCAGATGATGGATCTGCACTTGTATTAAATGCCACTGTGTTTTTACTACATTGTTCCATTCTTACTAATCACGACATAGTCACTAAAACCCACTCAGAGTCACAAATCTACCAAAAAGCAAAGCAAAACACAGAAGAGCTGCTCGGGATCCCGCGCGCCTGCCTGCAGGATGGATTGTACTGGAGTTTGCCCTCCCTACCGCCGACGGAATGCCCACGGCAAACACTGCCGGGAACGACACTCTGTCAGATGTCACAGTGGGACCGCGAGACGAGTAACTAAGACTCTTACCAACAAAGAAAGGTTAGGACATGGGGTGACTTTCCCATCGCAATTCCAAACAATGATAAAGTGGGCTCTATCTTTAGATATTTATCCTATTAGAAACTAAAACTGAAGAGATTTTAGAACTTAAAAACACATGAATATGTGCAGGGAAAGCACATTTTTTGCTAAGGGGATTGGGAGTACTGTGTTGATTTTGTGATGGGGGATTACTGATGGTAAGCGTGGGCTACGAGGTAGGGACGGTGTCCCCAATAGGATGAAACAGTGCACCATTGGGGCCCACAAGGAGCATTTTACCTGCAAAGCTGGGGCTTGTGGATTTCTTTTTTCAAAAATTTATTTTGAAGATAAAAGTAAAATCTGATTTAGATCTTTGATGATAATTTCCAACATGTGGGAAAATATTTCCTATAATGCCATGAATGCAGAATTATTTGTGACACACCAAGGAGCTGAAAATCTCCTAAAATTTGCCTTTCCACATCTGCAAGAAGAGAAAGTTTCTAAGAACTGAGTAAGATTCTCTGGGGATGCTGATCGAAGGGAAGACCCTCTCTGACAAAGGGGAGGGACAGAGACACAGAGAGAAACATAAGCAAAAAACAATAATAAGCAAAACAATACCTTGTTCATGTGTTTGTTTTTCAGGGCTTAGGGACTGATCGTGGGTCCCAGGGGAAGGGAGTAGGAGGGAGAAGAATTTATTAATCTTACAACTATGCGCTTTGTTTGTTTCAGTGGTCAGTTTTTGTTCAGTTTGCTTTATTAAAAATTGGAATGGAGCACCGAATTTGAATAATTTCCTTAGGGCAAGAACAACTGGATATGAAACAAATAAAATGTTGCAATTAAAAAAAATAATCTTACAGTGAATAGAAATTCATTCTTGGGAAAACATACTTGGTGTGCAACACCCACCTCGGGGGGAAGGTGCAGACTGCTGCCACCTGTTCCAACACTTTCCCACGGCCCACCCGAGGGACCCAACTGTCCCGCTCATATGTGGCTCCCAACCTGCAAAACGGCAAATCATGGTACTAGTAACCCACCGTAAAAATTCACTTGTATAGGAACTTGGTTCAAAATACAACATTTGATATTAATTTTGTACATTGAGTTTAGGTAGGAAATAAAATTTGTCCTGAGGTTGAAAATATTAACTCAGGGGCAAGGTCTACATTTTAAAAGTTCAGAAAAAAACAAAGGTAGGAACGAATTACTATGTAGTAGGAAAAGGAAATGAATTGATAAAGCAGGCTCTATCTTTAGATATTTATCCTATTAGAAACTAAAACTGAAGAGATTTTAGAACTTAAAAACACATGAATAAACCCGTTCGTTATTTGTCAACATAAATAACATTTAATGAAAAATAAATATAATTTGCAAGCCAAGCAATCTCTCGTGACAAGAGCTGCGTTACTTCACATTGTCCACAATCTGACGCCGGCTTGAAGGAGGCAGCCGGGCTCTCCCACCCGTCCTAGCGTGAAGTCTGTGTTGATAGGAGGTGTTGATTGAAGTGTGCAAAGAACATCAAGCGTCTTTCAGAGATGTACTTAGAAAAGGGAGGATTAGTTTCGTAAAATTAGCCTTTCCAGGACGCTGGCTGTTCTCCAGAAGGTCGTGTGGTGGTAGTTTCCCGAAGGTGAGCTGCAGTGTGGACTCAGAGCCCTGCGCGTGGAAGGGCTCCATGGGCGTGCCGCCCACCGTGAGCGCACCTGTTACCTCTGCATCGTGTTACGGCACCATGCATGGTTGTTCAGGAAGTATCGGTCAACAGAGTTATACGCAGATCTTCCAAATATCATCACTTTTCATTAAACCCTCCATTAAGAATCGTTTATGTCGATGTCACCTCCGCTACCGGCAAACTCAGGGGTGCGGCAGCAGGCTCATGGGGCCCTCGAGTCACGAAGTCGGAAGTTGGAGCTTTTCACTTGGACGCTCAGAGTGGACCTTGGCAAGAAGTTGTGTTCCTTGAAAGGACAGTTACCTCCTCCTTTCTAAGAACGTGTCCCCCCAATTCCCAAGTCTGAGTGATCAGAGTTTGTCTGTCAGTCCTCCTTTTACGTCACCACGTGTCCCCCGGAATGGATGCAGTGGTTTTCCCGACAACGCCCACAGCGGCACATGGGGTTTTCCTGGGGAATGCGTTCATATTTCTGGGTACGCCAGGAGCCCCTCATGCACACTTCCCCTCTGACAAAAACAAAATTGAAAGGATGCACACGCAAGGATCTGGTAAAATTCATAGTCTCACTGGTTTACCAAAGGCGGGCCGTTCGAGCGCGCCGTCCGAGCCTGGACCCTGCTCAGGTGTCCGCGGCATCCCACTGCTATTCCAGGACACATCGTGGGACTCAGGGCAGGGACCCAAGGCTCCAGGGTCTCAGCACCACCCTTGTTTCTTGTTAAGCATTTACGCACATTTTCTTTGATGTGTAGATGGTGCTGAATCCAAACACACCGGTAGAGAAAACTGAGTTAATCTTTGAAAGCACACACATTTATACTCTAAACAGAGAGAATTCTAGAAAATGCAAAGAATGGGCAAGCACACGTTCTCTTAGATGCTGTTCCCGTGTGTCCAGTCCCGTCCGGGCAGCGCCCTGCACCCTCGTGAGAGGACGCAGTCATGGGCGAGGCCCCTGCATGAGTTTGCTGGGCTGCCCCAACCGTGTGGCGCCGGGCGGTGGGGCGGCCGGAGGGCATCAGCAGTCTGGGTGGGTGGGCCCCTGCTGAGGCTGGAGGAGAACGTGCCCCCGGCCTCCCTCCAGCTCCTGGGGGTTTGCAGCGTCCTGATGCTCCTGAACTTATAGACGCATTTTCCCGAGCTCTGCCTTCATGCTCACGTGGCGTGTCCCTGAGTGTCTGTGTCCAAATTTCCCTTGTAGAAGGGCCCTGTCACATTGGATCAGGGCCAGCCGAGTGACCTTATCTTAGCTCATTACATCTGCAGCAACCTTATTTCCAAATAAGGTCCTGTTCTAAGGTACCAGGTATCAGGACTTCAAGATATGAATTTGGGGGACACCGGTCAGCCCGTCACACACACCTCAGTGCTATTAGGGAAACTGCTTTGCTCGCTAGCATCCCCTACAAGGGTCTCAGGAAACCTCAAGGGTCCGCTCCGCACAGCTTGAAAAACCCTGCCATAAATACTCACTTACATTTTTCTATTAGGCTATTACGATTCCACTATTATTTATTTTTAGAGAGTTTTAAAAATTAGTGTACAATTAGATGGATGAGGGTCGTGGGGTAGCAATCTGTCTTCTGATTACCCAGCCTGTCCGGTACTATTCAGCATGGCGCCCGTCTTCATATTGATCTTGTCTGTATTGTTAATTTGACGTCTTCCTCTGTTGTAACTGGATTTTGCTGGTGCACAGGGACATGGAGACTTGTGGGTGTTACTTTGTAATCAGCAGCTCTACAGATCATGTTACTTGGACTTTTCAGTGATGTTTTGGTTGGAGTCCCTGAGCGAGAGTAAAGGGCTGTGTGTTCTGAGCTCAGCTCCCAGTGACCAGTGGACCGCACGAGGGAAGTTGAGAAGATGCGATGTCTCGAACTGTTCCACACGAGGAGACATGGATCCGAGAATCCCAGAGATGTCCCGAATGGGCTGCCAGGTTGCATCTCTGTGCTTCATTTCTCGTAGCCCCTCAGGTCTCTCTCTGTTCAAATCACGCAGGTCCTTCCCCAGACACCAGTCCCCACGTGCCCGCTCACCTCACACCCCGCACCCTTCGTCCTCCTGGCGCCCATGCTCAGGCAGCACTCTGTCCCCTTCCCTAGGCTGTCCCTCTGCGTCATCTGCGCTCGGGAACCTGCTCACCCGGGAAGCCCAGCCTCGCGGCGCCAAGCACCCAGAGGACGCTCAGTAGAGCCTCGCTGGATTTCACTTGGCATATCTGGGCAAGGGGAGGGCCCACGTTCCCTTCACTGATGTCCATCAACTCACTCAGGATCATGCACATCCAACTCCGTATACCAGCCTAACTTACATCCAGGCAATGCTCACTGGAAAAACCTCCAGTGCATTTTCCTGTCTACTGCGTGTTTTGGAGTCAGGGAAGTGGAAGCTCAGGACCCTATGCTCAACTGCATTCACGCTTTTCAGAAACATGAGGTTTCCTCTGGCCTCCAGCCTCAGCCTCAGCTTCCAGGTTCCACCCTCAGCCTCAGCCTCAGCATCAGCCTCCAGCCTCAGCCTCAGCCTCCAACCTCCAGCCTCAGCCTCAGCCTCCAACCTCCACCCTCAGCCTCCACCTCCAACCTCAGCCTCAGCCTCAGCCTCCAGCCTCAGTCTGAGCCTCCAGCCTCCAGGCGTTTATAGACCAACACTGAGGGAGCATGATGTCAATATCCAAATCCTTTACCCCATGTGAGCAGGCAGCCCATTTTTATGTAAGAGTTAAGCTCTGAGCTTTAAGAGGAAAAATGCTATTTTATTCTAATCATTTACAAATGAGTTTAGGAAAATGGAAGTAAGTCGGTCACGTGTCTGAAGTAAGGCATCTTGGTAAGAACTTTCTAACCAATATCACATGTACCGACTTCCCCGTGGGCTTGCATTTGGTTTTGCATACATGCAGTAATGAGGGTAATCAGGATAATGATCTGACCATTTTGCTTTGGCTTCGGTTAATTGTGAATAAATGGAAGTCTCAGGGGGAAAAAAACCCTATTTTTAGATTTTCACTTGAGATGGGTCATGGTGTTCAAGCTACAATTGCGGGAATAGCCAGGCTCATATTCTGTTTGTTTCCTAAGATGTCCCTGGTTAAGTTGATATTTTTATGTTCTATATAGAGATTTTGTTTTCTGGAAGTTTTCTTGGATGTGGGTTTGACGTGAGATTTCTGATTAGTATAGTTTGTTTCTGAACATGCTTCTCTGATGTACATGGAGAGGACTTACCCATCTGCAGTGTGTTGGTCTCTGTCAAGACTCATGTCCTGAGAGATATAGAATATTCTTAAGTGCAAAGAGGCTGGCACAGGGCCTGGGTGTTCAGGTGTGAACCCCCACTGCCTGAGTGCAAACCAGCGCTCAGAGTAACTAGGAGCTGCATGCTCACGGGACAGCAGAGAGGACACCACAGGGCTGTGGGTCTCATGCAATTCAGCCTCATAGCCTCCTGGCTTCTTCTACCTCCAAGCCGGTCTCCACACAGGTGGTTTCTGCTTCCTGCATGTACGAGTTTTATAACGTGGATCCTCTTACTGGGTGTACCTGGTGATCCTATTGTGCCCAGCCTTTCAGAGAAGGGTGTACCACCGTAACCATCACCCGCTCTGTGCGGGGCGCTCACTTGGATGCTTTCACATGTGATTTCTAAGTCCCAAGGCCACTCAACGAATTTGCGATTTATTTTGCCATCTAGCTTTTCTTCTTTCTCGTCAGGTACCTGGTATATGGGGACGTTGACGGCTTTCCAAGGCTGCGAAGTGAGTGAACATGAGAGTCTGCTGTGATCTTGCAGAACTTATTCGGAATCCAGAACGAACACTTTATTTTGTTTTCCTTCCATCCTCTGCTTTCTTCCAAAATTTCATTGCAGAATGAACTTTTTAAGAGCCAAGAATAATGGTGAATATACCATGGTGAATACACTTGAATAATTAACTTGTCACCTAGTATAGATTCCTATCCCCATCTAATATCTAATACAATGTCCGTTAAAATTGCTGGATTTTGAATCTTATCTCCTGATAATCAGGCAAGTCTTCATCATCTTGAGTCGAAGATTACCCCACCAAGTGCAGACCGAGCACGCTTCGGGAAAAGAGCGTCCTAACTGCCTGTGGGCATCGTCCCTGCCAATTACTCTGCTGTGACCCGTGGGGAGAGGACACGCGCCTCTGGCTGACCTGGGGGGTTGCGTCCGCGTGGCTGCCAGTATCACTCAGATGGTCTGTCTGTGTCTCTGCTTCTTCCTGAAGCTGACAAGAGAAGGGCCTGGAGGCTCACAAGCCTGAGAGTCTGGCCAGACACGAAGCCTGGCCCCTTCACACGGGGCCTGGGGGGCCAGAGCTGTCTCCTCTTCCCGTCTGAGAAGGGGGACCAACGGTGCTTGTGGTGGACGCCCCCGCTGGGCCTGCTCTACCTGTGCTCTAGACCCTGCCCTCTGCACAGGGACAGGCCATCGGGCCCCCTCCTTGCTGCCCGCGGCACGGTCACTCCTCTGCACACACCCATGCCCCAGTGGGGGTCCCCTGACGGCACCAGGGGATCCCTTCTCTCGAGAGTCTTCTCAGGGACAGGCCTGCTGACGTGGCTGGACTGTGTGCTGAGGGCGGGCAGCCTGCTGTGGGGCCGGTGCCCCCAGCCCAGTGCAGCTGTGTCTGCAGTGAGCCCACAGTCCCTTCTGGGCCTGCCTCTGGAAACGTCCCTCCACTTCTCTTCCTCCTGTATGACCGTGACACCCCCTTTCCCAACAGAGTGACCCCCCTCACCGATTTGCCCACCAACCCAAACCAGCCCGCTCACTCTGCCAACCCCGGGGTAAGCCTGCCTGAGTCAGCCTGGACCTGCCTATTTGGGTCTCTGGCCCTCCTGTGGAGTCACTCCACTCTGGAAGGGTGTGCGTGCACGGCGCACGGTGTGTGTGAGTGTGTGCATGTGTGCGTGCATGTGTGTGTGCACTGTGTGTGTGCCTGTTCACTATGTGTGCACACTGTGTGAGTATGTGTGAGTGTGCATGCACAGTGTGCCCTGTATGTATGCAGTGTGTGTGTGAGTGTGCATGCACTCTGTGCATGAAGGTGTGTGCACTGTGTGTGTGCACAGTGTGGGTGTGTGTGAGTGTGCATGCACTGTGTGCATACAGGTGTGTGCACTGTATGTGTGAGAGAGTGTGCGTGCACTGTGTGTGTGCGTGTTCACTATGTGTGCACTGTATGTGTGCACAGTGTGGGTGTGTGAGAGTGTGCATGCACTGTGTGCCCTGTATGTATGCAGTGTGTGTGTGTGCACGCACTGTGTGAGTGTGCATGCACTGTGTGTACTGTATGTGTGCATGGTGTGAGTGTGTGAGAGTGTGCATGCACTGTGTGTGTGTACAGTGTGGGTGTGTGAGTGTGCGTGCACTCTGTGAGTGTGCGTGCACTGTGTGCATGCAGGTGGGTGCACTGTATGTGTGCACGGTGTGGGTGTGTGAGTGTGCGTGCACTGTGTGCATGCAGGTGGGTGCACTGTGTGTGTGCACGGTGTGGGTGTGTGAGTGTGCGTGCACTGTGTGAGTGTGCGTGCACTGTGTGCATGCAGGTGTATGCACTGTATGTGTGCACGGTGTGGGTGTGTGAGTGTGCGTGCACTGTGTGCGTGCAGGTGTGTGCACTGTGTGTGTGCACGGTGTGGGTGTGTGAGTGTGCGTGCACTGTGTGCATGCAGGTGGGTGCACTGTGTGTGTGCACGGTGTGGGTGTGTGCGAGTGTGCGTGCACTGTGTGCGTGCAGGTGTGTGTATGGCATTTCCTCCACCACCCTGCAGACCGTGGTGCCCTTTGGTGCATCTGTGCTTGGCCAACCCCCAGCCCGCTCACGCCGCTGTCCCTGACGGTCCTGTGTCTCTGCTGGCCGTCAGCCTGCAGCTCGCTCCTGCATAAGCTCAGCTCAAGCCTCTCTGCTGAGCCCAGGCTCACATTTGCAGGCGTTTGGGGACTGCTCCCTTTGGACAGGATGTAGGACTTCCAAAAGGGCCAGTCCAGAACTTTCATCCAGACTTGCTCCATCTGCATCAGTTCCCAACTCCGAGTCTGCAGCGTCTGAAATCTGGGGGCCGGGCTGCTGTTCCCCCCGCCGGGGATCTCCGTCATTCGCCTGGGACTTACCTCCAGCTACTCCCAAGCTGCCCTGTCACACACGACCAGGGTTTTTCCCCCTTTACTTAAAATGATAAGATTTAATCATAAGGTGCATGGGCTAAATAAAGGGAAGCAGGAATTCCATCTGGGGTCACCGTCACGGGCTGCTGGACCCCCTGCACACAGACCAGCCTCCCACACAGACTGGGACAGCCCTGTGTGAGGAGCTGCCTGTGAGCCTAGGTTACGGCGAGGGCGCGCCCACAAAGGGCGGCAGGGCTCTCCACGGGGCTCCCTGGGAAGAGCGCCACGGAGGGCGACTGGCCCGGCGGCGTGGCCCCCAGGGGCCTCTCTCACGGGGAGGCAGCAGGAACCTGAAACCATCCTCCACCCCACTTGGCCTCCATGGATAATATTTCAAACAAGTGAATGATGAGGTGGGAACATTTCGTTTGCCACCACAATATATTTGTCCCAGTTGAATTAATTTTGGGTGAGATGCATTCTATTTGGATTGAGAATGTGATCCAGAATGGGAGGAGCCATGTTAGATTCCCACCCGTGCCTTTCTCCCTGGGGGAGTTCACTTGCGTGGGTTCTCTGAACGGGTCTCAGCACACAGATTGCTGGTCTCTGAGCTGTGGTGTCCACGGTCCCCTGACTCTGTAATATTTGGAGTTTTCTTAGGTGGATTTTATCTTGAAGAAGAATATGACTTCAGATATTAACAAAAACGGGAATGAATCAGTTCATCCATCCCTGGGGAAGATGAATTGTTCCAGAATCCAAGATCCCATAGAGTTAAATCACATTTATCTTGTCATTGAGAAGGGATTGGATGCCATCCATTCCATCACCTGCTCCCAACCCCAAGACTTCACCTGCCACTGGGGGGGAGACAGCAGAGGGTCAGCGTTTCATTTAGACACCCTGAGATTCTCCATCATTATCACTGTTTCACCTCTGGGCTGCATCTGTATTTGTGATCAGTAGTCCCCAAAGTCTTCCTTCCCCCAAACACAGCCCTAGAATATGGTACAGAATCTGATCTTGGCAAAATCGCATTCATTTTTCTGAAGTGCATGGGACGGCATGACGTGCTCACGCCCTGGTGGGTGGCTGGGTGGCGTCCGTGGGTCAGGAGAGGTCTCATCGCGCCTACGGAATGAGGCAGAGCACAGAGTCTGTATTCTCCTACAGAGATTTTACATTTGAGCGTTCTGAGGCAGAATTAGTTTAACGTGAGCCAGCTGTCATCTTTCTTTTGCTGCTGATGTTTCAATCCACACTAAAGTCCCTGGAAACGCTTCCACTCGGACTTCACTCCACACATATAATACAATTAATTATCCTGGTCTTGTATTCTTCCCCGGTGACCACAAATCACATTACATTCAAGTTCAACTTAGAGGAAAAGAATGTTAATTTTTCCAAAGCCCATTATTCTAGAATGGAAACGCTTATGTGGTATTATTTCAAAATTTTATGATCAGCAAAAGGGATTTTCTAAAGAACCACTTGGCAGGGGTATTTCTCATTGCTTTTCTTCATTTTAAGAAGTTTTACATAGTGTGATGGATAATGTACAAATAGAATCAAATCTGTCTCTCTTCCGTCAGAATTTACATATGAAGCACGTGAGATATACAAATGCATTTCTCAGGATGGCAACTAATGTACCTTTTATGGGCAGGGTGGGGGCATGGGGGATCCTTGTCATCAGGGTAGAAAGCTGAATTTCTGATTTTCTGCTTGCTACCACCTACAGAGTGCAAGTCTATATATGTGTTCATATGCATATAGTATATATATAATTTTTAAATTTTGGAAAGTCTTACCTAAAAATAATTTGACTGCATATCGCTAGCTATTCAAAAGCAATCTATACATTGGAGGCAATTCATTCATTCACTCAGGAATCGTCAATGCAATGCGCCCGCTAACCGCACACTGAGGATACAAGCCTGGAGGCAGGTGCGTTTCTGCACGTCCTCTGCCTGATACCTAAGGAAGAGCAGCTTTCCAGGAACGGACCCAGCATATTCAGGGTTCTCCATGCTCCTTAGACTCCTGTCTGGGAGAACACAGTGGTAGTGATGGTGCAGAGGCATCAGCAGGATGGGCTGGCAGTCTGAGAACACGGATGGGGCTTAAGGCACTTGGGCTTTCTGTAAAGGATGGACGCGCCAATTAACTAAACGGGAGAGAAATGTCCACAGCCTGCCGAGCATCTGCAGGAATGACCGCCCTCGCGCCAACCGGTGGCACCTGTCACGAAGTGTGGCTTCACCAGCCAGGGAGCAGAGGGTTTTATTCAGAAAGTGGCTGATGTCATGACGAGTGACAGGTACAGGGACATGCTCTGCTTGTTTCATTTTGGGTATCAGGAAGCTTGTCCCCAGAGCAGACAGACTGAAAAAAAAATGAAGGCGTTGACTACAATTTGGATTCATAATCAAGTCTCCAATAAACTCACGTATTACTGTTTGATCCATTGGAAAATAATTACTGATTTACACTACTAAGGTGTTACGCATCCTGTCTTATCAATAGTAACAGTGACCGTTCACGGCCTCCATGCCCCTGGCAGTCTGCGCAATGAGCTGGTCATTTTGTTGTGACCTCTACGTGGTGTGCTTACCTGGCAGGTAGACACCTAGGTTCTAGTAGGTTCTTAGTAGATGCGTCTGGAATGAATGATGGAAGGGCCTGGGCGTGGGATGGAAACAGAAATAGATGACTGTAATATGGTCAAACCAAAGTTACATGGTTTATCGGCAGGGGTTCTCAAGAGAAACAGAACCAATAGGAGGGAGGGAGGGAGGGAGATTGATTATAAGGATTTGGCTCCACAGTGGTGGGGTCTGGCCCATCTGGACCCACAGGGCGGGCCTGCCAGCTGGAGACCCAGGCAGAGTAGAGGCCATCGGGAGAATTCTCTCTTCTTGGGGGACAGCTGTCTTTTTCTCTTTAGGCCTTCCACTGATTAGATGTGGCCCAACTAATTTGGCGAGTCATCTGCTTTACTCAAAGTCTACCAATTAAAACGTTCATCATATGTAGAAAATAGCTTCATAGAAACATCTAGACTGGTGTCTGAATATCTGGGCCCCGTGGTCCAGCCAAGTCGACTCATAAAGTTAACCTCGCACCCGGTGTCTATACACTCACGTGCACGCACACCAGTGAGATCCGGCTCCATGCGGCTATCAGCCAGGCACCGGGGTGGGAGGGGGCAGGGGACGGACATGGTGCTGCTGAGTGCTTCACCTGTTACAGGGGGGAGGCTTCAGAGGAAGAGAGCCGTCACGGACGACCGAGAGCCACGCGCTGAGTGGTGGATGCGTGAGGGAATGCACGGCCCGTGCCCCCAGGCGTTTTGTGTTTAATGTTGAGGACAACTCTCAAAGGGAAAGACTCTTCAGGAGGAAGCTGAACCTTAGAGGGGGCTGGGTGGGCTGTCTGGGCCATGACGCTAAGCAGGAGAGCTGGGTGGGCACCTGTCCGCGTCGTGCAGCTCAGGCAGCGAGAACATCAGCACTTCCCTGTGCTTCTGCCTCCTGCCCGAGCACCCGGTCCTCCCCGCACAGCAGGCTGATCATTCTCACAAACAGGCATGAGCGGCATTTCTCACTGTTTCAGGAGCCGGGAGATCTCCTGCTGGCTCCGTGGGCCGGTTCCACGTGCACGCAGGGCCTGTCCCCTCACACCACACACCCCACCTGGTCACCTCGTGCTCCTGCACTGAGCTGTGAGCTCCCCTCCATGCACCATGCATGTGCCCCCTGTTCTCCCTGCCCCCCCCCCCCGCCCTGGCTGGGACAGGATGATTAGGCTGTGGGCAGGAAAAGTCAGAAAGTTAGCAATGACAGCGTAAATCCCGTGGGACCCTGAGCATGTGGCCACCCTGTCAGCGGGATCCCTGAGATAAGCTCTGGGCGGAGCATCAGTGAGGCAGTGAGATTCTGGTGGCTGGGGGGGCTCATTCTGGTGGCTGGGGGGCTCACACAGGGCAGGCCCAGCATAGGCCCCAGGGACACAGCAAAACTCAGAGAAGAAACGGCAGACGCTGCGTCCACAACCAGGGCTTCAGGGGGCATCGATGGCCACGCTCATGGCTTCTGTGTGAGTAGGGAGCTAGAGAATGGTCCTGGGGCCCACGTGTGCAGGGCAGTGGAGGCCAGCTGGAGGACACAGGGTTCCCGTAAAATACCTCCTGTGCCCAGGGGCTGTGTTTGCCCTTGCCGCGTGCTCGCTATGCATTTTACATCCCAGAGGCCTTATCTTTGGACCGGGGGCAGAACCGGGATTGTTTAAAATCTTCCACGACATAAATCCGTGACCTAGCATGGCCTTCCCACAGTCCGCACTCTGGCTGCCACGATTATCATGCAAACTCTCCAAAGGGCAGCCTTCCCCATGGGCAAGCCGGTCAGGAGGGCTCCGCTGGCCCTTGGGGGCGACATCAGCTCTGATGGCAGCATCCGTGGGAGGGGGTGCGGCCCTGCCCCCTCCCTGAATCACGCCCACCGTCTGTGGGGTCCGGTTTCAGGGACCAAGCAGACGGCCTGGTCAGAGGGTGAGGGTGTGGACAGCTGGTTGCCAGCTCAGCACTGAGCCGATGCCGGTGCTTGCTTTATATGCGTTAGGCCTTGGTTTCCCCGTTTGAAAAATGAGGGATTAGGTCTAAAACCTTTCCCACTTCAGCCCTCACACTGTTGCGGTTCTAGTTGAGGGGTAGTTTCTTCTTTTCTTTTTCTTTTTCTTTTTTTTTTAAACTGGTTAATTAATTCTTAAATTTTTTAAAAAGATTTTATTTATTCAGGGGCGCCTGGGTGGCTCAGTCGTTGAGCGTCTGCCTTTGGCTCAGGTCATGATCCCAGGGTCCTGGGATCGAGCCCCGCATCGAGCTCCCTGCTCAGCAGGGAGTCTGCTTCTCCCTCTCCCTCTGCCTGTCCTTCCCCCTGCTTTTGCTCGTGCTCTTTCTCTCAAATAAATAAATAAATAAATTTTTTAAAAAAATTTAAAAACATTTTATTTCCTGCCCTCAGGGAGCTTACAATTGGACCCAGAGCAACCCTATAGTTCAGCCCACATGATGGCAAAGTGATGTGGCTCAGGCGGCACATAGTCCCGGAGCTCCGGGGACAGGAGTTATCACCGGAGGCAGGACTGAGCCATGGAGGCTCGCTAGGGGTGTGTGAAACCTGTGCAGTGCATGCAGGGATGGGGAGGGCAGGCAGGGCTCAGGGGAACGTAGGAGGCAGACGAGGGCCGGGCCAGGCTGAGGGCTGCGGAGGTGAGGACCTGGTCTTTCTGTGGGGCTCTGGGAGCCGCCCAGGCAGGGCAGAGTCCAGCAGGGACTACATGTGCACGGGGAGGACAAGACAAAGTCATAGAGACTATGAAGGGAGGGGATGGATTTGAATTGGGCGTGTCCTGAATTGCTGAAAAGTGGCAGAGCAGCGATTCTCTGAAAGGCGGTATTAAGACAACTGAACGCTGTTGATACTGGACAGTTTTAGAGAAGAAACAACAAGTCTGAAAGGTGAGCTCAAGGTGGCTTCCTGGAAGCAATTTGAGGGGGGCGGAAGCCTGTGGACAGCAGCGAGAGGGTCTGGGAGGTGACAGGGCAGAAGCCAGGCTCAGAGCATGAGCCCGAGCTGGTCTGGAGGCTCAAGACTGGGTTCTGCCAGTGTCACGGGCAGTTGGGGAGGGATTTGGCAGAATGATGAGGAATCTCACTACCGGTTCGTGTTTGAGGTGATGGAATGCACTTGCTGAGCTGGCTTTGTCTCAGGGAAATATCAGAGCATTGTGACAGGGTGGCTGTGGGGAGATGCCAGAAGAGCCCCTTTCCCCCATGTGCCTGTGAAAGCCCTGGCGTGTGGGGGCCCTTTTCACCTCCCCTTGTGGTCCCTTCACCTCAGGCTGCAGTGGGGTATCACCTCCAGGACACATCCAACCTGGAGAGAGCTTGGAAGTTGTCCTTCCATCCTTTCAACAAGAAAAAGCTGAACAAAGTGAAAATCAGTGACTTCTCATGGACCTATCAGAATTGGGTTGCTGGGAAAACTACCACCCCCAAATCTAGAGAGACAGACAGACAGACCCAGGGGTCACAGCCAAGTTCCACTTCCTGGGGGAGGAGTCGTCAGCCATAACCTGGGAAGAAAGTTCACGTGGTAATTTAAACAAATTTTCGGAGGCTGAGTGTGGACAACTGTGAGAATAAGTGACCCCAGGGGCTACAGTCACAGACCCAACAATTTCCAAGGCTTTACCCTCAGGTGCCCCAGCAGCTTCTGAAGGCAAAGAATCAAGAGAAACCCTCATGTTTCTGACAGGAGAAGTAAAAATAACCATTTTGAAGCTCGCTGTTATGGGCTGATTTGTGTCCCCATTCCCCAGATTTATATGCCGGAGTCCTAATCTCCAGGACCTCAGAATGTGACTGTATTTGAGGATAGGGTCTTTGCAGAGCTGATCAAGGTAAGATGAAGTCATCAGGGTGGGTCCTGATGCAATACGATCAACGAGATGAGGACACAGACACACACAGGGTAAAAGTCATGTGAGGACGCAGGGTGAAGGTGCCGTCTACACTCCCAGGAGGGGCCTCCTGCCCACATCAGAGTATTGGACTTCCAGCTTCCAAAACTGGGACAGAATAAATGTCTGTTGTTTGAAGTGCACAGTCTGTGCTGTTTGTCACCATAGCCCGAGGACACTAATGCATAGATCCAGAGTTTTCTACATGAAAAAAGGTAACTCTCAAGGGACAAAGACTTAACAGAGATCTACCCAACTTGGGGGAAGGAAATTACCCAGCACCAGCCCCTCTCACCTTCCCGTCTCACTGAAGGGGATAGAGAAAAAGCTAAGCGACACTTGGGAAGGTTACAATCTGGGGACACGTCCACAGAAGGGAAGAGATAGCATCATCAGATCATAGATGAGTAAATCAGCACCACGCTGGCGGGTCCAGTCAGTAGCAGGGGCTACAAGGTGCACAGTGCGCAGAGTGGGTCTGAGAGTTCTTAGAGACCCCAAGACCAGGGGGTCCACAACAAGGACGCTGGGGACACTGGGGCCTCAGGGACCACAGCTGCAGCAAGTGCTAAAAATAGCCCAGCTCCTCATGGTATTAACATAAAATCACACCGAAGGCCTATTTGCCTCAGTTCCCATGACCTAATACATCATGTCCATCTTTCAGCGAGACAATTAATATGTGATAAATGGCAAGAAAAAAATGCAGCATGAAGAGACAAAGGCAGCATCAGAAGCCAGATTTAGCTATGACACAGATTCTGGAATGATCAAAGAGTGAGTTTTAAATAACTGATTGGTAGGTGAAGGGCTCTGATGAAAAGCCGGGCAGCACGCACAACAGGTGGTATCAGCAGGCAGATGGGAGCTCTAAGAATGTGTTAGAACCAAAGCTCAAAATCAAAACACTAATGGCAACGAAGGATGCCTTTGAAGAGCTTGTTAGTAGATAGAGCATGGCCGAGGAAAGAATCATGGAGCTTGAAGGTATGTCAGTAAAACATCCCATACTGAAAAACACAGAGAAAAAAAAGAAGGAAGAAGGAGAAAAAAAACGACTATCCAAGCACTGTAGGAGAATTATGAAAGTGTGTTGCACCCATAATGGGGATGACAGAAGGAGAGCATAGAGCAGAATATTTGAAGTAATAATAGCTAAGAATTTTCCAGATTAAATGACAGACACTAAACCACAAATCTGGGAAATTCAGAAAACACCAAGAAGGATAAATACCAAAAACCCACACATTAACATACCAGTCTTCAAAGTGCAGAAAACCAAAGATGAAAAGAAAATGCTGAAAGAGCAAAAGAAAACACGACCTTACATATAAACGAGCAAGGGTGGATAAATGGATGGGAATCATGTTGGACTCCTCATCAGATCCACGCAAGAAGAGAATGCAGTAAAATGTTGAAGAAATATTTTTCTTTAAAAATGTTAAAAGATAAAAAATACACCAACCAAGAATTCAATACCTAGTGAATTATTCATCAAAAAATGAAGGAGAAATCAAGACTTTTCCAGAGGAACAGAACATGAGGGAATTCATTGCCAGTATAGCCATCCTGAAAGAAAAGCTAAAACAATCCTCCAGAAGGAAAATGATAGAGCTCAGAAGCTCAGATCTACATAAAGAAAGGAAGAGTGTTAGAAGTGGAATAAGTGAAGGTAAAGTAAAATGCGTAATTTCCTTATCTAACATATAGCTGTTTGTTCACAGTAATTATGTGACACTTTGCTGGGTGATTATGACATATCAGTTAGTGAAATGAACAACAGCAATGTTATTAGGGACAGGAGGGAGGCATAAGGAATTCTGTGTTAATACCCATGACACGGTGCAGGATATTTGAAAATGGACTCAGATTAGCTGCATATGTATATTGCACACTTTAGGACGAGCATAAAGATTTTCTTAAAGGGAAGTATAATTGATATGCTAAGATAAGAGAGAAAACGAAATCATATAAACTGTTTAGTTAAAACCAGGGAAGGTGGGGAGCCTGGGTGGCTCAGTCAGTTAAGGGTCTGCCTTCAGCTCAGGTCATGATCCCAGGGTCCTGGGATCGAGCTCTGCATCAGGCTCCCTGCTCAGCAAGGAGTCTGCTTCCCCTTACCCCTGCTCATGCTCACGCTCTCTCTCACTCTCTCTCTCTCGCAAATAAATAAATAAAACCTTTAAAAAAAACTAGGGAAGGCAAAAAAAGGTAAGAAAAAAAAAGAAGTATAATGAATAGAAAACAGTTATAAATATGGTAGATATTGAATCCGACTATATCAATAATCATTTTAAACATCAATGGTCTAAATGCACCAGTTGAAAGACAGAGGCTGTCAGAATGAGTAATATTAGTAACAATAATAGTAATAAGCCCAACTACATGCTGCCTATGAGAAGCCCACTTGCGAGGTGAAGACACAGATGAACCACAGTAGGGGTGGTGGATGGCACATATGACTGGCTTAGAGGAGCTGGGGTAGTTGTGCTCATGTCAGAACAGGTAAGGAGAGCACCGCACCGTAATACAGTAAGGGGAGGGAGAGAGTGTGATTACTCCCTGGCTCTGCTGGATTCTACAGTCGTCAGTACCCAGTAAAGTAACTTGGAAACTGGACAATACAAGGAACTACATTTTCATACGAAACCCAAAGAGAAATACTGAACAGAAGCCCTAATTCCAATTTTTTTTAGTATAACCATTTGAAACAAAAGATCTTGCTGCCTTTCAGTCTACTTACCCATAGGCAGAGAGAAAGTACTCTCTCCTCCTCCTCAGACTGACCAGCCTTCCTGGGATGGCCCTGCTGTCGGCACTGAGAGTCCCATGTTCCAGGACCGCTCAGGGTCAGACATGCCGGACAGCTGGTCGACCCAAGCAAGGCCATCTGTGCAGGTGAGGCACAGGCAATGATGATCCAAGAAGTAGAATGTCTGTGTTCTCCTTAGCATCGCTAAGTCTTCCTCATCGTCATGTGTCTACCCCATTATCCCTACCACAAACGCTTCCCTGCTGCATTGAACAAGGCTTCATCTTCTCTTTCTGAGAAAATTTACCCAGCTACATGGGAACTCTTGAAGATTATGCTTCATCCTGGATTTCCCCCCGATAGACCCAAATGCCTATTTTTGAGAGCTTCGAAACAAAATCTCTTCCATAGCTACTTGAGTAGAAGTGACCCACTTTTAAGTCATTATGCTTTGATCTTGGAAACTCCCCAGGTGCTCAGCTCTGCTCAGCCTTTTGTTGGGTGTGGAAGGCTCTGGTAGCACTTTGCGTCTCACAGAATCAACTGAAGCAGTGAAGCCATAAGAGACTGACCCCTCCAGATGTAGGCCATCTGAAAGAGAACCTCTCAAAGGCAGGTGGCGGGTTGAGTTGCTGGTAGTTTGCCAAGGAAAATGTGTCCCGAGAGCTGTAGTATGGCCTCGCTCTGGACTAGCTTTCTTATTATAAGATACTTGCCGTGATCTGTGAAATATGCTGATCCTATGAAGTGTAATTGCTAAAGGCTCTGCAGTGGGTGAAAATAAGGCATGAGCTGGACATTCAGTCCAGGATCCATTAGAGGATGAAGAGTGGGGAGCCGTGTTTGCCTGCAGTGAGCAGAGTACTTCTCCACAGAGGGCAAGTAGCCATGAGCCAAATCCACCATGGATTAAAAGAGAAGTCAACACCTACAATTTGGGGTGGAGACACTAATCTCCACACTATGCTGCAAGCATGATGTATGGCAAATAAAATGAATGCAACACTGAGACTGTATTTCTCTTTCAGAAAGGGTTTTGTTTCCGGGATACCATGAAAAGGAATATTATATCTTATCAAGTAATGTTTTATTGTGGTTCTGTGGACAATCCTACAGACTCCTGAAGAGGAAGTACAGAACAATGGAAGCTAAATCTCTGCTTTTAGTAACTGTTGGGACTCTCCAGGTGTTGTTCAGACTTATCTTTCTCAGACAGAAAGTATAGGTTTAAATACTGACCAACATAAGAACTATCCCAAATTGTCCTCCAGGACATGGAATAACCACTTCATGATAAATATCTCATTTTTTTTTTAATATTGAGAAGAATTGATAGAAAAAGAGGAAGATGGAGGAAGGGAGACAGAAGGAGAGGGGGAGGTCGAGAACGGACCAGGCTAGGCTCCCTTCCATGGTTCCCAGTAAGGACCCCACATGCTCACTTCACTCCACTGAACCATGGAGGCGTTTTGCTCGGCCGTACCTTGCATGTAGTGTGATTCCTTGCTCTCATTTCACAGCATGAGCACACTACTAATCAATCACTCAGTGACAATTTAGCAAGTATGACAGACCCTTGAATGATGTTGGAGTTAGGTGCGGCAGATAGCACACAATCAAACACACGTGTATAACTTTTGACTCCCCCAAAACTTCACACTAACAGCATACTGTTGACCGGGAGCCTTGCTGATCACACGAACAGCTGATTAACACGTATTTTGTATGTTATATGTATTATATACTGTGTTCTTACAATAAAGTAAGTTAGGGAAGAGAAAAATGTTATTAAAAAATCATAAGGAAGAGAAAATACATTTACAGGACTGCTGTATTTATCAAAAACGGAATAGAAGTTGACCCGTGCATTTGAAACCATGCTGTTCAAGGGTCTGCTACAGTATTCTCTTGACGTACATTATTAAAAATGTTCTAAAAAGACAGAAACGAGGGGCGCCTGGGTGGGTGGCTCAGTTGGTGAAGCGACTGCCTTCAGCTCAGGTCATGATCCTGGAATTCCGGGATCGAGTTCCGCATCGGGCTCCCTGCTCAGCGGGGAGTCTGCTTCTCCCTCTGACCCTCCCCCCTCTCATGCTCTCTGTCTCTCATTCTCTCTCTCTCAAATAAATAAATAAAATCTTAAAAAAAAATTTAAAAAAGACAAAAATGAAAAAGATGCATCTTCCTTAAACTATATATTTCAATTCACTGTAATAAAACAACACATATATGTCAGAGATGATTTAAAATGGGGATTGTTGAGAAATCTACGACAATGGAAATTTTAGAAACCACTGAGAAATTTTAGAAACTGATATGAGCAGTTTTTAAAAGAACCATTCAGACTGCATCTAAACAGAGTAAATTTTACTGTGATAGTTTGCAAATGTCAATTACAACATTCCCAAGTACAAAGTTCAATTTATAATAAATGGAAATTTTAAGAAATATTCCAAATTGCTGCATGGTGTTGGCATCTGTCAGTTATTAATGGCTGGGGCAAGAAACGGCACTGAACACGTATTTTTGGTAACCTACGGATCCAGGAGCCAGATATATTTAGATGTGATAGAAACTTTTGGAGCATTAGCAGAAGAAAGCCATACTAAATCCAATACCAAAATTAAATTTAACCAAATGCTTTACCCCAGCATCTGCTTCCTATCCAGTTCAGCAAATTAGACTGGGTCCTGAGATTCTCAAACTGAGCCAGACCCTTTGACTCATCATTTACAGGACGGTCTCCCATAAATGTTCTCGCGCGGCCGCGTGGGTTTGCCTGCTGGACAGACTTCTCCCCGGGTTCTGGCCACTCTTTGAAGCAGAGCAGTGGGGCACCGAGGGGCAGCACTGTGTGTCCTCAGTGATGGCAGGAGGAGGCGGGGTGCCCCGCGCGCCCCCAGTCCACACCAGCCTCCCTTCTCTGCCCCACCCTCTCGGGAGGGTGGCTGAAATCATCTCAATTGTACCAAAATGGCTGTGTCATCAGAAGTTCCGTGGACCCCATTCTCCAGCCTGGCCCCGGGGCCCCTGAGCACAGACAGGCTGGAACTGTCAGTGGCCGGGACTCTGAGTCACCTGGCTCCGGGCATTCATCATTCTGTGCCTTGGTTTCCCTTTGTGGAATGCGACCCACAGCACAGACCGTGGCTTTGTTGCGGGTTAGGTGGACTGGGGGTGCGTGTAGAGCACTTAGTTCAAAGTCTAGCACTGAAACTGCAGGCTACCGTCAAAATTATTATTGAAGGAGAAGAAGACCGTGTGGTGAGCCCAGGTGGGGCTGGTGAACCTGGAGGAGCAGAGCCAGCTGAGAGGCGCCTCCTGGGAGCTCACCTCTGGCCTTCAGAGTCCCTACAAACTGTGCTGTTCTCTCAGCTCCTGCCACTCCTGCATTCGGGACTAAGCCTCCTGGACTCGGTGACGGGTCCTCGCAGTGGTTCATGGGGCCCACTTTTGCCTTTCCAGCTCAGCTTTCGTGAGCTTGCTTCCTCCTCGAGAGCAGGAAGACCAAAGCCTTCTGTTCTCTGGCATCCCAGGCACCACCGGCCACAGCGATGGGCATCCCGCGGGGACCGGACAGGTGCAGCTCACAGACCCTCCAAACGGGGGTGAGGCCGAGTTCCTCAGCAAGGTGGGGCTGGCGCAGTCGGGGGGACTGACCCGCGGGCAGGTGCTTCTGGCTGAGATTCAGTGCTGATCATCCGGAGTTGTCTGTGAGTGGGCCTGCCAATCCCTAACACTCACCAATTACACACTCTTTCGTGTCCTCACTAATTTCCCTGACAGTTTCTTTATCGCGGTCGTGCATGGAGTGAGGCGCTGTGCTCAGAATCAGCATGAATAAGGAGATGGGAAAAGTTAGACGCAGACGTATAATTAAGGTACGACTATGATCCATGAGGAATGTATGCATATTACTTTGAGACCAGAGAAGCCAGCAGTTCAAAGGGAGTTTCGAGTGACGGAGAGTTTCCTGGCGGGGAGCGCCACTCTGTGCAGGCGACAGTCCCCGAGGGCGTGCACCCCTGGGAGGCCGGCGATTGCAGAGCTGGTGGGGGCTTCTGTGGGGGCTTCTGAGGACTCTCACAGCCCCGGACGGAGTTCAGCCTCTGTTCTCCAGGGAGAAGGAGCCAGAGACGATGGAACAGATTTGAGTGTTCACAGAGAAAGCTCTGGGGGCGAGGCAGAGCGTGGTGGGATGGGCAGGGACTGGCCTGCCGTCTGGGCCGGAGCGTTTGGGGGTCTGGGCGGGAGTGTGGCGCCACAGGCCGGTGAGCAGGGCAAGTCACTGCTTTCTGCATCAGCCACCCATTCCAACAGCAGCCAGTAACGAGGAGAAGCTCTGCGCTCCTCGGCGTCCCTTCTGGACCCCCGACACGAGGCCTAGGCAGGATGGTGACCCAAAGCACATACAGTTACTGAACACAGAAGGTGGAGGTTACAGAGAACGGGGCTGACGGGAGTCCATAATAATGATATATTGTGGGATTGTAAAGAATTCTAGAAGAATAAAGCAGGTGTCCAATAAGAAATGTATTGTTCCATGGATAACAATCAAAAACTTCAGTTTTAATTGTAAAAAATATACACCATGTTGTAACAATACTGTACTTCACGTAAACACGCAAAAGAAAACCTTCCTGGGAGACAGGAGCTTTCTATCACAAGAAAGAAGAAAGCCGAGGAGCATTTGAAAGGAATATATATTTATATCCATCTCTCAAAAGAATTCGTTGTTTTCCAAAACATGCACCGTGCACTTTACAAGCTCTGCATTTCGAGCTCAGCACGGCACGGCGGAGAGGCGGAAGGTGGCATGTTCCTCATATAACCCACCTAACTTCTCCTCATCCCGCCCCATGCCTGCTCTTTTCCTCGTGTGAGCCTGTCCTGACCGAGACTAGTTCACGGATGGTGAGAACACACAATCAGGGGCGCGGGGCTCCGTGGTCTGTGCCCCAGAACCAGGACAGACCACTGGCTGAGCACCGGGACCACATGATCCAGAGTATCCAGCGCCATGGGGGGCAGCATCAGCTCCCATCCCGGCCCCCACCCAAAATACCTGATTTTGGGGGGAGGCAATATCGGATGGGACTTACACTGGAGGTCATACTCTCCCAGATTTTACGGGCTTACAGGCAGCTACGTGCACTGGACGCCTTTACGGGTTCGCCCCATGCCTAACCTTCAAACTTGACTTGAAACCCTTGGAAACACATGCACTTCATCAAATATATACCTGCTGACTTCTAATACGTTTCCCACGAAGTTTCCAGTAAGGACAATGTCTTTCATACACAGGGTAAGGGCTGACGCCCCGTCATTGCCCGGCTCTGAGGTCGCTGGCCCGTTTGCTCACTCGGCAAGTGGACGCTTAGGCCAAAGCCGTCAGATCAGAAACGGTCCCATTCCACGACACTGCGTTAGCTCAAACTCAGTCACCTCGCACACATCCAGACAGGGATCCGGGTGGGGCTGATGTCTCGGCCACCATCCTCCCTGCCACGGCCGCCAAGGCCCACGCTGTGGATATGCCCATCGGCCACGTGTGTTTACAGAGTTATCTCCTCCAGGCGCAGGCCGTGGAGACCACTGTCTCTCTGTCCTTGTTCATGTCATCTCCTTGTGTCTGTACTGTGTTTAGTTTGGGCGTGGTGGGGTACTCACACAGCTCACCGTTACTTCTGAGGACAGTTCAGTTACGGCCCGTCTTCCCAGCCTGGCAACAGCTTCCAGAGTATTCACTGACGTGTTGCCCTCCACCTGGCCCGTGACCCAAAGGACAGGGTGGGGCCGGTCCCAACCTGGACGTGTCCTCGGGGCCTGGGGCGGGTGAGGTGGGCAATGAAGGAGAAGCCAGGCTTCGAGGGAGTGACCCAAAGCCATTCCGCAGGAAATGTTTGCATTTCTCATGCCCATAAAATATTAGCAGGTTTTGTCCAAGCCTGGTCAAAACAGAAGTCCTCTTATGTCCAGAATATTCTGTTAAGCATGCAATGATAAACACATTACATACACATAGATTTACAATATGTTTATTGTAATCATGCAAGATAGAATTTATCAAAATCCCAGTGTCCGCAAGGCACACATCTGGAATGGTGTTACATACGGCGAGTGTTTCTGATGTGAAGTCACATGTTTTATGGCCAGCAATTAATAATAAAAGTAGATTTAATGCATCTATGGAAATTGAGTTTTCTTTCTGTTCTCTTCATAGGAAACACTAAATTAGGAATAGTCATTGATACATGGAAAGATGGTAAAAGAGTATGCAGAAAATTGGGGAAAATTTGGGGTATATTAGCTAGTTATTCAATAAAAATATATTCTGCTTATATGGATCTTATGTTTGGAGTATTTGTCAGATTTTTTAAAAATGCATAATTTATTGAAGTTTCTTTTCACATTATGAGTAAATGTTCACTCTCGTAACAAATTTTCTGTTTGTGCTTTGGTGTTATTTTTGTTAGAGGGCTCCCTGAATCATCTCAGTGTGCTTCTGTTACCCCCTGAATGCACCCCTCTACCTGAAAACATCTCAGCAGTGTCCAGGGACACTGAGCTTTATTCACTGCTCATCTTCTTTGTACTAGAATTACGTGGGTCAGTAATGGCCCTAAGGGCTGTGAATGCGTTTCGTGGTCAATGGGAGCATATGAAGGAATTACCAAGAGAAGACGCAGGGGAATCGTCCCACATTTCTCTGTCTCTTTCAAAAGGAGGCGGGGTGGCGTCCTGGCATTTCAGCCCCCGGTTCACGTGACTGCAGGCTTCCCGTGAAGGAAGCTACAAAACTCACTCAAAGCTGTGGCTTTATCCTGCCGAGTCTCCTGAAGGAATTTTGAAGGGACAAATGAAATTGGTTGTTTGTGTTCCTGTGTTGTTCTCTGCGCCCCCATCCCGAGCCCCCTCCTCTCTGCCCAGGGGTACGGCCGGCGAGCCCTCCTGGGACCACCCGAGGTGGGACAAGCTGCCTGAAGCTCCAGAGGGAGGGAGCCCGGTCTCAGGATCTGGTCTGGGGCGGCTGCCGGGCTGTGGTTGGTCTCTGTCTGCGATGGAGGCAAATCTCAGCCGGGCCGCCCCGCCCGGATGCCCACCCAGGGCACAGGCGCCCGAGCTCAGGCTTGAAGTCGGAAGATCTGGGCTTGCTCTTGTTTTCTTGGCTTTTAGGGATGTGGGAGGGTAATGGACTCTTTTTGAATTCTGTGTGAAATTTTTAAGTAAATGGGGAAGCTCCACCTTTTCTGATGATCGTGAAAGTCAGGAGAGAGAAGGGAAGGGGGCCCCTGGCCAGCTGGCACCACTGGCTCCCAGTCCCCCGGGGCCCCCACCCTCAGGACAGCAGGGTTTCCCTGGGGGCCAGAAGGTCCCGACACAGTGGGCGACCACGGAGCCTGGTGGCTGCCACGCAGGTGGCCCGTCTGAGCCGACGTGCGCCTCTGGGCTGAATATTTTCTCCAGCGGCCCTGCTGTTCCCGAGCCCGACCCGTGTGCATTATTTCTGGATTCTGGGCTCCAGGCTTGGGTTCGTGAGTCATTAGCTGTGAGGTCCAAAGACCCACGTCTCTGTCTTCAGGTGACAGCGTGGCCCCCCGCCCACCCCCCCCAGTAACAAAGAGCCCACTGATCCTGCTGCACAGAGTGCTCTCGGTTGGCAGGTCTGCGGCCCTGCCCTTCATTTTATGAAACAGAGACTCATGATGCTGTATTTACGGCATGTCTGCAGCCTGTGGACATGCGGCGTTTAGGCATTCCCGACCATAGGATCCTAGAACAACGATGCTGTTGATTTCCACGGCTAGATTTATCACTTGGGGAGGTGTGGAGGAGAGGGCTGACTGTAAACAGAGAAATGCACTTCTGGAAACTATTATTTATGGGCTGCTCAGGAACTGACCCCAAGACATGGTTGCACAGTTTCCAGTAAGTGGATGCGGCAACCAAGGGGGGCCTCCCCAGGTGGTGGCCGCCGGGGGCTGTGGTCGGGAGGGTGGCCCTGGTGCTGCGGACAGCCCTTCCATCCTGCCTGGGCCGCCCAGATGGACGCCCCGGTGCCCACAGAGCCCACGGGGCCAGCACTGCTCTGTCATTAGCCTGGCCGCACGGCACAGCCGAGGATTCCTGCATAACCTCCAGACTGTATTAGTAAGAGCTGTTTTTGTTTTTCTGTATCTAATGAAAGGTTATCCTAGGCAGCCGGTCCGCAGAAACCTGTGGAAGCAGGTTGTCACAGAAGGGACGTGCAGTCAGCCTGGCCCAGCATCACCAGAGATGAGGAACCGATAAATACTTGTCGGAGGATGGAGCTCGGCCAACTCTGTGGTTCATTTCTCTCCCTTTCTTTTTCCATTTCAAAAAGGAAATTTAAAATGCATGACACACTAGCGGTTGTTTATAAGAAAATAAAATTTCAGGAAGTACTAAAAATAAGGCTGGGTTATTCTTTCTACACGCCTATTCCTGATCTTTTCCTTTAATGAAGGGGAGCCTCTTTATGGGCACATTAGCAGGTTTAACTGCACCGAAAAGGAGACAGATTTAGTGGTGGAAAGGTCTGTAGAGTTGGTTAATATTTAAAAGATGATTCATGTCGAAATTCAACTTTTACATGATCAAATGAGGTCAGTACCTGTCGGTAAGAGTAATCACAGGAAAGGCTTGGCCGTGCGGTGAGCCAGCCCAGCCCTGGGAGAGAAATAACAATTTGGGGCTCTGCTCACAAGGTTGATGCAAAACTCTTTAAAATAAAGTTCGGAAGCCCAAGTGCCTATGGTCTTTTTGTCTGATATTGTCTGGTAACCTGTCTGTGGCTTTTGTTCAATTTCTTCTGGAAGAAAATCCAGAGGCTTGTGTTCACACCATGCGTCCCGTCTTTTCTTGTCCCTCGAATGGCGCCCAGACGTGGACGTCAAGCAGATGAGGGTCTCCAGCGTGGTGGACGCCCACTCGGGCCTCTGCGTTCTGGGGTCAGGAGGCCTGGGGTGCCCGAGGCACCTGCCATGCTGCACGCCAGGGCAAGCCGGGAGACACTCGCCAACAGAGCACCAGTCTTATGGGGGCTCCTTGTCATTTCTTTCCAGGTGGGCCGTGTGCCAAGGAGATACTTGGACCCGAAATTCAAACATCACGCAGGTGACCTTGCGCCCTCATCCACCACGACGTGCGTGGCCGGGGGGCAGGACTCTGAAAGGATGAGTGCTGGTTTCACTTTCTACGCTACACTCTTTCCCGGGGGCAGGAGGACAGTAACCAGGGAGCAAACCGGGTCCCAGCTAAGGCAGACACACGTCCCACCCTCTGGCCCCCTCCTCGGGGCCGCGCACCAGCCCGTCTCCCTACAGAGCACCTGTCCCTGCTCCTTACGCAAGATGTTTAAAAGTCCGGCCGCGTACCACACTGGATTTTGTTTCTGTAAAAACTGTAGAAGGTTTTAAAAGGATTTAAAAAGCATCAGTATGAGGTCTCATTCCCTTCATCGTTTTCTATGTTGTGTTGCTGATCCTTGGGCCTATCTGAGAATCATTGCCAAGTGAGAACATCTGACCCCCAGAGTGTTTTAGGCAGTTTGTTGAATACACGAAGCGGAACATTTTGGACTACACCTTGACTGACCTAAAAGTTGCAACAGCTTTCCCTGTTTTGGAGCCAATGAAGTAAACTTCAAACATTTTAACAGACTCTTGAAAAACTGGTGGAGCAAAGGAATTGTGCGCACAATAATTATCCTGGGGGCAGTCTTACTGTTTACTCCTCTTTGTTCCGTGGGAGGCCGAATAATGGCCCCAAAGACTTCCACATCGTAAACCACCATGGAACTGTGACTATGTGGTCACCTCCGTGGCAGAAGGGACTCTGCATGGGGATTGGGATTAGGGTCCAAGCGGGGAGCCTCCCCACAAGATAGGGAGATGGTCCTGAGTTATCCAGGCGGGCCCACGTAATCGTAAGGGTCTTACAGGAGGGATGCCAGAGGGTCGGAGCTAGAAAAAAGAGACCGGAGTTTGGAGGGGCTTGAAGACGGAGGAAGGTGTGGCCACATGGCCAAGGCATGCAGGCCCCTCTAGAAGCTGGAAAAGCAAGAAACACCCCCCCACATACCCAGAGGCTCCAGAAAGAATGTGCTGACACCTTGATTGCAGACCTTTGACCTCCAGAACCCAAAGAGAGGAAATCTGTGTTGTTTAAATTCACCAGTTTGCAGTGATCTGTGATAGCAACAAGAGGAGATTAGGACACCCTCCAGTGATTTCCTCTGACCGGCTGCTCCTTGCACGTCCCCTCAGGCCTCTGGCCACGCGGCCTCTCTTTCAGGGTCTCTGCCAGTCTCTATGAGGGGTCGCTACCCTAGACCAGGGACTCCCTCTGCACCCACCTCTCTCGCTTTGTGTCCCCAAAGTGGGAGGGAACGGTGTAGGTCTCCAGCACTCAGGACAGGGAGATCTGTGGACAGGGGGCAGGTGGGGACAAAGGGTGGGAGACGGCAGGCAGATGGGGCATCCACCTGCTGGGCAGTCAGGTGCAGAACATGGGCCCTCTTGGTGTGCGATGTGTCTGGGACCCAGGATTCAAATGTACATAGTATCAGGAAACCTTGAATGGATGATAAGTACTACCGGGTTTTTTAAAAAGGAAAACTAAAGCAACATGGGTTTTAGCTGTGGAAAATTAATAGTGATCAACACTAACCATGTGACTTTCTCTAACCTGCATGCACAAGATGTTTTCACTTTTAGATATTTGGTTCCAAATTTTGACTACAAACATAGAGTCTAGAAATATGTATTCTATGTTTATGCTTAAAAACGAATGGCTTTCCTTTTTATTTCCAAAAAAGGACACATGGTCCAAATAGAATGTTTGAAAGTAATTTCTATGTTTTGAATATTTTTAAAACAATTCTGTATATTTCGGCAGCTCAGATTATCTATATTAAAAGAAGGCATCAGATATTTTGAGAACATTGTGATAAATGGGATCTGAATTAGACTTTCCACATGTGAATTCTGGGCTCCTGAGCAGGACAGTGGTCTCTTGTGTGACAGCATGCCGGAGCGGTCTTGGAGAGGGCAGTTCACTGGTATTTTTTTAAAAGATTTTATTTATTTATTTGAGAGAGACAAAGAGACAGCCAGAGCGCATGAGCAGGGGGGCAGCAGAGGGAGAAGCAGACCCCCCCCGAGCAGGGAGCCCGACGCGGGACTCGATCCCAGGACCCTGAGATTATGACCTGAGCGGAAGGCAGATGCTTAACCATCTGAGCCACCCAGGAGCCCCATCCACCAGTATTTTTAATCAGCTGATGCTGTTTGTCTCCCTCCGTGCCGCTAAAACCGTCTCGCACAGGTGGATATGTTCCATGAGGCATCATTCTGCAAATGTTTAGTAAGCGTCTCCCATAGACTTACATTGCACAGTTGTGCTCAAGTAGGGTTTTGGTTTATAAAGAAGTACAAGTCAGTCTGTGCCCGCAGAGAGCTGACCGTACTTGGGGAAAAGCAAGTTTACATGCGGACGGAGAAGGAAGACAAAGCTTGAGGAAGGGTGCCCTCGGGGGCCCTGAACTGTCCGTCCCGGTGTGCTGGGCCAGCAGAGGAGTGACAGGTCACGGCCTGCACCGTTGCTGGGAGGTCTCACAAACGGATGGGACGTGGGCCGGAGCTTGGGAGCATTGGCCGGAGTGGAGAGGAGACTGTGGAAATAGGCTTCCTCAGCACGAGGGCCAGATCTGGCAGCACTGAAGGAAGGGAGTCCCAGTAGTGCAATTGCTGGGTCATAGGGTAGCTCTATTTACCCCAAAGACACAGGGGTAGTGAAAAGAAGGGCCATATGCACCCCAATGTTCATAGCAGCAATGTCCGCAATAGCCAAACTGTGGAAAGAGCCGAGATGCCCTTCGACAGACGAATGGATAAAGAAGATGTGGTCCATATATACAATGGAATATTACTCAGCCATCAGAAAGGATGAATACCCAACTTTTACATCAACATGGATGGGGCTGGAGGAGATTATGCTAAGTGAAATAAGTCAAGCAGAGAAAGTCAATTATATGGTTTCGCCTATTTGTGGAACATAAGGAATAGCATGGAGGACATTAGGGGAAGGAAGGGAAAAATGGGGGAGGAATTGGAGGGGGAAACGAACCATGAGAGACTATGGACTCTGAGAAACAAACAGGGTTCTAGAGGGTGGGGGGGATGGGTTAACCCAGTGATGGGTATTAAGGAGGGCACGTACTGCATGGAGCACTGGGTGTTATGCACAAACAATGAATCATGGAACACTACATCAAAAACTAATGATGTACTTTATGGTGACTAACATAACACAATAAAATAAAATTAAAAAAAAAGAAAAGAAAAGAAAGGAGGCCCAGGCCAGCAGGAGGTGCCCCGACGTAGTTCTACTGACGAGTTGCTCGCCCCCTTCCCTGGATTCTCAGGGCCCGGAGCTCCTGCAGAGGGCACCTTCAGGAGCACCTTCAGGAGAAGCCCAGCTGGCTGCTGTCCCAGCTGCAGACGGATTTGCATCAAGCCCGATTCTCAGCACCGCACACGCTTGGCTCCGACCCAGCTCCGTGGCCCACCTGGGGGAGCGGCACTGCCCCCTGCCGGCCGCCTGCTCGCTCAGCCGCTGATACTTGGTATGAAAAGTTAGGGGATGGACTTCGAGGGCAAAGATCCAGCGGCCGCGATCGCCTGGGCTGATCAGCGTCCTGAGAAGCAGCCCGAGACTGAGCTCGTTTCCACGGAGACAGTGGATTTTCACTAGAGTCCTCGTTGTGGCTCAGTTGCGCTCAGGGCTCAGAGAGACTGGAGGGAAGGCTGGTGGGCTCAGAGCAGGTCTACTGAGGCTCCGGGGGGCGGAGAGTTCCAGCTCAGAGCGAGGGGGCTTTGGGGCAAAGACCCCTCTGGGGAAGAGGAATTTTAGGCAGGGGGCTGGTCCAAACCCAAACCCTCCTCATCCACGCCTGCCTCAAGGCCCTGCTGAGAGTCTGTCTTCCTCAGACTTGGGTGCTTCAAGGTGGCGTCTGGCCTGGTTAGCGCGTGGACAAGACTTTTTCCACCTAAGGAAGCAAAGAACATGGTTTTGCTTCTTTGAAGAATTAGTGCGTGTCATGACTCCTCAGGCTAGGAACACATGGTTGGCTCAGGGCTTGAGATTGAAAACCAAGTTTTACCGACGGTGACGGGCCAAGGGGCTCCCATAAAATGGGACAGCCAACAGCCAGTGTTGCCCAGGTGTGGATGTCGGCAGCCGAGGGCCACAGCCTGGGACCCCTGTGTGGGCAGCAGGGAGCTGGGCGTCTTTCGGGACATGCTGCCCACACACCGGCCAGGCTGGGACCCCTGCTCTGCCCCTGCTGGTCCAGGAGGGACCAAAGGACCTTGGGAAAGAAATGTCATCATTACTAAAACTCTAACTTTTCTAGAAAAAGGACATCTTGAAAAAAATATCAGATCAGAAATGACATGGTTACTTGCCCACCAAATTTGTGTACACTTGCCACTGAAAATACATAAAATCTGAGCTTTATCATGCCGTGGCTTCCCAAACGCGTCCATGCCTTGGAGTCTTCCCGTGCGAACGGAGCCGAAACAACCCCTGGGCTCTTGTGCAGATTAGAGAGCTGAGACAGGACAGGGCTTAGCACATGGTCAGGAATCCAACTGTACCTTGTTTCACGCTTCGGGTCAGTATCGAAGTTCTCACAAGAGGACACTGAGGCCGTTGGGCCCGAACGGTGGAGTTCACTCCCCAAATCACAACCTGCAATGCTAGCGTGTGGATCACGTGCGTATGAATACATGTCGAATGTATTCATAATGAATGAATCCATGAGTTTAACATCAAGTGCATAAAGGGAATTTCTTCCAGTTGATTATTTACACCCCATTGTAATATTTTAGATTTGGTTTTCTTGTTTTTAATTTTTCTAATTTTACACATTTCTATTTTGACTTTATTATGTTTTTGTTTTTACTCCTTTTTGTTTTATAATTGTGCATTTTTATTATGATCCTAATGCATTAATTCCTGGGAGCTGCAGCTGTTTACTCTTCAAACCCCACATTTTGTTGTGAAGGCTCCTGAAAGTGCTGGAAAGGTTATCCCCACTGCTCTCCTTTTCTGCACAGTTACTGACGCCCCCCTCTCTCCCTCAAGGAAACTCTAACCAATGGAGAGGATTCTAGGTAACTACATGTCCTTAGTTCCCCTCACAGACATCAAATTCATATCCCCCAACAAGTTATGTGGGCTTACCTCGTCCTTGATCTCACGCGTTGGCCTCATTTGGGAGAACTGGGCAGTCTGTGTCTTCCCGGCGTGTGTAAGAGACCCTCTCAGGGACGGGCCACCCTGAGGATGCCCAGCGGCCTTGCACGTCTGAGCTTCCACTTTGTTGGTGGGCGAGAAAAAGCCCTTAGGGATCAGCACTGCTCCTGGGGTGGGTTGTGAACGGGCAGTGCTGTTTTCCTAATTAATTTCATTCTTCCTTGCCATTATCCCAATGCAGGTCCATGGAGCCCCCATCGGGCTTTCTTATGATGACGGTTTTCAGGGCTGTCAGCCACAGGATGTTCTGTTTCCTTCTTCTCTGCACCAACCTGGGTATCCCTGTTTCTATTTTCAGTTTTCTATCCATGTTTTCTATTTTCTATATGCATGGGACATATATGATATTTTTCCCATTGTTTTAAAAACGTTGCTTTTTCCCCTTTACTGGCTCCTTCCTCCTACTTATGGCATTATTCTTGTCACGTTCAATTGCATTTGAACACAAAGTATTTTGGTTCAACTTGTCCCCACTTTGATTATGTTTAATGTTCTTGTCTCTGTACCTCCTTGACCAATTGATGGCATTCTGTCTTGATTTCATGAAATGATGGGTTTTCATCTTTGTAAGTCTGACAATGGTGTGGTGATTTTTTTTTTTCTCTCCCTAGACGATTGAACTTAATTTTATGTGAAACAGAGTAACTTTATCTGTACAAAGTTGGGAGTTAAAGAGGTAAATCTGAATCAAAATTCTGCCTCCTTATGTCAGCTCTATCAGCATATTGTAAAGTGTTACATTCTTTCTCCTCATTCAGCCTCGTTGGAACATATTGAAATCATCCTTGCCATTTGCCAAAGAAAATAATATTCATTATTTGAATACCAGATAGTCATGGACCATGAGAGACTATGGACTCTGAGAAACAAACGGAGGGTTCTAGAGGGGAGAGGGGTGGGGTGATGGGTTAGCCTGGTGATGGGTATTAAGGAGGGCACGTACTGCATGGAGCACTGGGTGTTATACACAATGAATCATGGAACACTACATCAAAAACTAATGATATAATGTATGGTGACTAACATAACATAATAATAAAAAATAATAAAATGAAAAAAATGAAAACCAGACAGTCTAACGAATTTTAGCGCCCCCACCAAATCAGGTGTTTGCCCTGGTTCTGTGGCCGGGCCGCCGTCTGCCTGGTGCAATGGCCACAGCAGTCCACGCGAGGGCACCACAGACCCGCGTTTCGGCGCGTGCGGCGCTCAGCCGCGGCTCAGAGCACAAGCTGTTTCCCAGGCGTTTCAGGTTGCGTGTGTTTGCCTCTCCAGCTGTGCACTTTCACGGATACATTCAAGACACATACAAACCGATAAAAGGCTAACAGGATACCACGATAATCTCCTTTACGTGTGCGAAAAATTATTTACAGTCCAGAAGCGATCTGATGAAGCTCATGGTCCCCAAACGGCAGCGTGCGCACGGGTGCCTGGGTGGTGTGTGTGGGCTCGTGCGCCTGGGTGAGTGTGCGCGCCGTGTGTGTTCTGGAGCACGGCTGCGCGTGTGTGCCTACATACCGACACCCCAACGGGAAAGGAAGCAGGCTGGCACTGCGCAGGGCCCGACTTAGCCTGGTCTGCTGGCCTCCAAAGCCCATGGCCCTTCCCCCCAGTTCCCGCCTTCTCCATAACGGGGCCCGACAGGCCAGCACACACTGGGCTGTCAGAGCAGAACCATGACATCCCTACTTGTCCACAACGTATGTCCTGGTGAAGTTACCTATGCAAGTGTGCACTTCCTTCTCTGGTGGGCAAGGAGGGAATTTCAATTAGATGCTCTGCAATTCCAGGCCCGTCCTACCGCCCACCCCACTTCCTTCCTTCTTTTCTCCTTCCCTCCCCTTCTGTCTGTACCACGCCCCAAGTAAGTGTTGGAGGCACCTGCCGCCGTGACTTGCTGTCCGCCTCCGTTGGCAGTATGTATCCGTAAATCCAAGAAAGCAGTCCTTTCCCTGTCGTCCTGCCTCCGCATTGGTCTCGCCTCTCCCTGTGTCGAGAAGGCGGGCATCTGACACCTCAGTCACCCCTTCTGGCCCTTCACCTGCCACGGCAGCACCTCCCTCTGTTTCTCCTTCCACACCCTCAGGAGGACGGGGGCAATTCAAACCTGTCTTCTGCAACCAGGATCCAATATCTGCAAACATTCCCCCAAGATTTTCTCTTCTTGCTTGTTTGCACTTTCCCTGTTCATCTTCATTCTCACATCCAAGGAGAAAGTCCTATCAATTCTATGTTCCTGTTCCTCGATGTGTGCCCCAGCTGCTGTGTTAGACTCAGTCCTCACCACCCAGTGCTTCGACTGCTGGTCCTGCTACGTAACGGGTGTCCTACTTTCAGCTTGGACACATTCAC
Organism: Phoca vitulina; assembly: GCF_004348235.1. Taxonomy (NCBI): domain Eukaryota; kingdom Metazoa; phylum Chordata; class Mammalia; order Carnivora; family Phocidae; genus Phoca; species Phoca vitulina. Next base: position 1,201,469 of record NW_022589712.1, on the reverse strand, counting down.
ACCATCCACACGATCCTTCTCGCTGCCGTAAGAGCAGTCTTTCTAAAATGCAGATCTGGCGATCTCTGTCCCCTGGTTCCAGCCGTATGGTGGGTACATAGTTTGGAAAACCTCCCCCAGCAAGCACCAAACAAAGCTAAATGTTATGTACTCCTTTTCATTTTAAACTACTGGCTCAACTGAGTAAATGCGGAATCCCCAGTTTATTGGACAAGTAACAACTAGAGCCTTGTGTTTAGCTTGCAAGACTGGGAAGGTGCCTGCTCTGCAGGCCTACGTGAGGTGGGACGGAGCCCAGAGCAGGCAGGGAGCCGAGGTCTCTGACCTGAACGTGGCACTAATGCCCAGGCGGACACGCGAACCCTGGCACACTGCCTGTGAGCAGGAGGAACCAAAGGATAAGCCTGTGCCTGAATGGGCACAGAATCTGATTTATCCCCCCTGCCTGTTGGTATCCCAGGTAAAGAAATTAACACAAAACTGGTCCGAAGGTAGTAATGTCATAACCACAAAACACATGTGGTTATGTTCTGGGAAACTGTTTGAGAACCCTGATGGTTTATTACACTTTAAACAAAAGAAGGGAAAAAGAAATCTGAAAAAAGAAAATAACTCACAATAAAGATTGATAGACACACAAGGAAACAATACATCATAGTAAAAAAACAGTTGATTCAATAAGGATTCCACTTCACAGAACATACAAAAAAATTGAATAAAGACTTAAAACAAGTTTATTTAAAATTAGAGACATAAGAGGTAATAAAGAAACTATGACAAAATAATCAACTCTAAGAAAAATAAATGGGCAGATTTGAAAACAAACAAACAAACCCAAACTTCTATAAATAAAAATGGAGTCACTGATTCCATTTAGTGAATGTGTAAGAAGCAGAATAGGTAAGTTAGAGATAATCCAAAGAATTGACCTGGAAGTCAGCACCGAGGCAGTCGTGAAAATGGGATGCTCAGATCTCCCTCCGTGGGAAGCACAGTGGACTGAAGCCCCTCCTGCTGCTGCTGTTGTGGACCACCAGCCCTGCATTCGCAGGCGGCCACCCTTCTCTCCGTCTGCGATTCAAAGCAGCTGAGCTGGGTGAGGGCAGTGAGGCAGGCCCCTCCTGGGAGACCCAGGCTGGCCCTTTCCTACCCTCTTTCCCTCTTCTTCCTCCTCCCACAGGAGCCAGACGTGTATTGGGTCTGAAGACTCCCCATCCTACCTTCCAATGCATCTCTTGCAACATCCGATCCCACATTTCAATTCTTTATGGATATATTTTCCTCTATGTCACTGAGCACAGTATTAATGCTTGCTTTAAAGTCTTAGTCTACTAAGTGTAATATCTGGGTCAATTCCCACTGACTGTCTTTTCTCTTTAGATTGAGTCATATTATCCTGTTTCCTTGAAGGTTGTGTAAGTTTGGATTCTTTTTTGACATTGTGAATATTTTTTTGTTCAGACTCAGGATTTTGTTATATTCCCCCTGAAAAGTGTTCTGTTGTTGTTACAGCATAGTAATAACTTGGTTGGAATCAAAGTGCAAAGTCTGTCTCTGGATGACAGCTCAGATCTCAAGTCACATCTTTTATCCTTAGCTAGCCTTCCTGAGTCTGTCTGGCATATGCATGGTCCAGGGTCAGACTTACTAGCACAGAATTTATGAATGCCCCTCTCTGTATCTCCTTCCTCCAATTTCCACCCAATTTTTCCATGTCTACGGATACCCTACATTTTCACTTCTGGCTCTGCAGGTGACAAAGACTGCAGACTATCGACTGGACTTCTAGCTGTCTCACATGCTCTCTGAAGCCTGGCCTCAAACTAGAAGCTGTGAAGACAGAAAATCAGTTCTGTGCAAATTACCTTTCTCCAGGTGATGATTCCTCTCCAAAACCTACCGACTTTTGGCCACACAATAAACCATAAAAATGGGAAACCCATCCCATGCCTACGGTGTGCCGGGGCCATCTCCCATTGGCTCACAAGAACCAATTGCCAAATATTCTACAATTTTCCAACTGACTGTAAAGTCACTTATAGTTTGAAATCAGACATGGTGGGAATATTAAAACCATGATAACTGACAAACTGCAAATCAGGAACCTCTCTCTCTTTTGGGGGGAGAGTGGTGGAGAGACCAATTTACAACTACACTATTGCTCAACAACATTTGCCATCTTATTCCTTCAAATGTTGACTCCTCTCCAGAATATGCCTGGTTTTGATCACTCTCCACTTCCCCACATAGTTGCTCTGTGTGCATGTGTTTGTACCCAAGTGTGTATCGGTGTGTGTACGTGTGTGCACATGTGTGTGTGTGTGTGTGTGTGTGTGAGGTAGCAGCAGTTCTACAAAGAGAGCTTGTTGTTGTTACTTGAGGGAAGGTGGGTCAGTAAGAACTTGCTAAACTATTGCTGTGAGTAAAAGCCCTTTCACTTGGTTTTGAATGAAAAGCTTCCTTGTTACTTCTTTCTGAGTTCAGATTGTGATCCCCATTTCTCTAAATGTCTGTTCTCATTCTACCAACAGCTCTACCCACTCTGGAGATGTTAATTTTTGGTCTGATCCATCGCAGTGCTCACAGAGGGCTTTCCAACATCAACTTGTGAGGGTTTAAAAAAATAATATATTTAATCATTTAGAAAACTGAACTACATTTATGTCCATAGAAAGATAGGGACGTTCCTCACATGTTCTCTACATAAATAGCTCACTGATTAACAGAAACACTTACAGTTCTCCAGTCCCAGAGGTTGTCCATCAAACTCTTATGTTTTGGTCATGAAGACTGAGCTTAATACCTAGTGGTGAACATTTATCTTTCATTCATTCATAAAACATTAATTACTTGGATAGGCAATAATCAAGTGAAATAGCGTATCTATACCTATTACAAGAACTTTTATGTTCTGAAGTGAAGGAATAACGTGATGTAACGACCATGAGAGACAAAGTCACTAGGGACTATATTTAGGAAAAGTACAGCCATGTAAGCAATGTTAGAGCTGATATTTGAAGGATGAAAATAACTACAAAAGAGCTGAAGAATTAAGAAATAAATATTCTGACATAAAGAATCCTATGCTTTAATTCCCTAGGATAGGAAAGAGTTTTTTAAGCATCTTGAAATAAGGGAAAGAAGTCCATGTGGATGGAGTTTAATACTCCAGTGTGAGGGTGATACTGAGGGGGACAGATGCAGAAGCAGAGTGTGGGTTGTGGAGAGCATGGTAGACCAAACTAGGAGGTCTGGGTTTTATAGATACTGTGATGGAAGGACATTGAAAGGTTATAATCAGGAGTAATCTGATATAATTCATGAGATTAAAAAATAGCCCTTTCCCTTGAATTTCCCATGGATTAAAGAGGACCCTTAGGACAGTAGTGTAATCAAGGGCTCATCAAGAGGCAGCAGTTGTGTGAGGGGAGAGGTTTTGGTGGCTCCCAGAGTGGGGCAGTGGAGATGGACTGCATCACAAGGAAGAGTGCTCCAGGACAACATGGGAACTGAATCCCTAAAATCACCTGGCATAAAGCTCAGGTAGAAGACGAACTGCTTGTTGTGAATACAGAGAAGGAACAAACAGGTAAGAGAAGGAGGTGTTCGGCTCTGGAGTTGTTCTCTGTTCCAGGACAACCTCATGATTCCCTCCAGAATAACAAGGTCTGATGAAGGGTTTGGTGGGTGGCAGTGGGCTGGGGGGAGGGGGGAATGACACAGCATGGTGACCTGGAAGCAAGACCTGTGAGAGGATGTGGCTGCAGAAGAACAGCACAGAGATGTGCTGGTGAGACATTTTAATGGGAAAAGTCAAAGAGGTGACTGAATATACATGGCTTCGGAGCTGTGCAACATGCTCTAGGCTGGGGGAGAAGCTTAGAGTCAGCAGCCTGCAGGCCAGATTGACAGCCATGAGAATGCATGAAATCCTCCCCCCAACCCCCTGCAATGGTTCTGTTGATTTAATGCGTATTTCTGGGCATTTCTTCCTTCTTACCCCATTTTGTAATTCACCAGGTATAGTAGACTGAATGGTGGCCCCGAAGATATGTCCAGTCTTAATCGTTGGGACCCATGGATGGGATCTTATTTGGATCAAATGTCTTTGCAGATGTGATTAAATTCAGGATCTTGAGATGAGATCATCCTGGATTATCCCCTGGGCCCTAAATGCCATCCCAGGTGTCTTTATAAGAGAGAAGTGAGGGAGACTCAACAGAAGTGAAGGGGGTGGTAAGACCTAGACTACAGCCAAGAAAAGCCAAGGGATGCTGGCAGGTCCTAGGAGGTGGGGCAGGAAAGAACCCTCTCCCAAACCCCAGCAGGAGACTGGCCTGCCAACACCTTGATCTTGGAGTCTCCAGACAAGGAGACAATAAACTCCCTCTGTTCAGGCCCCAGGCTGTGCAGTTTGCCAAGATAGCCCTTGGAGACTAACATGGTGGGTGCTGAGTAGGATCTGGAAATCTTCCTTTTAAACCAAAATCCGAGGTGGTCCTGGTTCGTGGATCCCATTCTGGGATATGAGGACCCAGGGAGATGCTGTGTGATGGGAGCTTGAGGAGCATCGGAATTACAAATTTAGAAGAGGGAGAGTGGCTGGGTGCTGGGGGAGGCACAAGATGAAATGGGATAAAAGCAGTATTTGGCTTCTAAGTTGTTTTTGTCTGGCTGCACCACATAATTGCACCTCAGAAAATGGTCCAGAAGTGATTAGATTTGCATAATGTTTTTCAGCTCTTCAAGCTTTATGTCTCTATCCCAGTTTGTAACTAAACATTCCCAGCAGGTGGAAGTGGTCACACTGAAAGAAACCCAAATGATCTTCAAAAGGCTAACGTGGTTCTTTCTTGTGCTGGCAAAGGAAGAAGGAAAAGCTGCAGAAGCAGAAGTTCAGGCCACTTTGTCCCTTGGTCCCTCACCGCCCATTATGACTCCACGCTCTTTTAAGCCTGGAACATGCTCTTTATCTCAGCTGGGTGCATTCCTTTCTTTTCTTCAAAGGATTTTCTGGCATTCCAACCACCAACCTGAAATTCTGCTTCATAAAATATCTACCACAATCTCATCTTCTCACCTTCCACATATACGGACCTGCAAATAAGATTTGTCCAAAACATATATGCTGCAACCTTGGGTAATGTTCCAAAGCAAACCAGAGTGCTGCTAATGAAAACATGACCCCAGGTTTACGACAAACACAAAATGTTAAGGCTCTTGGATTTGATGTGTCTAGATTGACACTGCTGGAGACTGCAATGTTCTATTCTAGAATTTTCCCTTGACCTAAACTAGACTGCGTTGGAATTTGCCTTCCCATTGCTTCTTGAAATACGTCATCATTGCTTTGGAAAAATGCAGTGTTCCAGTTTCCACTGGAAAAACTCATACCTTAAAATCCATGGTTTTAATAAAGGTCCTTCTTGGGGAATAGCCCCAGGAAAAGAAAGAAGAGAGTGAATGGATTTTGCTGAGTTTCCACTGTGTTTAAAGCTAGGTTTTTTTTTTTTAAGACATTTTTTTATAATTTATTTATTTGACAGAGAGCGAGCACAAGTAGGGGACAGCAGAGGCAGAGGGAGAAGCAGGCTCCCCACTGAGCAGGAAGCCCAATGTGGGACTCGATCCTCGATCCTGGGACTCCAGGATCATGACCTGAGCCAAAGGCAGACGCTTTAACGACTGAGCCACCCAGGCGCCCTAAAGCTAGTTTTTTTAAAAAGCTTTATTGGGAGCATAACTGATACACAAACATTGCAGATATTTAATGAATGCATTTAGATGAGTTTGGACATATGCACACGTCCATAATACTGTCACCACAATCACGGTACTGAGCATCTCCATCACCTCCATAAACGTCCTTGTGTTCTCTTGTGGTATTTTTGTTTCCTTGTGTGTGTGTGTGTGTGTGTGTGTGTGTGTGTGTGTGTGTGTTAGGAACACTTAATATGAGGTATAGACTCTTAACCTATTTAAAAGTGCACAATATGGTATGAACCATAAGCACCATGTTGTAAGGCAGATCTCTAGAACTTATTCATCTTGCATAACAGAAACTTTATGCCCAGAAAAGCTACTGTCTCTTCCCTTTAACCCCTCCCAACCTCCATTCTATTCTCTGCTTCCGAGTTTGACTATTCTGGATTTCTCAGTGGTACTGTATTTGTCCTTTTGTGATTGGTTTATTTCACTAGTAGGAATGTAAAATGGCACAGCCCCTTTGGAAAACAATACAGAGGCTCCTCAAAAAGTTAAAAATAGAACTACCACATGATCCAGCAATCCTACTTCTGAGTATATATCTAAAAGAATTGAAATCAGAGTCTCAAAGAAGTATCTGCACCCCCGTGTTCATTGCAACATTCACAATAACCAAGACATGGAAACAACCTTAATGTCACCCAGGGATGAATGGAAAAGGGAATTGTGGTGCATCCGTGCAGTGGACTGTGGGCCAGGAGGCTTTTAAGATGCTCATAGCTATGTGGTTGTATGAACTGAATGTTTTTCAGAGGTACTTGCAGGAGATCTCACCTGCTTCCTTGAAAATTTCAACTGAATCCCCCTCAAATATCTAAAAGCCAGTGCATACAAAAATTAATGAAACAAGCAAACCAACCCTCCATCACTGGCTTTAGCAGAACTCTAAGTGCCCAGGATCTCACTCACTTTCTGTCTTTGGAAGAAATGGCCTGGTCAGCAGCCCCAAGGACCATGATTTTTGGCTACTTGTGTGGTGGTCAGTGTCCGGGGGCACCCTTCTTTTCTTGTCCGGGTCTTGTGTGAAACTGTTTTATTCACTCCTGGGAGATTCTCCTTCCCAGAGGACAGGAAACTCACTATCTCTGCAGCTCAACTTTCTGCAAACCCACACATTTTGGCAATGATTGCCTTTTGATCCACTAACTTTGGGAAGGGTGGCATGTGACAGTCCTTCCAAGCATAACCGGTGTCCCGTGTATCAGAGGTGTGCGCCTAGCACAAGAAGGTTTCACCGAGTGAGGTGAAACAGAAAGGTTCTGTCTGCAGGGGTCCCCAGCAGCTCTTACTGTCAACCCGGCGCGTGCATCAGCATGTGTGTCCTCTGTCCACAGGCCACATGCACCTGTCCCCTACACTTCTCCCCGTAGGCTGTTCCCAGGGGCTATTTGGGTGACTTTGGAGCCTCTGGTTTGCCTGTATATTGACTCCTGTGTGTACCTAATGGGCTAATGGACTCTCTGCCTGGTAGTCACAGTAGGGAAGACCCCAGGCCCTCATGCTCCTCAAAAGCTCACCTTCTATTTCCACACTCCTTTCCCTGCGGATTGGCTCCTCCAGGTGGTAGTCACTCTTTTTCAGTTTCCCATGATTATGTGTTGCCCTCTATTCTGACTATACTTAGACAGTGCTTTTTTATTTCCCACTTTCAAACTCAAGCACAGAGGATGGCATCAGACAGTCCCCGAGAAGGGCTCCCTGGCATCGTCAGCAAGCTTCTGCCAGGTTAGCATGGTGTATCGGACCTCAGAGTAACACTCTGTATTCCCCAACACCACTTCTGCCGTCCGGCTCTCCCATGCATGACTTCGGTGTGTTGAGTATGGCCGCGTTCCTTTGTGTCTGTGTGGTTTCAGCTCACATAGCTCACACTGTCCTGTAGACTTCACGCTGTTCTCCCGTCTCTGTCATTCAGCACCACCTTTTACAAAATCAGCATAGTCCTATGTATGTCTACTTCACGGCAGTGTGTACGTCACGCACACAGAATTTAATGCCTTTCTAGTATTTAAAAGTTACTCTACAACATGCAAAGTCCACTTGGGATTGCTGCCTCCCTCACCTGGGCCGCCCCGAACGTCTTGGGGGCCTGAGCAAGGTGGCAGTGAGTCCCCTGTGTCTGCAGCCGCATGGCTAGATCCCTGACTCCCTCAGGCTCATTGAGTCCTGCTGAAATGTTGCCCACCAGAGCTGGAGCACCCTGTGAGCCCTGCTGGGGGTCCTCGCTTCCTCACATGCTCACCAACACTTGCTTTTACCCGTCTCTCTAATGTCGCCATTCTGGTGGGAAAAAGAAGTCTCAACCTCAACTTACCAGTAAGATTGTGCATTTTCCACGTGCCTGTGCACCCAGGAGCCTGGTGGCCGCTCAGTTTTCACTTTCCATGAATTACGTATTCAGATCCGTCTTGGACAGATGAGCAGTCTTGGTGTTGGGGGTGTTGCCGTCAGTTATGAGAGAGACTAATGACTTCCTGATTTTATACAAAATCTCCCCGCCATGGATTACCTCTCCACTTTCTTAATGTCTTCTTCCATTGGAAAGAAATCCTCAATTTTGATTCATCAGTTATTCTAACTTCTGTTTTGTTGTTGGCATCTTATTTAAGAAGTCTACTTCAAATCCACAAGGATATTCTTAGGGTTCTTCTTTATTTCCTTTACAATTCTGAGCTTTCACAGTTACGGCTTTCATCCCTGTGACATTCGTCGAACATGGCATGAGGTAGGAATTCAAACTTTTTTTCTTAATAAAGTGAACCAGTTTTCCTAACACCATCCACTAACTATCCCTCTTTTCTCACTAGTCATGAGGCCTTCTTTGGAAAAAGTAGCTTCTGCCTCATGTCGTAAATTTGGTGGAGAAGTAGAAAAACAACTGAAACCCAGCTGCTGTTTATGCAAACCCCATTCCTGGCACCTGCTGTCCTGCCGGGGGCGCTCCTCCTCATCTTCCAGTCCCTCCAGTCCCCCGGGGCTTCTCGCAGCTCTCACACCTGCCTCTTCCCTGCTGCATGTCCACCTCTGCCACGTCTCCGGGCCACGTGTGGGGAGAGCCAGCGACGGGTGTGGGTTTGCCTTGTGATGGGGCCTGGGAAGTAATGATATCCGGGCTACGTGTGGGGAGAGCCAGCGACGGGTGTGGGTTTGCCTTGTGATGGGGCCTGGGAAGTAATGATATCTGGGCTATGTGTGTGGGGAGAGCCAGCGACGGGTGTGGGTTTGCCTTGTGATGGGGCCTGGGAAGTAATGATATCTGGGCTATGTGTGGGGAGACCCAGCGACGGGTGTGGGTTTGCTCTTATGATGGGGCCTGGGAAGTA
>NW_022589712.1:1140883-1192280 GCF_004348235.1 Phoca vitulina | reverse complement strand
CTGGGCTATGTGTGGGGAGAGCCAGCGACGGGTGTGGGTTTGCTCTTATGATGGGGCCTGGGAAGTAATGATATCTGGGCTATGTGTGTGGAGAGCCCAGCGACGGGTGTGGGTTTGCCTTGTGATGGGGCCTGGGAAGTAATGATATCTGGGCTACGTGTGGGGAGAGCCAGCGACGGGTGTGGGTTTGCTCTTGTGATGGGGCCTGGGAAGTAATGATATCTGGGCTACGTGTGGGGAGAGCCCAGCGACGGGTGTGGGTTTGCTCTTGTGATGAGGCCTGGGAAGTAATGATATCTGGGCTACGTGTGGGGAGAGCCAGCGACGGGTGTGGGTTTGCCTTGTGATGGGGCCTGGGAAGTAATGATATCTGGGCTATGTGTGGGGAGAGCCCAGCGACGGGTGTGGGTTTGCTCTTGTGATGGGGCCTGGGAAGTAATGATATCTGGGTGCATATTTTTTGATAGTCAATTTCCTTCTTTTTCTCTTGATATTCTTCCTAAGAGTCTTCTTTAGAATTTGGGATTCCTGGGGCACTTGGGTGGCTCAGTTGGTTAAGCGTCTGCCTTCAGCTCAGGTCATGATCTCAGGGTCCCGGGATCGAGCCCCGCATCGGGCTCCCTGCTCAGTGGGGAGTCTGATTCTCTCTCTCCCTCCTCCCCCTCCCCCCACTCGTTCTCTCTCTCTTTCTCCCTCGTGCACGCTCTCTCTCAAATAAATAAATAAAATATTTTTAAAAAATTAGGATTCCCAACACCAAACTTTGCCTGATGTTTGAAGGTGCTAAGAACATTGAGTTGTTTATTCACAAAGTAGTAATTGTTCCAATGAGCCGTATGCTCAGTTCTGGGAAATCAGCTGTGAAGAAGACTGAAATGCTCATAGACTTTTTTTAACTTCCTAGTGAAAAAGTGCAGTTCACAAATAAGCAAGTAAATAAGCACTAGGACAGTTACTGGTCACGGTCTGTGGGAGAAGGAAACAGGTACGGGCCCTGGGGTGGGAGCAGGTTGGCTACTCTGAGGAAGTGCCATTTATTGAGACAAGAACGAGCTGTCTTGGGAAGAACAGGATGAAATGGATTGCAGGGGACCCTGGTGCAAGCCTGGTTGGAAGAGCCAGTGGGGTGGAGGGCAGTTGGTGAGGATAAGGGCCGCCATGTGGAGCAACGGATGGGCCCCCAGGGATTTGACGCCACGCTAAGGGTTTGGATTTTATTTTAAAATGGTTCTACATACATGAAAGTGAAGGGATGCAGCAATGAGAGGAATAAGGAGTCTTGTAAGTATTATGAGAAAAACAACCACATTTTTAAGTGAAGTTTTGACTGCTTTGGATTGCTTCTTTTTTGCAATACTTACCTCACTATGGAACCCTCAAAATAACACAATATACAAAATGTTGTGAATATCTGTCTCATATACAATTGTTTGCTTTTTCCACATTTCCTTCAGTCTGTATACCCAGAAATTACCTTTTCTTTAGAAGACATTTTTCATTGCCAACAAAAACAAAACCCATATGCACTCTAATTAGTACATGTGACACTCAGCTAGGAGGGACCCTGTGAATCATGAGGGCCACCGGCTCCGATCTTTACACTTTGATGAATAGTCACTTCTGCTGCGGTTGACGACACAGAAAGAATATTGAAGAAAGTGAAGACTGGCAAAGTTTCTGAATTTATTCGCATCTGTGTCACACCTAAGATCATTGAATCCGTCCTGTCGGAAATTATTTTTTGGCTATATAGGCAGGAGTGGGGATGCTCCAGGCTCCGGGATCTCCATTTCCGGAGTGTCTCCTATACCAACACGTGGTAACAGAGCCACCTTGAGCCATGTGGGTCCTGTGCCTCGAACAGAAGGCCCCCGGGGATATATTCCACTTGAGTTCCCACTTCAGCATTTTTATAGTTTGTTATTTGATATTGAACCCCCCCCATGCAGATGGGCATCAAAGTCCCATAAAAAAATGGGCTTTTCTTTGAAAAGGACTTAATAGAAAAATGCATAAGTATTTATGCAACAGAAAGGAATGGATTGTAGGGCATGCGCACACGCACAGGGGAAATGGGGGGACTTTTATTTGGAAGGGGAAAGGCCTGACGGTGTTGGACGTGTTTATCCGAGCTGCAGCTAACTAACAGCATATGCTCCACATTTCTGGGGCAAATGTCTGTGTCACAGGACTTATTTATCGGCTTGCCTCTGTGGGCTGTGACGAGCTGGAGAGCGGGAAGCACCGGGCTCGTGGACAAGCTGGGGCTTCTTGGGCTGAGCGAGCTCCAAGTGACGAGACTCTGTGACCCAGAGGCCATTTGCACAATGCCTCCTTAGACGAATTAGGACCCTTCTTACATGACTGTAAATGGGCTTTGCAACTATTTTTTTCTGATGTTCAGAAGGGACAAAAAAAAACCAAACAAACCGTCATGTTTCTTCCCACCTACTGCTCCATAATGCTTAGGAAATGTGCCGAGAAAATCCTCAGTAAGAAGAGATTTTACACAGACCCCATCATAACAAAAACAGACATACTGTATATTATAGACGTGGTTTACATATCACATGGCGTTGTATGCCCTCCACAGTCCCTGGCACGTCAGGTGTCCAGAGCTCCGTGCTGGGCTCCGGTGGGGCGGGGTGGAGCGGCCCCGAGCCGTGTGCAGGCACCGCAGAGAGGCTCCTGGCGGGGGCGCGGGGCACCGACCTGCTTCGCGGAACCCGTTCCCTCCCAGGCACTTGGTGGGGACAGTGCTTGTGGCAGAAGAAGCCACTGCACCTCCGAGAAACATCCGGAAGGAGCACGGTGGCCGCTGCCCCTGCTCCCACAGCCATCACTGGCTCGCGTCCCCCAGCACCCGTGCGACCGCCAGAAAGAGAGGGTCGTAAGTGACGTGACACTGCTTTGGGCCCTCACTAGCGTCTGTTGTCTTTCCCCTACGTGCACCTGGTCACCCACACTTGCGCACGGTTGTCTGAATCAGGCTGGGAGCTGCGGCCCGTCAGCCCTGGGGCCTCGGGGCAGCACTGGGTCCGCGAGCCCCGGCGTCACCTCCCGGCACGCACACAGCCTCCACATGTCCATCTCGCTCCGCTGCGGCCTAATTGTAAAGATGGTTTTCTTACGGGGCAAGTGGGTCATGCTCTGGTATTTACAAAGCTCTGTCATTACACATCAATGCATTTACAATATGAGGAAATGCCCAGTGTGGTTTCCTTGGCGTCGGGGCAGTTCTGAGCCCGAACCTCCAGCCGCCAGCAGGATGGGCCTGCGCCCTTCCCGCCTCGGACCCCCGACAGCTGCCCTGGGACCTTCAGCATGTCTGAAATGCCTGCAAGCCGGGCCGTTTCCGCAGCTCTAAGTTGTAGAACTTTATTTCCTTTTAGATTTACAGAGAAACTGAGAAAACCAGCAGGGAGCCCCAGACGCCCCCGCACTCGTTTCTCCTGTTGCCATCTCTCCTCAGAGCGGAGCTTTGGCGACAGTTAGTGAACCAACACTGATGTTACTATGCAGACGGCCTCGGTTTCCTCTGATGTCTGCTGTCCATCCCAGGGTCCCGTCCAGGATCCCACAGCATTGGTGGTCACAAGGCTGCAAATCAACTATTCTCTAAGCCTGATCCTGAAAGTGGAATTCTGAATTTCCACATAAAACATAACTCAAAAGACCCCTGCCTTTGTTTTGTTGTCAAATAAAGACGTGGATAATCCCTGTTCCGACTGTGTGACTCACAGGGTGGTGCGTGCTCCTCGAGGACAGGAGAGGGCTCTCTGCTGAGCTCTCTGCATCGCGGTGCGTCGCACCTGCTCTTCCTGTCCCTCACAGAGGTGCAGACCCTCACACAGATGGACACATAGACACACAGACACAGACAGACGGACACAGACACACGGACACACGGACACAGACACACAGACACATGGACACACAGACAGATGGACACAGAGACACAGACACACAGACACATGGATACACAGACAGACAGACGGACACAGACACACAGACACACGGACACACGGACACATGGACACAGACACACAGACACACAGACACACGGACACATGGACACAGACACACAGACACACAGACATATAGACAGACACACAGACACACACAGACAGACACACAGACACCACACCCCTTGTCCCGGTCCCTCTCGTCTCCCTCTTGCTAGTTTGCTCACGTCTCAGAAATGCCCACCCTCACTCTGTCTTTACGGACGGATGTTCTCTGACGCAGAGTGGCTGTGGCCTAAGTCTTCACATCCCGTGAGTCTAGCTTCCTGGCCTCAGGAGCCCAGCCGACCGGAGCGCCGGCCCCGGGAGGCGAGCAGTGGCTCAGGTCCGCCCGGTCAGAGCTGCGGGGAGCAGCCTCCGCCTCTGGTGCACAGGTGACCACACTCACACAGTGTCCTGTTTCTCTCTCCGCTGGGCAAAGGCTTCGAGCCGCCAACAACGCCACCGATTCCTCGGCGTGAGGATGAGCTCGGCTCCTCGTACGCGCGGCTCTATATGTGAGCTCACTTCTGGCCTCCTGTCTGCAGTCTTCGATGTGAGGCTGAGGCTTTCTGTGGACCACCCAGGGCCCCTCAGGGCACAGCACGGCCTGTCCAGGAAGCCCCTGGCTTGCCTCGGTTTCTCCACGGTGATCAGCACAAGCTGGGTTCTCCCACGTCTGTCCTTTCCATCATCGACGGATTCCTGGGCAGCTCATCTCTCCAGTCTGCTTCTTGGACATCCCTGGGCCTCCTTCTGCTGAGATCTCCCTCTTCCACACGGATGTCTCTGTCTCGTTTCTTCCTAAAGCCAGCGGGATCCTAAGAACCCTAGACTGGGCTGCACAGCGGAAGACCCCAGACACTCACTCACCAGCTGGGTTGAAAATCAGCTCTTCGTCCTCCTCCCCCACTTCTGGTCATCCAACCTCTTCCTCTCCTTCTAGCACCTGCTGGAAGACAAACCTGGGCCTGACAATAATTCTGCTTCTTCCGACTCGGGACAGAGGGCATGCCACGGAGCGTCCCCCCACCTTCACTGGGAGAGGATCCGCCCAGAACCGGAGGCTTGCGCGCTAACTAACGTCCTTCCCGCTGAGACTGCTCCCGTTTCCACATGTCTGATGGCATCAGGGCAGAGCTCTCAGGGACGGTTCGAATATTGCAGACATTCCCGCTGAGCACAGCTCCATGCAGGGTACTGTCTGGTGTCCGGGGTGTAGAATGGGGGCTGCTCTCGGTCTGGCCCATGCGCAGGGAGGTCAGCCCCCAGCCTCCCTGCACGGTGGAACATGGCGAGGCATCCCAGAACATCTCCTGGGACCGCAGCTTTTCCTGAGTCGAAAGCCTCCTCAACTGCACCTCACCAGTTGACATCGATCACGTATCTTCTGCAAATTCCCTGTCTATGGAATCAAAATTGTTTTGCTCTCCAGGCTCAGTGGCTTTCCTTCAGGCCTGCCTCTCAAAAGGGTCAAATGTGGAGCAACGTCTATTCCAGGGGGATTTGTGGTTATGAAGAGACGCTCCAGGTGCGTGAAGATGCTCATTGTTTGCTCTGTGGTGCGCAAGCAAGGGTGATAATTTACTCAGCGGCGCCATCACAAGCATTCCCTGGGCATCTCCTCCGGGCCCAAGTGGATAAGACACAAAACCTGCCAACGTAGAAGGGGCCCGACATTCAGGCGGGCAGTCGTCACGTGCTCTTGCTGTGCTCTAAGCCAGAAGCCCCACGCAGGGTGCCAGGGGCCCAAGGCAGGCAGGACACGAAGTGAGAAGGATGGACGGGTGTCGTGCCACTAGATGAAACACCACGGTGGCCAGGGCCTCGCGCAAACCCCAGTCCTGCCGGCATGAGACCTCCCCCTCACCGTTCTCATAGTCCACGGCGTTGGGGTCCGGAGTGCGCACACTTCTTCTCTACGTGGGAAAGCAGATTTCCACCCTGGCACTCCCGTCTGCAAGGTCTCACCCCGAGATCAAGGGCAAGAAATCAGAGACAGCGAGAAATGGGAATACAGGGCCCTTGGCCCCTCCACACCCCCGGAGGGGAAAGCGGGCACCAGAGAAGTGGCTCCGCACAGTGTGTCCCCAGACACCGTGGGCACAGACGGGGGAGGAGGCCACGTGCTCTCGGGGACTGGTGCCCGTGATTTCCAGGGCGACCAGTAGGACGGCCGCTCTCTCCAGGTGCAAAGCCCAATCTCTGCTCCTAGGGAAGCAGCAAAGAGCATCTGTCTTCAGGGCAAGGATGGGCTGGGCTGGTTTGCCCTCCAGGCCTGAGCACCTGCCTGAACACGAAAGAGAAAAGAGGGGCCACAGGCTACCTGCCCTGAGACACAGAACTTGTCGGGAGTGAAAATAAGTGAAACAAAACTACTTTCTTTCAATTGAGGTCCAATTCTGGAAGGTCTTTGGAGAAATAAGAAATATTTTATTCTTCTTTCATAAGAAGCTATAGATCTGCTCTGTGGGACGAATGGCTGAGCGTGTCATTTCCATGCACAGCTGGAATGAAGTCCCCGGACGGGCTGGCCTAGACGTGCTTCTGGGGCAGGTCTTACTCAAGGTTCACTACAGATTACATTTCCAACAGACGGGGCTTCAAACAAGAACAAGACCCTGCAAAACCACTGGAAGGCCTGTGGCAGCAGGAAGTGGGGCTGACATTGATGTTCATGTCCACCGGTCAGGAGCTTGGGAGGAAGGAAGACAGGTGTCGTCTGGTCAGCCTTTGAAACGCCACATAGGTGCCCCTCGGCAGCAGATCTCCCCGGGGTGCACCCTGCTGCCGAGGAACTTCGGTCAATATCCCCAGGTTCCCAGCCTGGTGGTACGAGGTAAAGCAGCCCTTCTCCACCAGTCCTGCCCGAGGGTGAGGCCCTGAGGCCCTGAAGCTTCACTTGTATTTAATGAAGTAACTTCTCTGTCTCTGGAATAGTGCCGGACTCAGGAGAATGAAGAACACAGTCACAAATCATTTTCAGCAGGGCTTGCTTCTCTTGTGGAACCCTGGTTGAGAAAGGCTCCTCAAGATCTTAGAGGTTCAAAAAATGCCACTTGTCAATAAGGATTATCTAGCACAGTCTACCGCTTAAAATACGGTGAAATCATGCTTCAGAAAGCATGTCATGAGCCTGGACCATGAGTAAGTCCTCTCCTGGGCCGGTGAGAAATGTGACTAATTGTATTGTCCCTCACCAACTTACAGAGGTATATGTGCATAAAATATATATGCATATATATTCATTATATTTATGCATATATATATGTGTGTGTATATACACACACACACAAACATACACGTGCTTTGCAGGGTTAATATTTACGTGCAATCATTAGCAGAAATGAAAGAACACTGAATACGGAGATCTGAAGGCAGTGAGCTGGGGACAGCCTGCAGCGTGGCTCCTGCGGGAGTCCAGGGACTGGCCTCCAGGAGGGTCTAAGGACCACACTGGGGAGAAGGCGGGCGCAGGAAGGGCTTTCAGAGCAGGCTCAAGTTAGGCAAAGAAACAGCTTCACACAAAGTCTTTTCTTGAGGAAACCAAAATGACTGACCTCACACAGGGAAACAATCTTTCTCCAAAAACCAGAAAGCTATCAGCTTGGTCTTGATAGCGGAGGGCACAGATTGTAACTGTTACAGAGCTGTGATTCTCTAGTTAAGGGTCTAAGAAAGAGTCTCACACACGGAGGAAGAGCAGAGAGTTAGCAGGAGACTCGGATCCGCATTCTGTTTCCACTGTGCTTACGTTTTAGAGCAGTTTACTCCATCGGCTGACTTTTAAACCTGGAGTCGCTCACACTGGAGTTGGTGTGCTGTAGGGAGGAGGCTGGGACGCACCGGAGCTCAGTGCCCCTTCATCCCTGTGCGGTCGGTCCAGCCAACAGTAACCACAGTGACTGGGGACCCTGGAGCACAGGATATTCTGCTTGACCTCTGTGAGCCACAGCCCTCGCCTTCTTCACTGGCCAATGTCTGGACAACCACCAATAAGCACGAGGAAGTTCAACATCTCACTTACCCTCAGGACAGCTCAGAAATCCAGAGTTCCTGGCTCTTGGCTCCTCTCTTACAGAAGGGATGGGCCTTGTCCAGGATCACATGGCTGGCGAGGTTGGGAGTCACGACTGGAACTGGTGGTCTGCTTCCAGGGCACGTGCACTGAGCCTCCCTGCACGATGCCCACCCTCCAAGAGCGGGACATGCCAAGGGAGACGCTGAGGGTGGTGGACAGAGAGCGGGCTCCCGAGGAGATGGAGAAGCACGGTGGGCCTGCCACACACGAGCACTCAGCTGTGTCGGCGCTCAGACTACGCAGGACAGGGACGCTGGCGAACGGGCTGCGAGGGCCACACAGGAGCCACGTTCTCCCCTTAGTTACCTGACAGAGGCGTGGCCGGCCTCACCCAGTCGTAGATAGGTGTTTGCACCCCTTTCCTCCCATTCTGGCTTAGGAATGCCTTTCGGGGACTTTCTCCCCTCCCTGTGGGCCTCTGCCTGTCCTTCAGCTCACTAGGGCCCCAGTGTCGAAACCAACACCCCGGAGCGCTTGTGTCCTTTACCACTTTCTTTCTTATGGGGCCCCTTGCTGTTTCTCAGACACTCCGAGACCCTTCCGGCACCTCACCTGGGGCTCCTCTCTGCCTGCTTGCCCACCCCATGTCAGCTTTGCAGGAGGGTCTTCTCTGACCGCACAGACAGTGGCTACTGAGTCATTCAAGATCCCCTCACCCGATTTTCCTCCTCTTCATGGAGCTTATGGTTATAAGAAATCTCATTGCCCTTCTAGTTCATTTGGGACATACCCCACATCAACAGCAGAGGTGTCAAATCCATGAGAAAATGTTCACAGTCCCCCAAAAGCCAGGTCCCAACAGGTATTCAGTAGATGGTTCTGAATAGACAAACAGATGCCTATTTGCCTATTTTTTCTAAGTCACTGTTTGAATACATTTTTATCCTTATAAATCATCTTTGACATTATTTTTCAGAACGGAGGGATTTCTTCACATCCTGTGGCTTAGACTTCATCAGCTCAGGGAAGGCTGTGGCCGCCCTGGGCAGACCCAGTCCTGGGGACGGCCTAATCTGCCATGCTTCCTCCCGGCGAACCCTGCCTGTCAGGCCGGCAGCTGGAAAAAGCCTCTTGCCTATTCTATCGTTTCATGACAAAGCAGGCCTTTGCTTTCAGTTACTAAAGAGCCAAGGATCATTTCTCATCCTCAAAAATAAAGACAACAGTTTGGAACAGTTATATAGTGTTTCCAGACACACATGTGTGCTTCATTCCAAAATCAGGCCCAACGTTAATGACCCCTTGTGCTCACCACGGATCAGCAGCAGGGATTGTGTGCTGTTAAAATGATGCCTCACTCTTACAGATAAATTTATTTAATGCAGAAACTTTTACTGTTGAGTATATTAAGAAATAAATGTGACAATGGAATGAGAAAATCATAATTATTAAAAAAAATCTAATGTGATAAAGCAGATTTTTAAATTTACATATTGGACAGGTGCAGCCCCCTGCCAGGAAGGATCGTGAGGCTGGGCTCAGGGGCATGTGGGTCTGCAAGCAGCTCCAGGCTCCTTACCTGTTGCTCTTCATGCAGGCTGCTTTCTGTTACTTAATCGGCAAGAATGGTGGGGTAGTTCTCCCTGGCTCTGTGGTGACAATTTCGCATGACTAAACGTGAGGTTGCTCACACGAGGAGTCCTGTCTTTGCACAGCTTCTGCAAAGGCTTTTCTCCGCTGCAGGGCCCACCGTTGGTATGCATCAGCCACTTGCCGTGGACAGGGTGGCAGAGGCGTGGTCATGGGTCTTCTCAGAAAACCACCACCCGACTCCCACCTCTTCCAAAGGACTTCCCAGTTGGGGCATTTATTTTACGCCCATAGGAGTGGGAAACATTAATTGTGGACCAACTAGGCAACGCCCAGCAATGGCCCCTTATTTTTCTGTGTGCTTCAGCATACATTAAACGAGACCCATGTAGTGTTGAAGAATTTACTCTTCAAAACTGCTTTGGCACGAGACAGGGGAAGAGGTACACTGATGTCCAAGGCTTAGGGGATTTTTCCATTTAAGTTAAACTGTTGGTCACATGACCCACCGGATGTTTCCCACTTTGAACCTGGAGATACTCTGCATCTAGGTCTGCCAGATTTAGCAAGCAGATAGGCAAACACAAACATACAAAACTGGGTATCCAGTTCAACTTGAATATCGATAAACAATGGATAACTTTTTAGTAGAAGTATGTCTCATGCAAGATTTGGGACATGCTTAGAGTAACAAAAGGTGTATTATTCACCTACAAGTAACATTTAACTGGGTGTCCTGTATTTTGTCTGGCAAATCTATCTGCATCCCAAGTAGCCCGCCATGGTCTGCTGGTTCATGGAGCACAGCTCAGCTCATCCTAAACGCTGAAGGTGGAGCCATGCCATCTACATGCTGATTCCTCGATAAAGTCAACATTTCTCAAGCCGAGATCCAAGAATATTGGGTCAGGGATGATCACATATTCTACAAGAATTTTTAAGTTTACTTCCAAGATTATTTACTAAAATTAGTCTAAAAAATTCTAAAACACTTATATGACCACTCATATCCACTTAATGCCACGGCATCATTGCTCAGTTTGCATCGTTTCTTGTATTTGTGAACAAATTGTCAGCAATATTACTTGAGTAGTAACTCAGCAAATGAGACGAAGATGGAGATCTTCTGTGAAGTGCAGATGCGTTCCGTACTGTGACAGCTACGTGATGTCATGCGCACGGTGCAAATGCAGGTGGACCTAAGGTTCCAACTGGGAAGAGTGGCTGAATAGGAGGAGCCCATGCATGCCACCCCAAAAAACCTGCACGGGACAGGTCAGTGCCACAGGCCCAGTTCAACCAGCTGGTTTTATCTAAACATCACTTGTCACATTGAATTAATACTATCAATTTTAATTTGTAGTTTTTAAAAGAATTAAAAGAATAAAGATTTTATATCTAACTATCTATTGGCATATCTTATGTAACATTATGATAAAAATCATTTATCACAATATTGCGGGTATACGAGATTTATTTTTTTTTCTTTTTGGAGACTCTACATTTTACCTAATTATAAGAACTATGGCTGAAACGACACATGACCTTCTCCTGCTTTTCTTTTTTTGCTGGTTGATTTGTCTAGTTGCCGGCACAATGTTCTCTTAGGCCAAACTACCAAGCTGGAGACATTCGTTCCGGCAGCCGGAGGCAGGGTGCCCATCAGTCAGGGTCCTGTCTGGTTTCTTCACGCATCACTGAGTTTGATGGTGTTGGTTGAGGGGAGAGAAGGAAAATTCAACAGACTCACCTGGTATGCCCACTTCTTTCCCTCACCCTCTGTGCTGCCCCACAGCAGAACCGGAAAGGACAGGCAGGCTCACTTCAAGCACAGGGCGGGGTCTATGCTGTTTGCTGGGGCAGGTAGGTCCCCCTTTGTTCTGTGGTACGGGGTGAACTAACCTGGTGACCTGTATTTCCAAAAGCTTCTTCAGGAAGTCATTCCCAAATTAGCAGGACTATTTTCTTTCTAGCCTAAATTTAAACCAAGACAAATGAGACTCCAAAATGCTGACGTTAAAAAAAAGAAGTTATAAAGCATATTTTTTCTAACTTGGAAGCATATTTTTTTTAACTTTTGAATGTAGCTGGAAAATTTTAGGTCCCCTCTTTAAACTGTTCAAAAAAAGCAAGTTCAGATCAGTTCATCTGCTTTTTCAAAACAGGATTATAAAGAAAACCAAAGGAAATTAAACCACAGAAATGTGTTGAAGTGCGGTTCAGATGTGACTCGAACCCGTGGGCGGGGAAGCTTGGAGTGGAAGCTGAAACCCCATCTTCAGGATCAGGCATCTTGAACTTGACCCTGTGACTCTATCGCCTTCTATCTGAGTTTAAATTACATCGATCCCAGCACTTTTGTGAAGTGTTAACTTTAATGATCCAGTGGTTCTGTTTCCAGCAGAGCCATCTAGGTTTTTGGTCGAACACAGTTAACATGGGTGTAAGAAGTTTTATTAACCTCTTTTGACTACTGGCTTATTTGAAAAAAGTTACACAAGTACAGACCGATTTTCGCTGTCACACTAAGGAAACTCTCAAGTGTGAAAATTTTCTGGAAAAAGTTTTTAAAAATTAAAAAGTAAAATTTTTAGAGACTTCATGAAAACGATCTTTTTTAAATCAAGAGGCATTCTTTAAATTTACTCCTGAAGACTGAAGGCTGGTGATCCGGGTCCTTTCAGCCGCCCAGTGGCGGCACAGTTCTGGCCGGCAGAACTGTGTTTCCGTGGCCTCACCCCAACGGCTGGAAACGGCGGCCAGACCAGAGGCACCAAGTCCTCTCGCCGTTAGCTCCAGGCAGAAGGGCCCAGCGGAAAACAGATCTCCTTCCCACAATATTAAAAAATAGATATATGGCAGAAAGCTTTCCCGTAGCCATGAGCAATGAGTCTGGCCTCAGTCCTTCACACGTGTGCAATTCTCAGCCTACTTAGGAATCCAGCCTGAGCTCTGAGGGGGCAGCCAACGGGGCTTCAATGCCCTGCTCTGAGAGCCCCTCTAGCCCAGGGTCATGTGAGTGTCCCTCTCATCTTTTAATTTAGCTGTGATTATTAATATGGCTCACTTTATTTTAAAAAAACATTCTTAGTATAGTTGAAATATCAAAAAAAAAAAGACATAAAGCAAAAATATGCTATTCAGTTACTTATCGTCTATGTAACCACTATCAGGTCAATACCCGGAGTGACGAGGGTATCGGAAGACCCTCTTGTCTGCTCCAAATCATGATCTTCCCTTGCTCACAGGGTTCACTACTTTCCTGTCTGTAATGCTAATCACTTATTTGCTTTTCTGAAAAAGTTCAACACATAAGCTTATGTCCCTAAATATGATAGTGTTGCCTGCTGTTGACCTTTTTGAAACACGATCATGCAGCGTATTCTCTGTGTTCTCTCTGTGAGATGCACCTGTTAGTCCTTGGAACTGGGTCCCTTTAGCTTTGTTGCTGGGTATTATTCTGTTCCCCAGAATCTCTTGTGGAGAAAATGGAGGCTGCTCACTGCATGGGGTCAATATCAGCAACTCTGCTGCGAATCCCCTTTTGCCAGCCTCAGTGCTCACGACATGAATCTCACCCTGGGGGTGGGCCTGCCGGGGCAGCAGTCTGCATGTTGTCACCTGCAGAGAGGATCTCAAACTATTTCCAAGGTGGCTGCGCTGATTTACATCCCCCAACAATGTGTGAGGGCGGCTCTACCCATGTGCTTTCTTGTAAACGCCCAGGAGGGACAGTCTCAGATTCAGCCATTCTAGCGGCCGCAGGATTGCATCGGCCGCTTCATCGGTTTGCATCCCTTGGCCATGACTGAGATGGAGCATCTTGTCATATGTTCACTGGCCACTTGGATATCCATATTTGGAAACTTAGGTCTCTTACATGATTTTCCTTAGCATTGATTGCTTTTGTTGTGTGGATATGTAGATGATCTTAATCTAGTCTGGATAAGAGTTCTTTGTTTATTCAATGAATATCCTTCCTTTCTCTGTTTTACCTTTTCTCTCTTTTAATGGGTGTCTTGATGAATAGAAGTTCTTACATATATCTAGTCTGGCATTTTTTTGTTTTTGTTTTTCTTTTTTGGCTGGTGCTAACTTCTTGAAAGAGTTATTTTAATTCTTGATTTTTTTCTTGATTTTCTTTTTTCTAATATATACATTCAAGGCTGTAAATGAGACTTTAAGTATGCCTTTAGTGGGATTTTATTTTTCATGTGGATTATTTTCTGTCACTCATTTTTTTAAAACGATTTTATTTATTTATTTGAGAGAGAGAGAGCCTGAGAGGGAGGAGGGTCAGAGGGAGAAGCAGACTCCTTGCTGAGCAGGGAGCCCGATGTGGGACTCGATCCTGGGACTCCAGGATCGTGACCTGAGCCGAAGGCAGTTGCTTAACCAACTGAGGCACCCAGACATCCCTCTGTCACTCATTTTATACTAGCTTCAAATTTCATGGTGATTTGATGGGGTTTTTTTTCTTAAACATATGTGTTATTTGGAACTAAAATGTTTAATTTCCAAATATATGAATGTTTCTAGCCATCCTTTTGGTAGTGATTTCTGGCTTGTTTCACTGTGGTCAGAGAATCTGCTCTGTATGAATTCAGTACTTTGGAGTCTGGTGGGACTCTGAGTAGGGGAAAACTTAGGAAGGGTTTCCTTTGTGCTTGTAAGACAACAAAAGCCGCAGATTAAGGTTTATAAAAAGCTAAATTATTAGAACTACCATTTACATTTATAGATGAGGAAATTAAATGAGATCATACTTGTGAAAACATTTGAAAATTGAAATATAGTTTAAGGTAAATTATCATTGTTATCACTTCAGTTCATGTGATTTCTTACTCTTCTCTTATTATTGACTCCAGGCACTAAATTGGTTAAGGACAGCTTTGGAATTTGAGTCACTGGAAACCGAGGTCATCAATGTCCCCACGGAAGCCATGAGCACTCCAGGCGAGGTTAGTCCAAATGGACACGGGCTAAAAGTGTAGAATACACACTGACTGTGAAGATTTAGTATGAAAAACTAGAGAATGTACGATGTTTCATTATTTCCATATTCATTACCTGCTGGGATAATGGGTTTTGGGATGTATTAGGTTAAATAAGACATAGTGTTAGAGTGGATGTGGTCTGTTTCTTCTTGCTTTACTAACATGGCCTCTAGCAACTAGAAAGCCCTGCCTGGGGCTCACCCTGTTGGCTCGGTCCTTCAGCAGCCGGCCACCTGACTCCCAGGCCTCGGCCCTCCCAGCCCTCCCAGCCCCCTGCCCGTCCTCCCTCCCCGGCAGCTGCACCCCCGGCCACGGACACGCAGGGAGCAGGCGCCACCCCAGTGCCATCGACACATGCGTGCGCCTGTCAGGGAGCCCAGCTTCAGCCTCACCGCCACTTCCCACGCTTGGAAAACACGTGTTTATTGACGCAGCTCTGTCTCACAGTGCAGATAAACACAGGGTGACGTGTGTTCCATGCCACTTGGCCTTCCTGTGTCTGCGATGGGGCCCTGGGGACGCGGTGCCCGCGCCTCCTCATCTCTGAGCCTCCCCGGGGTTCAGTGGGCCCTGCGCCTCCCGCAGGGTGTCAGCGGGCTAGTGGACGGACAGGGAGGTCCTCCCCTCGCCCCTCTGTCCTTGCTCCGGAGTGCGTCCTCCTGGCTAGTCTGCCTGCAGCTCACCCGGTTCACAGGACCCCACCCCCTTCCCGCGGACCGGCCGTCACGTGCCTCACTTCCCTTTGGTTGCCACACACCCAGAGTCCGAGTGGTGCCCAAGGCTCGGTGAGCTGTGTGCCGCCACCTTGGCTGCCGTGCTGTGGCTGCCCGGCCTAGCTGCGGTGTGGGAGGGCCTCGGAGACCCGGCGGCCCGAGCGAGGGGCTGCTGGGCCTGAGAAGCCGGCCTCGAAGGCGCGCCTGCTTCTGAGAGCGGAGCGCGCAGCCCTGCACCTGCCGGCCGTCGGGGTCGGCTCCACGGTGCCCGCACCCCTGTCTGCACCCGCGTCCACACCCGTGTCCGCACCTGTGCGCCTACCTGCGGCCAGCCCGCCCTCCACCGGGGCTGAGACTCGCGCCCGGTGTCGTCCTGCCGGCATGTGTCCCTCATGTCCCTCGTCCACCACTTTCCAAGTTTCCAGACCGGGTGATGGGCTCAAAGGAGGGTCTTCCGCGGTTTGTGGGTGAAGATCGCCGGTTAACTCCACTGATGGGATCAGACTTCACACCTGTGTGCAAAGGGTGCCGTAACTGTAGCTGCACGGACGCACCTGCGCCACACGAGGGCGAGACCACGGCGGGAGCTGCTGTTGCCCGCAATGACCACCGGACAGCCGTGACTGCACAGCCAGCCCTGCGTCCAGGAGCTCGGCCTGGGGGCCCTCCCTCGGGCCCTCCACCTGCCGCGGCCGACGTCCCTCTGCGGCACTGCAGCGAGGGCAGGACCCGCCAGGTGGCCCGCCGGCGGGGAGGGAGCCGCGACAGGCCAGCCAGCTCACTGCTCTCAACACATGCAGACATGGAAAGTAACGAAACTCTTCACGTGCTGGGGTAAGGGTAATTACCCACACGTTCACACGCGAATTCATTCTGACCGAATTAGTGTAAGTGGGCATTTTAGTTTATCAGAGAGCACAACGTCCCTGTCCCTGGGGGGTTGGAGCACATCTCACGTGCACACACTCTCTTCCACACACACACACACCGATCGTACACGTGGATAGCATGCACACACATACCATGCGTACTCACACACACACCAAGCACACACACGGGTTACAGGCACACATGTACCAAACCTGCACTCACACACACATGAACATGTATACACATGCACACACACCAACACACAGAGATTGCATGCATACACGTACCATGTGCACTCACACACACATGCACATGCATGCACATGCACACACACCAACACACAGAGATTGCATGCACACACATACAATGCACACTCTCACACATACATGTATACATACATGCATATACATACACACACATATATACATACACACATGCACACGCATCAAGCACACAAGTAACATTCATACACAGACACACACCCCATGATTGAAAAACTGGGCATAATTTAAAGATCAAAAATTTTGAAAGCCAGTCTCATAGACAGTGGTACTGCATGTATGTGAATCTCAGTCTGCGTGTTGAGGCATGCAGGAAATATCACTGCCCTTATTATCTAAAATGCCACTTTGCGTCTAAGCTCCAGTTCCAAAAACCTGGCAAATCAAACCAATTATTCTTGAGATCCACACCCCCAGGCATTGTCTCATTTAGGAGTCTTGCATGTGCCAGTAGGTTATTTAACAAATATTTATATAACCTATACATGTTTTGGGCACTGTTTCAAGTGCTTTGTCAATATTAACTCATTCATCCTCATGGTAAATTCAGTGAGAAGTACGGTTTTATGAATGAGAGAACAGAGCGTTCCTAACTTGCCTGAGGCCACAGAGCTGCAAGTTGGTGGAAGAGTCTGAACTCCTCAGCGGGGCCAGTGCTGTCCTCCCAAGCAGACCTCTGCCGAGATCACCCTCTGCCTGCTGCTTACGGCAGCAGGAGGCTGGGACCCAGAATTCTTTGGGGAGGTGACTGTTGCTACTGTTTTCCCAAACACACCTCATATTCCTGCTTCATGTCCCTTCACTTCATGCCAGGAAGCCAAGGACTGGTTCTGTCTGCTGTCCAGTCCCTAGACCCCCCCTCGCCCTCACAGGGGAGCACTATGGACCAGGGACCTTTCCTACCCCATGCATCTCCAAGACTCTTTTCAAATACCTAATTTTCAAACTCCATTTCCCTTCCTTTAAACCTCATCCAAAACTTCCAAGTTTTCCTAAAGCCTTCAACTTTGGGAAGACAGCCTTGGGAAGCTTGCAGGCCACTTCCACGGGAAAGGGAGGAGAGAGAGGATCCTGGAGGAGGGAAACTGCTTGGCATGTGGGCATCACCCCGCCAGCCACAGATGAGTTTGCCCTGTAGTATCTTTCTTCACATTGTATGTTTCTTTCCTTCTTTTTGTCGGCCAGATTCTTAGATGCTTACCATGCATCTGTCGAGACAGATTCGTGGGTTCTGCCAAGATTGGAAACAGCAAAAACTGTTCCAAACCGAGCTTTTGACTACTAAGCCCTTTCTTGCTTAGAGAGCCAGTGGGATAGCTTGGAAAGGAACACCATCTTAGCACAGCAGAGCACTGATGCCTTTTGGCTGAAAAATATGTTTCACCCTGAATGATTTCCCAGACAAGGGTCCTCAGGGAGAGCCGAGGTGAGCGTGTGACCTCTAGCAGTCCCATCATGCCTTCCCTCATCGGTGCACATTTTCCCACAAGAGGTAAGGATTCTGCAAGTCCAGGCCTGAAATTTTCCTGAAACCTCGAGAGACAGCTCAGCGTTCTGGTGGTATTGATACATTGTCGGCGTGTCTTCCATACACTAGAGTCCAGTGGTGGGAATACCCCACTACCCAAGGCACACAGAATGTCATAAACACCAAGGCCTCGGGCCCCACGGTACCATGCAGATGCAGACAGAATCGCCAGATCCAGCATTCTGCCTCTTCTTATCCCAGGCGTTTCTGCTTTAGTGACCTGGGTGGAGTTCCAGCCACCAGAGCGTTTCTGTTCTCCATTACGTGCAGGTAGAGAGAAGTACTTCGACTTAGTGCCCGAAGAATGCAGAAGGCTTCAGCCGCAGAAGCCACGATACCTGCAGATGCTAAGTGAATTGACAGATATTAATAAGGAATCTGTAAAAAATAATGTTAAAAGAATACTTTGAAATTTCTAAAGAAGCTATTTAGCAGAGACTCAGCATTTAAATAAACCAGAGATGTGATTTTTAAATTTATTTAAACAATTCAAAATGTACTCATACACACATATACTGTGTGTATATGTGTATATGCACACATGTGTATTCAGCTATTTTATATTTATGTGTGTGTGTATATATATATATATGAATACATACGAATACTTGTGAATCTCTTCCGCCGTAAGTAATACTACATTTTCCCAATGAACAATGCACAAGGAGGACAGGTACAGATTTTCACTATTTAGAGGAGAAAATGTTTATTTAGGCAAAGAAGTTTCATGTTTCTGTCACTTTCTGGGCGCCTTTGCCTGGTTAACCATTTTATGTTACAGGGTCCGGAGGTCTTAGTTCTCATTCAGACTGAAACACCTTCCAAAGTGGGTTCTTCTTTTTTAAGCATCTATAATAAGGATACATATCAGTATTAGTCAAAATCATGGCAATTCTGTGTTTTCAATTTTTGTCACAGTTTTAATGAGATATAATTTAAACTCCATAAAATCCAGCACTGGGTGTTGTACTTAAGTAATGAACCACTGAGCGCGGCATCAGGGACGAATTATGTACCATACGGCGGCTAACCAAACGTGTATGCAATTAGCTTTTACTATAACCACAGCGGTGGGAAACTGTCACCAGAGTCCAAGTTAGGGTGGTTTTGCCACTGGAAAAGGGGCCCTGTAGCCATTTCCGCGGCGCCACCCCCACCCTGGGCCGCGCCCTCTCCTCTCTGTCCCTGGACCTGCCTCCCGTGGACGTGCCACGCGTGGGACCCCACCACAGCTCGGCTGAGATGCAGGCAGCTGAACGTGGCTCTTACGTGGGGTCGGTGAGCGCTAACCCACACACTCGCTCGAGTAGAAGCTGCCCTGTTTGTCTTGTGGATCCGAGTTAACCAACTGTTCCGTGGGTTCCTAAGCTCCATGAGGCACAAGACGTGTTGCTTGTGAGCCTCGCCTTGTGCTGCTGAGGACGTTCTGCAAGACCAAATGCAATTTTTAAATTGTATTTGTTTACAAACATAATTAATATTTCTTTAGGAACTTAGGATCTGCTGGGCTTTTCATGGGTTGCAAGGAAGCAAGCATCCCTCTTTGGAGGCTGCAGGGGGGGTCACGAATCCCTGCTGGGAGGGGCCGGCATGGTTCTGTGCTTATAGAGTGTGCAAGGGGGGAGCCACGGGGTCCCCCGCAGAGTGCATTCTGGCCTTTTCTGCTCAGTTGGGCAAGTCCCAGCCCTCTCTCCTTCGGATCAGTGCTATAGCGGGTGATACTTGTTCAGTTAGAGAACTGTGAGCACCTACCATGTGCCAAGCCCCGCGGCCGGCACCCGAGAAAGAGAGTGGACAAACGAATACGAGGCACAGACAAACCCAGGCAGTGGGTTTTATGGAGCAAAGAAATAAGGGCCCAAGAGAACAGCACGTTCCCGGCTTCTTCAGGACGAGATGACGGGGTGAAATCTCCTTAGGGCTGAGTTCTCCTTGGTATCTCCCAGGAAAAGGGGCTGCCTATGTTTCACACGTAATTGATGTTTTTAAAGTTACTTAGTTCAACTATTTTATTGGCTATTTCTCATCTTGTGCCAGTAAACAAATTGTGAAAACCTAGTAGCATACTATATTTAAGAAATGCAGTTATAAAAAGGTAACAAAATGAAAATACAAAGGACCATTATTGTGCTATATTAAAAACACTGTTGGGGCGCCTGGTGGCGCAGTCAGTTAAGCATCCAACTCTTGGTTTCGTCTCAGGTCCTGATTTCAGGGTCGTGAGATCGAGCCCCGGGTCCGGCTCCGCACTGAGTCTGGCATCTGCTTGAGACTCTCTCCCTTTCCCTCTGCCCCTCCCCTGCTCTAAAATAAATAAATAAATCTTTAAAAAGAATAAAAAAGAATAAAGACTGTTGGATATGAGGGCGATCTGGCTGCGAGGTCTGTCACAAGTCACAGGGTTCACTTGGCTGATCTGACGCTAGGCTGGTGTCCCCCCTCCTCCCTCCCCGATCCCTGTGGGTCCCTCCGGAAGCTGTGCACGCAGTCAACGCGGACGACCTTCTCCATAGAGGAGGACTGTTCTTCAGTCAAGGGTAATGAGTGACTGCGCTCAGCTGCTAGAACCTCCGAACGAGCCCTCAAGCTCCATCTGTAGGAGGTCAGGCTTCCAAGACTCCAGACACGTCCAAACGAGGCGCTGCATGTAACCGTCTGCCTGTCTTTAAAATTCAAAACAAACAAAAAAACCCCTCAATATTCTTTTAGTTTTGTGGTATTTCTTTTGAAAATGTTTCCAATACATACTTTGAAATAGTGTTACATTCATGCATACATTAAAAACAGTAGCCCATTTTTTTTCATTTAAGATCATATCACCCGTTTCTATGTATTCCTCGTTTATTAGTGTGTCCGCCATAGCGGCGCCTCCTGCCCCGTGACTAACAGTATTTATTTCACAGGTGTGATGGAATATCCTGAAGAATGTATAAATAATAAGATAATGGATACTCATGTACTTCGCTGCCAGTGGAAGAAATAAAATATCAGCAACACCATCAGAGCAAGGCCTCCTTCCCCGCCGCAGAAGTGAGCATCGCACGAACCGACAATCCTTCCCAAACATTCATTCCTATTTCACTACACACATACGGAGTCTTACACAGTATTTGGTATTGACTTACATGCTTTAAAAATATACATATAAGCAGAATCTTACACTATATGTTTTTATAACTTGCTTTTATATTAAACACTTGTGAGATTAATTCACATCGAGTGTACAGAGATTGCTTATTTATTTTTATTTTTGTATATCATTGCATGAACGAGTACACCATTATTCACATATTCTCTGGTTTTGCCCAGATAAGTGGACACATAAAATTAACCACTGCAGACCTATTCCCCTACATGCTTAATTGACTTTTAAAAATACAAATAAAATCTGCTATGTGCTTGCCTGGGGTCCATCACGGCTGGCTCGCCAAATGCAGAGTGATATTTAACCCCTTAGGCTGGCCCCCCAGTCCTTACCTGTGACCCACAACACCATCCCACACTGCCAACCGCGTGCATTCCCTCGCCCTGTCTGTCCCCACGAGTTCATGCTGTTCTTTCCACATCAATGTCAACCCTCATCAGGACCCATCTCTACAGCAACGCCCCCTCCCGCACCTTCTGGAGTAACATCTGGAGTAACTGCTATTCTGTTTTGCTCTTCCATCATATAGCACTTTTTTTTAATTGCGTTTTGCAATTTTTTTATTATGTTCAGTTAGCCAACATATAGTACATCATTAGTTTTTGATGTAGTGTTCAGTGATTCATTAGTTGCGTATAACACCCAGTGCTCATCACCACACATGCCCTCCTTAGTGCCCATCACCCTGTTACCTCCTCCCCTCTAAAACCCTCATATAGCACTTTTTTTTATATGTCTCAGCTGGAAATTTCTTGAGGGCAGGGTTTATGTCTAGTTTATTTTTGTGTTTAATACCTAAAGCAATAACCAAACATAGTAAGTGTTCAATGAATATTTATCAAATGCAAAGTCTACGGAATATAGAAGGAAAGAAATGATCCAGATGAAGCCAGATTCATGAGGAGTGTGAGATCCTGCATGACAAACATGCTGGTAGAAACTCAAAGGCACAGGAAAACATTTCAAAACCAAAGCAAATTATAAATTGTAATTAACAGGTAAAGGAAACAGGGCCAGTGCCCAATTTTATTTTCTTTACTTTCAGCGGTCAGTGGTCCGGGCCAGCCCTTTGTGCACCGTGTCCGTGTGATGCCTGGCCCCATGTGTGTGCAAAGGCTCACACAGGAGTCACATGCCCAGATCCCTGCACTTGAAGTGCATATTTCTCAAATTATCTACCTTTATTTTTCTAGATCTGTGTTCTTCCATTTTTCTCAGAGTATTTATGAAGTTTACATTTACATATGTAAATCTTGATCCATGCTTTGACACACTGATTGAAAACTTCCTCTATTTGATGTAACTAATACTAACAATGACATAGTGTTCCAGACATCTTAAAAGATGTGAAAAGATTGCAATCAGGATGGTCCTGTAAGAGAAATAAGAAATAGAGTGATTTTCCTGGGACTCAGAAGTTTGGAAAAAGACATGATTTCTACCTGGAAATCTCGTCTCCAGAATCCTGAGAACTGCTGTGTAAATTTAGAAGCAAACTTCTAAGTTGCAGGTGGGGGTCACTTCCATTTCTCACCTTCTCATCCTCAGGAAGAGGTGAGTCTCAGTCGTGGCTGGGAGAGCGGGCCTGGGTTCTCCGGAGGGACAGGGGCTTCGGCGTTAACCCAGCTGGATTATGGGACCACAGCTACCTGCCTCCTGCCTGTGGGGTCCAGCGCGTTCCCCTCGGGCCAGGCGGGCATGCAGAATGCCAGCTCCCCGTCAGCCCGTGGGCATGCTCTCCGGGCTCTGGACAGACACGGCGCCAAGTTAAATGCCGGAGGCGATCAAGGAGAACTTTGCCTTCCTCGGGTTTGCTAAAATCACTGAAGGGACTTAGTCCACCAAATCTCAACAGTGTCGGCTACAGTTCAGTGACTTATTGAAGAAACAACGGTACCCTAACATTGTTGAGACTTTTATTGAAGGGTAAGGAGAATCAACATTTCTTTATAAATGTATTTATTTGAAAAAATTACTTACATTAGTTTCCTCTTTAAAAACTAAGACTTGTAAGGAAACTCGGGAATCTGCATTTTCTCAAGCAACCCAGGTAATTCTGATGCCATTTGGGGCTCTGATTTAAGGTTTTTCTGGATTCTGTGTTCTCGTTAAATGGAATTTCTGTTCAGAACATGAGAAGTGTGTAAGCTTTCTTATTTCCTTGCACACATGGGGAAACTGGAATTGGGTCCTGTATTGAAAAAATCTTAATCTTCCCACCTGTGTCAGGAAAACAACATCCATTCTCACTCCTGTGTGAGTGTCCTTTGCCTTCACACGGAACACCTCGCCTCTGGCCCTTCGGGTCACCCCACGCGTGCGGTGTCCCCCCCACACCGGGCAGCCTGCGGCACGCCAGCCGGGTGCCCTACGGTTGCACCCAGTTCTGACGCTGTCTGCCTGGAGCCCCCACAGGCGAGGGGCCGAGGCCCGGGAGACGGCGTCCCCTTCACACGCCGACCACAGCAGTGGGTCTGCGGGTCCCCCAGGTTCTGTGCAACCCGGCCGCAGACCGGAGGGACCCACACCCCCCGTTCGGGTTTGACGGATTTGCTAGAGCGACCTGCAGACCTCAGGGAAATGCTTATTCACCAGTTTACCAGTCTGTTTTTATGAAGATCTATTTATTTATTTGAGAGAATGAGAGAGCGAGCACGAGCGGGAGGGGCAGAGGCAGAGGGAGAGAGAATCCCAAGCAGACTCCCACCGAACGTGCTGAGTTGGGAGCCCAGTGTGGGGCTTGGCCTCAGGACCCTGAGATCACGACCTGAGCCGAAACCAAGAGTCGGACGCTTCACCGACTGAGCCACCCAGGTGCCCCCAGTTGACGAGTCTGTTAAAGGATGTGATAAAGGACACAGACGAGCACCAGATGGAGAGGCACATACGGCGAGGTTTGGGAGGGTCGCCCTCCCGGTTTGGACGGTGGATGTGTTCACCAACCTTGAAGCTCCTGAATCCTGTATTTTTGGGATTTTATGGAGGCTTCTTTACACAGGTGATCAATCCTTAACTCCATTTCCAGCCCCTCCCCTCTCTGGAGGTTGGGGGTGGGGCTCAAAACTCCAAGCTTCTAACTGAGGTGGCTCTTTCTGGTGACCATGCCTCATCCAGGAGCCCCTGCCCCCCAAGAGTCACCTCGTCAGAACAGGAGGTGTTCCCAGTTCTCTTATCCCTTAGGAACTCACAAGGATTTTAGGAGCTCTGTGCCAGGAACTGATGGTCAGAGACCTATGTATATATTTTTTTTTTTCCTATTATCTCACAAGTATTAAACTAAGTTCCTAATACACTGAATCAGGTTCATCTGATTTGTGAGCTAGTATTCTTTCTACCATGAAATAAATGTTTCATAAAAGAAAGCCAATCAGGGAGATCCTTTACAACCACTAAGTAAAATAGAATTTCAATCTTCTGTATTAAAAAAAGAAATCTTCTGTGTTTTGAGTTGAATTATTTTATAATCCATTCTGTTATGGAGTTCTGATATAATTGCTTGGAAATTTCAGCGTATCTTGTAATCCTATGACTCAGTACTATCTCGTTGGTTGGGGGGAAGGGCGAGTCCACAACTGGTTGCCAGGCTGCTGAGAACCGAGCTGGGCTTTGTGCCAATTCTGGTGAGTGTCCTGGAGGTCACTTCCACGGCCCCGGGCCATGCCGGGTAGCACATGCGTGCTGGGGCGCTGGCAGGGACCCTCCTCCCTGATGTGTTCATCACCCCCACATCACCAACGCTCATCACTCACGCTCTCAACACCAGCAGAAGGAGCAAGGAGAAACCCGGAGATCATCATAAATCTACGCCCAGATGCCAGGGGGCCGAGAGACAAGAGTCCCATTTTTCTCTGGTGAGCTCTGGCAAGTTACAAGTTTGGCGTGTGTTCCGTACCAAGAAGCAGGATGCTGCGTTCACTTGAAGCAAATTCAAAATGACCTGAACAAAGTGTGCGTTGTTCCCCTCTTCTGTTTGCAGTTTGTAAAGAGTTCGGATGGTCTTCCAAGAGCTGACATGATCTGGCACGGAGCCCGCCTGTGATAAAGCCCAGAGTAAAATCGGTAAACCCTGTGAAGGTTTTCTAACCTCTTTTTCTGCTTGCAATTTTCCTTTTAATCTGAATTCCCATAAATGTGACGGTTAGAA
This sequence comes from Phoca vitulina, assembly GCF_004348235.1. NCBI lineage: Eukaryota > Metazoa > Chordata > Mammalia > Carnivora > Phocidae > Phoca > Phoca vitulina. Next base: position 1,166,987 of record NW_022589712.1, on the reverse strand, counting down.
CAGAAGAGGTAGAGGCCCAGCCATCAGCAGGGAGCCGGTCACTCCGCGGGCTCCAGGGTCTGGGGCCCGAGGGCCGAGGACAAGGGCGCCGGGCTGGGGACTCCCCCTCGTCTGGAGCAGGGACCTGCATGAGCGGCTGTGGGTGTGTGGGGACGATCTGAGGACTGCGTGCTCAGTGCTGCGGGCTGGGGACTCCCCCTCGTCTGGAGCAGGGACCTGCACGAGCGGCGATCTGAGGACTGCGTGCTCAGTGCTGCGGGTGTGAAGTCTGTTGAAGGACCCTCAGCATGTGTCCATCATTGTCTCCTCTGTGTCTGCCCTTCCCCCCAGAGGAGCACTGCCCTTCATGGACACCCAAGCTCGGGGCTCATGGTGTTACTGACTTGGACCAAAATCTTTGTGGATTCAAGGTTTGCCAATTTCTTTCAGGAGAGGCCCCAAAATTTCCATTAAAAGTTAACTTGTACAGATTTAAAATTACAAAGCCTAACTTGTGACCCATTTTTATGAAGCAGCTCCTCTTTCCTGTTGTTTGATCAGCAAACATTTACTGAGAACCTGCTACGTCCTCTCCAGCAGGAGCAGGGTATGGAGTTCTGTGAGGAAGGGAGACATGGCTCTGCTCCTCCTGGAGCATAAGGAAAGCCATGAGAAATTTCCTTTGAAAATAAACATTCACGCCATCAAGAGACAGCCTGCTAAGCACACATGTGTTGTCTATTCTTCCATTACTCACACTGGTGATCTTGGATGCATTCCCTGACATAGATCGACCCCAGTAAAATAAACAATGGAGGGAGTCCTACTTACCTTTGTATTATTGCATTTAAACATTTCCCATTAAACATGTATTTCTCATATCCAGGTATAATCCGCTCAGTCCAGTTTCTCAAGAAAAATCTGTAGAAGGTTTCTGTAACTCAGGATTTGACTGATTCTAGATTATTTAATGAGAACTGCATCCAGCACTGTGAACGTACTGTATGACCATCTATACTGTGCATATTTAAGTGAGGCATTAATGTGTCTGGTGAACGTGGGTTCTTCAGTAACTATAACGGCAGCTACAGGGCACTCATGGTTTTGATCATTTCAGCCTGGGTTCTTAGTAGAAATTACAGAAAGTTCTTGGCTACTGTTCACATATTTATTCCAAGTATGGTGTTTATATACTAGCTTGTTAATCAGATTACTTGAGTGGCAGTCTGTCCTTCTTTATAGTTTGCTCTTCAAGATGGTGGCTCTGTCTTGTTTCAGTTTTCTTTTCTTTGGCTTAGTAGCTGGGTCCTTTTGACTTTTGAGTTCTCTTTGCAGATTTCTCATGTATTTGTGGTTATGGAGATGGCAATTTAAACCCCCTCTGAGGAGAAGATTCACTTTATGTTTAGAGTTGAGGCTCTGAGCGTATCCCGCTTGGGTGGTGGCATGAATGCTGTGAGGTTTCCTATAGAACACCATCAGTCCCTCTGACCAACAATGGATAATACACACTAATCATGGTTTCCACCAATGGTCAAGGAACCCTCTACATCACACATAGTCCCTTCAGGAACCACTGAAGAGGGAAGGAGAGGGACCGTGTCACACACCAAGTGTATAATTATGAAATTATAGCATCAGAATAACATACAATGCCTTGCTAACCTGTGAATGGAGATAGGGTCATGTTAACAATCAAAACACAAATTTTACTGGAGTTAAGGAATCTTGCAAAGATGCCTGTTTCATAGGAGGTTAGAAACAGTTTGGACCAACCATCATAAAACCACACAATGCCACCATAACTTCTGACCATGTTTCAGGGCAAGATTGTGTCTACACTACAGGTTTACCCCTACATGCTGGAGCTCAGAAGCCCTGGAGATCTATAGCCTAAGGCAGCTTTGTTGCCAAGTCCTAATGGAAACACCTTCTTCTCTGTTCTGTGTTAGTTACTCTCAGGAAAGTCCCAAAGCCTTGCTATTTGTACCCTAAACTTATGTTAGTGTAAGTGTTAGTGTAAGTGGTGAAGAAGAAACACAAAGTTTAATCAGATTGAATAAACTGAGGATATGTATCCCCTTTACTAGGCTCAAGACTGATTCCATCTTCCTCATAAGCCTTGGGTTAGAAAGTTGGGATTAGCAAAGGATAACAGTCTTGTCCTTCTGTCCAGCTTAAAGTATAATCCAATAGGTTAGTCTCTCTGGGGAACCACCTAGACACTTGCCTTCCCTCCTTCCTCCTGCCACCATGAGTGGCTCCCCCAGATGCTCCGAGGTATGCACCCCCTGTGATGGAGGCAGGTGGATGCACCCCCACTTGTGCCCTCTGCTTCTCAAGCAGTAGCCTTTTCCTCTCATTTGCCTCATATTCTGCTGGCATTTGGTGTGAAAGCGGTGGGTGCCTTCTGTTGGCCCAAGTACTGCTCAAGGCACATAGTGGTTTTTGCCGACTCCATCCTGCTTCGGCTCCTACTGGCCGTATATCCCTGACTTTCTGCCTGTGGTCTCCACTCGGCACCTCGGCTCAGCAAGAACCCACCAGCTATGCCATGGGGCCAGCTCGTCTTGCTGTGGGGGCACATGGCTGCTGGCAGGAGAGGTTGTCTCTCTTGACTGAAGTCTCACAGGCACGTGGCGTCAGAGAGACTTGCGAGTGCCGAGCGAAGCAGCCTCCTGTGGAGCAGGACACACTGCCTTTCACCTGGGCTGGCAGGGCTCTCAAAGCCCCTGACGGGTCCTAAACCATCCACCTCCCCACCCCACTCTGCTTGTTTCCCTAAACTAACACTCACATGTGTCCTCTCCAGCACCGTCTTTCATGACAGGAATCATAATACCTCTGTACCAGGCATGGCATTAGACACTTCAGCTCATTTTCCCCACAACAAATCCTGAGATAGTGAGAGCTGTTATCTTCATGATCTCAATTATACAGTCAAGGAAAAGGGATAGTGAGAAGTTACAGTGCCTGCTTACGATCTCAGACCTAGGGAGTGACATTAACCACCACCCCATCCTGCCCCGCATTCAAACCTCACGAGGACCCTGAGACATGGTCAGTGACGGAGCACACTTCACAGACAGAAGCCTGCCCACCAGTGACAGTGCGGGGATGGGTAGCTCCACAATCCATCCTGGAGGCTAGGGGTTGGCTCACTGCGGTCTGGGTTTTGTTGTGCTACGACCACACCCCTTTCCTTACGGTCTGTCTATGGCTGCTTTCCAGCTACAGCAGCAGAGTTGAGTAGTTGCAACCAAAACCATATGGCTTGCAAAGCCTACAATACATATTCTTGGCCCTTTACAGAAAGTTTGCTGACCCCTGTCTAAGCCACCAGATCACACTTCTCCCACCACACACTAAGCCTTGACTGGGAGCAGAAATGGCTTTCTTTACACTACAGGAAGGCATCTGGGGTCTTCTCTGCACAGCATGCTGTCTTGCTAAAAAGGATGCAGGTGCCCCTTTTGCTTTGGGTTGATAACTGTTGCAGTGATTGGGTTTCTAGGTAGAAGGCCAAGGGGCTAGATTTAAGAGGTATGTTCAAGGCACAGCTCTAATATTTGCAAGCAATCTCTGTCCCAGCTGTCTCCGTCTTCACTCATATAGCCCTCACAAAGGCCAGTGTGAGTGCAAGTGGGCTGGACAAAGGGAAACACATCAGGACAGAGCTTTCGCACCTGGGGATCACCTGCCCCGCTACCTAGACCTGCTCACTGGGACTCAGTTATCATGCCTGGTTTCACTTCCTTTGGTTCATTTCTCTCCCAGGAGGTACTCACACTCTCTTCAAGAGGCTCACCCCATTGCTTTTCTAGATGTGGTCAGTTGTGTCTGAATCCCAAATGATGCCCAATTAGAACTACCGTTACACTGCATATGCAAGCACCAGAGGCTTGTTCCAGAGTTCCTGGGTCAGTGGGAATGTAGCCCAATCTGTAATCAATATCCACATTCGTCCCTGCCAAAGAGGAGGGGGATAGGAAGTAAGTACAGAGGTTCATGCTTATGTGAAAGGGAGACTGGTGAACCAGATTCCTTGCTGTTAGGTACGCAAGGTTCTTTTGCTTTGGCAAGACCCAGGCACAAAACCTGCCATTAACACTGACTCATGAATCATAAAATTATTATTAGGAAAAATAGGGGAGAGGCACAAGCAAATATCCAAATGACAAAAAATAATCTATTCTTGGTTTATTTTCATGTAAAATTGTATAAATGAAACCATCTGGTTTTCTACATCTTTTAATAATCTTCTTAGCTTACAGTAAGTTTTTTCAAACTGCAAGTGGACACAGACGACATGTGTCATTACTTAGAATCCAGGCGTGCAAACATCATTAGCATGAAGACTTGAAATGGCATGATTCATGTGCTCTTTATAATGCTCTTCAGAACTTGTCGGGGATTCCAAAAATGAATTTTTATTCCCAGAAAATGTGTTATGTTTTAACAAAGGCCACTTATTAACTATTTCTCACTAACAAAGGAGATAAGACAATATCGATCACATACAAATTTATAATTGACTCCATGTAGAACAGACACCCAGTTCTCCCCTCAAGACCCTAAAGCTGTCACCATGGTGCCCCAGAACCCCAGAACACAGAAGATAGAACAGAGCTCACTTCACTAGTCTTCTAGTCTCCTGGCTTTTTCAAGGAAGAATGGCTGCCATTTTTTAAAGCATGCTGTCATAGTCATGGTACTTAGTTCTTGGAAACTAAACATCAGTACTAAGAAAAATGTTAAGTATGTAAAGTTGGTCCTGAAGTATCAGTTACCAGCAGCCACATATATGAAGCTGGGATTTGTCCACCGTGATCTCATGGGTTGGCTCTAAAGGATAAATTCTACATTAAAATTTAAACCTCCAAGAGTGTTCCTAAACCAACAGTGCTCCCTGGATCCTAACAAGAGTAAATGCAAATCTTCTTTAAAGGAGAGCATTTCAGGGCACCTGGGAGGCTTAGTCAGTTAAACATCTTCCTTTGGCTCAGGTCATGATCCCAGGGTTCTGGGATCGAGTCCCACATTGGGCTCCCTGCTCAGTGAGGAGTCTGCTTCTCCCTCTACCCCTGCCCCTTGCTTGTGATCTCTCTCTCTCGGATAAATAAATAAAATCTTAAAGGAGAGCATTTGGTGTCCTTATGCATTATTAAGTTGAACTACACGTATGAGCTCACAATTAAAACTTACCAAAACTACTAGAAAAAATTACCACCATGAAAGAGAGTCACAGAAACCAGAACAACACTGAGACCAAGGAGAAAAGACTATAAAAAATAAGGAGACATAATTTAAAATATAAAACTTTCAGACATGAAAAATATAATCACTATAATTAAAAACTCCCTGATTAGTTAAAAAGAATGATGAGAGATTAGTAAAATGCAAGACTGTTCTGAAGAAATCACACAAGAAGTAGCTGGAGCTAGAGTGAGATGATAAGTGTGAAAGAAAGTTTAAAAGATATGAAAAATTGACTGAAGAATTCTAATGTATGTCTAAACTGAAGGCAAGGAAAAAGAATTAAAAAATTGGAATAGAAACAATATTTTGGGGGCGCCTGGGTAGGTCAGTCGGTTAAGCCTCTGCCTTCGGCTCAGGTCATGATCCCACGGTCCTGGGATTGAGCCCCGAGTTGGGCTTCCTGCTCAGCAGGGAGCCTACTTCTCCCTTTCCTCCCCACTCACTCTTGATCTCTGTTGCTATCTCTGTCTGTCTGTCTGTCTCTCTCTCTCAAATAAATAAACAAATAAATAAATCTTTAAAAAAGAAACAATATTTTGGTAGAGTTAATAGCTGAATATATACCAAGCGTGACAACAACAAAAAAGCCCATTACCTCTATTCCAGTGAATTTTCAGAGCACCAAACACAAAGAGAAGATCTTAAATGTGGCTAGAGAGACAAGAGGGCATCTTAAATGAAATAATAACTAGACTATCAGAAAACTTCTAAGTAGAAACAAGGAAAATTAGAAGACAGAAGAATAAAATTTTCAAAGTTCCAAAAGAAAAGAAATGTCAACTGAGAATGGTGTGCCTGCCAAAATTAGATTCAAGAACAAGGGCAATATAAAGATCAACACAAAGTCACCTCTGAGTAGAATACTGTTAAAGATAGTGCTAAATGACATACTTCAAGAAGGAAAAATAATCAGTGAATGAAAAAAAGGAATAAAGAGAAAAAAGAATGATAATTTATGGGGGGAAATGTTAGCAAACATATGGTAAACATAATAATAATAATACTAATAATAATAAAAATAATGTTCCTTGGGGTTAGAGACAATAAAATAAAATAAATAAAAAACTAAAGTACACAGAAACAACTGCATATAAATTGGGAAGACTAAGAGATGTTAAAACATTCTGCTGTTAAGCTTCAGGATTCCTCTTGTGAAGCCTTAAGCTCCAGTATTCTTTTTTGTACTGTCTTCTGGTTTTGGTATTAAGATAAGTCTGGCCTTTTAAACATGTGGGGAAGTATCCCTCCCTCTTTTATTTTCTGAAAGAGGTTGTGTACAATTGGTGTTAACTCTTCTCTATTGTTTGGTAGAACTCCAGTGAAATCAACCTGGAGATTTTTCTTTTTGGAGAGCTTCTTAGTTACAAATTAAAAGGCTTTAATGGTTATAGTACTATTCAAATGATGTATTTCATCTTTGTTGAGATTTTGTATTTTGTGATTTTCAAGGAATTGGTTCATGTCTTCCAGGTTGTAGAATTTATGAACATAAATTATTTGTTACATTCCCTTATTTTCCTTTTAATAGCTATAAGATCTGCAATGATGGACTTTATTTTATTCCTCATGTTGCTAATTGGTGTCTTCTCTCTTTTCATAAGTCATACTACACAATAAATTTCATTGATTTTTCAAAGAACCAGCTTTTGGTTTCACTGATTTTTTATTGAATTTCTCTTTTCAACTTCATTGATCTCTGTTCCTTCTTATTTCTTTTCACCCACTTGCTTTTGATTTATTTTGTTTTTTCCCCCTAGTTTATTTAAGTAGGAACTTAGATTATTGATTTGAGACCTTTACTATTTTCTTTTTTTTAAAGATTTCTTATTTATTTATTTGACAGAGAGAAACACAGCGAGAGAGGGAACACAAGCAGGGGGAGTGGGAGAGGGAGAAGCAGGCTCCCCGCTGAGCAGGGAGCCCGATGTGGGGTTCGATCCCAGGACCCTGGGATCATGACCTGAGCCAAAGGTAGACACTTAATGACTGAGCCACCCAGGCATCCCACTTTTTACTATTTTCTAATATAAACAATTTGTGGTATACATTTTCCTCTCAGCATTACTTCAGCTGTATCCCACATACTTTTACATGTTGCATATTCATTTCCATTCAGATTGATTGATTGACTTAACTTTTTATTTTATTTTTTTTTAATTATTTTTAAGGTTTTTTTTTTTGAGACTTCCTTTTAGACCCATGGGATATTTAGAAGGCTGTTGTTTAATTTTCTTGTATTTAGAGATTTTCCTGTCAACTTTTAGTTATTGTTTCTAGTTTGCTTCCATTATACCAGAGAACATGCTCTACTTGATTTCAATTATTTTCAATTTCTTGAAGCTTCTTTGATGGCCCAGAATATAGTCTATCCTGATGAATATTTTATGATATTTATAAAAAAAATTATATAGTTGTTGGGTGGTGTGTTCTATACATGTCAGTCAGATATTGTTGATTAATTATATTGTTCAGATCTATATATCCTAGCCATTTTTCTATTAGTTGTGTTGCGTAGAGGGGATGTTGGAATCCCCAACTGTAACTATGGACCTGCACGTTTCTCCTTTCAGCTCTATCAGTTGTTGTTTTTGTTTTCTTTAATCTGTTTTTCTAGCTTTAATGAAGTATAATTGACAAATAAAATTTTATATATTTGAAGTGTAAAATGTGATGATTTGATATACATCTACCCTGTGAAATGATTTCCACAATCAGGTTAATTAACACATCCACCACCTCACATAGTTACCTTTTTCTTTTTGTGGTGAGAATGCTTAAAATCTGTTCTTTTAGCAAATTTCAAGTGTACAGTTATTAACTATAGTCACCATGCTGTACATTAGATCATCATGCTGTACTTATTTGTCTTATAATTGTGGATTTGTGTATTTTGAGACTCTGTTGTTTGATGCATACATATTTTGGATCATTATGACTTCCTGTGAGTTGATTTCTTGATCATTTATGTAATGTTCCTCTTTCTTTATAGTAATTTTCTTTGCTCTAAAGCCTCCTTTTTCAGATGATTAATATAGCCACTCTGCTTTTTTAAATTGATGGTTCCATGGATATCTTTTTCTATATTTCTACTATCAAGCTATGTTGAAATTGAAGTGAATTTCTTATAAAGTGCATATAGTTGGGTGATTTCTTTATCCACTCTGCCAGTCTTTGTCTTTATTGGTGTATTTAGACCATTTGTATTTAATGTAATTATTTCAACTCATCGCTGTCATTTTATGCTTTGGCTTCTTTCTATTGTTTTTTTTTTTATTGTTTCTTATTCCTATTAATGTTTTTCTTCCTTCTTTGTGTTACCTAAACATTATTTTGCATTCCATTTTGATTTATTTATAGTATTTTTGAGTGAATCTCTTTGTACACTTTTCATAGTGGCTGCTCTGGACGTTACAATATGTGCAGATGGCTTATCACACTCCACTGGTACCAATACTCTACCACTTTGAGTAAATGTCAAAACTTCACTTTTACTTATGTGACTTTCCCTTCTCTGCTTTTAAATATCATTGTCTTGTTTATCAGATGGAGTTATAATTTGTGTTATAATTATCAAATATAACTTAAAGAATTCATGAGAAAATGAGTTTAATATAGATGTCTATGCCTGTATCCCTGATCTTTCTGTTGCTCCTTCTTCCATCCTGTTTTCTTCTATTATTTTCTTTATAATTTAATACTTTCCTGTAGCCAGAATTTAAGCACAGATGCATAGACTTGCTAGTGATAAATTCTTTTCACTTTTCCTTCCTCTAAATGTTATTTCCATGTAATTTCTCAGTTATTTTTTTTTCAGATATAGAATTTGCAGTTAACAGTTCTTTTCCTTCATCACTTAAAAGTGTGCTAAAAATAAGAAAGAAAAGAAGAAAGAAAGAGAAAGAAAGAAAGAGAAGAAAGAAAGAAAGAGAAAGAAAGAAAGAGAAAGAAAGAAAGAAAGAAAGAAAGAAAGAAAGAAAGAAAGAAAGAAAGAAGGAAAGAAAGAAGGAAAGAAAGAAAGAAAGAAGGAAAGAAAGAAAGAAAAGGAGAGGAAAGGAGAGGATATTATACTATTTCCCTCTGCCCTCCACTGTTTCAGAGGAGAAATCCAGTCATTTGAATTGGTGTTTTCCTATAAGCAATGTGTTGTTTCTCTCTGGCTGCTTTTAAGATATTTTGTCTTTAGTTTTCAGAATTTTAATTATTTGTTTTGGTGTGGATTTCTTTGGGTTTATCCTGTTTAGAGTTTTTCAGTCTCTTGAATCTGTAAGTTTGTGGGGGGTTTTTTGTTTTGTTTTGTTTTGCCAAATTTGGGATGTCAGTATTTCTTGGGTACTCCTTCAGCCCTGCTCTCTTCCTCCTCTGGGACGCTAATGATGCAAGCACTGGATCTTCCGTTAATGTCCCCTAGGTCCCTAGACTACTCATATATTCACTTTTTGTTCAGTCTCTTTTTTTCTCGTTCAGACTCGGTGAATCCTATTTCTCTGTCCTGAGATCCCTGAATCGATCCTCTGTCATTCCCACTCAACTATTGCCCATCCAGCGATTTTTAAATTTCTGTCATGTTTTGTCAGTCTATAATTTCCATCTGGATCTGTTGTATAACTTCTATGCTTTGCTGAGACAACTTTGTCTTGTCTTTTCTTTATGTCCAGCTACAATTATTTATTTATGCAGAATGTCTATCATGTATGAGTTCCTTTTACAATAAGCCAGTCACTAACTCAATATTAAATCATAGAACCAACCCTGCTGCTTCTGACTACCTCACTTTAAAATATCTTTTTGGAATTTTTACTAATTCAGCACTATGTAATATAATAACAAGTTGAGATCATGTCTCATTATATGCAGAATTTTGTGTACCAGAGAAGCGACTATGCAGGTGTCCAGGTAGAGTTCAAGAAAGATGGACCAAAGGGGGTCTGTTCATCCTCTTCAACCAAAAAGAACACCAGCCTTATCTTTCTTATGTCCTAAAATTCTATGCAACATTTTATATTAAAAATAGAAAGAGGGGAGGATCCTGCTGCCAAAGAGTTCAGAGAATTATAGACCTTGATACATATGAAGTTTATAGATGCAGCTTAGTAACAGACATCAAGACTGAAGGCCTAAAAACTTCCACTGCTGACATTTTCTCTTTTTTCATTTGTTTTAAGAGAATTTGTAATAGTTTGCTGAAGCATTTTTTTAAAATGACAGATGCTTTAAAATCTTTGTCAGATGATTCCAAAATCTGACTCATCTTGGTCTCAGCATCCATTGATTGCCTTCATATTCATGCTGAGTTGTCCTGGCTCCTGGAATGATGATGTTTGCCACTTGCATGTCAGAGAGGGTGAGAATTCTCAGACCCATTGGGACAAAGGTACTTTTCTAGCTGAGTGCTTGTTGTGGCAGGACCCCTGTCCTGGTGTCCCTTGGATCCCCTCTGTCTCTTGGTGAGGGGGGAGAGCCTTAGGCCCTGGAGGCTCAGCCAAGACTGAGCCACTTGGTATGGTGGGCCTCTCTTGCCAGTGTCACAAGACTGCCCTGTATTCTTGGTAGAAAAAGGGAACTTCAGGCAGTGAGGAGGAAGGGTGCCTCTGGCTGTTGGCAGGGTTCTGAGTCTATCCCCCCTTGCCATTGGCAGAGCCATGCTCACCTGGCATGTCAGAGGAGTGGATGCTGTCAGAATCAGGGGAAGAATCAGCCTAACTTGGCTTTGTTCTGGTGTTAGGCTTGGGGTCTGGAAATTCTTCAGATCAGTGTGGGTATATAAGATGCCCTCTGCTGTGCTCTTCCTCCAGTCCTGGGGTAACAAGCCACCCCCCTTTCTCTAGTCATATCTCAAAGTCCTCTGGCCACTTCCTGCATGACTTCCAGGGTTTCCAATTGTACTTCATGGCAAGAGCAGGAAGAAACAAGTCTATACCATCTTGTCCAGATCAGAAGTTCTGTCTAAGCTATAGTTGAAGCTATGGTCTTATACAAAGTCAAGGTAAAAGTCAGTAAAGGAATAGAGTGAACAAATCCTAAATCAGAAGAATGAAGGGAAAGAATTAAGAATAAGAACAAAATCAACCACTTATATGATGCTAACTGTACACTAGGCATACACTCTTACATACAAATCCACCTGCACTCCCAGCTCTGTCTCTTGGTGAGGGGGGAGAGGTCCCATGAGATAGTTTCCAACTCACTGATTATTCCAGAATTCATATCTCAAGACCCAACCTTTTCCTTGAACTCCAGGATTGTGTGGAAATTCCGCACTGAAACCTCTGCTTGGGCATAGAAATAGTTCCAACTTAACATGTCCAAACCTAAACTGTGATTTTCTCTGAAAACCAAGCCAACCCCTCCTGTGGACATCTCGCATTTGTGAGTGAGCACGTCTGCCTTCCAGGTGCTCAGGTCATACTCACAGAGCCATCGTCTGGCCCCTCTCTCCCTCATCACACAGACCCAGGCCATCAGCAAATCCAGCTGTGCTGCCATTGGAGCATTTTAAGAATCTGACCACGTCTCTGAATTTTCAGTGCTGACAACCTACTAGAAGCTATCCTGAACATCTCATAATTGTCTCCCATTTAATTAGTGTGATGACCCTGCATATTCTCCCTGCTTCATCCTCTGACCTTGTTGACACAGTAGCCAGAATGACCTTGCTGTTAAGTCAGACATACTCACTCCCCCTGACGTGGGTTCCTCTGACTTCCCCTTCTCTGGAGGTCAATCCACTGTGTCTTCGAGACTTTGAGTACTCTCACCCGCTCATAACCTCTCTTGTTCCTAATGCTGGATATTTTCTGCTTGTCCATCTCGTTCAACTTCCCACTCTTTGCCCCCCTATTTTGTGCCCAGGAGGCTGACATTTATGACCTGTATCTACAGGGTCTCTTTCCCTCTGGCTTCATTAAAATGGGTGATACCAGCAGGAAATTGGGATGGGGAGAAGAGCAAAGGTGGGATACTGTCCTTTCTCTCTTTCTCTCGATCAGGGGTTGGCAGGACCTGTTCCTACTGATGCCCAGTGACTCACCAGGAGCTGTGGGTCTCGTTGGGCTCAGTAACTGTGCCTTCCCCTTCAAACCTTGGCACAGAGTGATTTACCCCGAATCTGACCACATCTTCATATTCCTGCTTTGAATATGCCATCATTGTTAGTTAGTTATTTAGTTAGTTTGCTGGGGCCCCTTGTTCCCTACTTTGTCCATTGTTCTCTCTGCTCTGGCCAGGTAGTCCTCTTTCCTACTTAACTCCAGCATGCTCTTACCTCAATACCTCGCATCTGCTCCCTCTCTGCCTGGACCAGACAGCATCTGCATGGACCACCCTGGGCTTTCCAAGCACAACCATCAAGGACCCCTTCACGCCCAAGTTTTAATCATTGTATTTAAAATTGCAATATCGACTTCCCACCACAACACTCTTGATTCCCTGTATCCTGGCTTATTCCACTAAAACTACAACTCAAAAGTGAGTGACTGAAGAAGCCAACCATGCTCGGCACTTCAGTAACCTGCAAGAAAGCTAAGTCTATAAGACCTTCTGACTAGAAAGCACCAGACCCAGATGGTTTTAATGCATTATTTCTATAAATATGCATACCATTCCTGTGAGGTAGGCACTATTTTTATTTCCCTTTAGAAATGAGTAAACAGAGGCTTCAGAGCAAATTGCCCAGAGTCAAGTAGCCCCCAGCTTAGGGGGGGAGGGGAAGGTGCAGGGACTGGAAAAACTTACTCCTTTAAAATTTCATGAAACATACAACTAAAGTGTGTCATCCCTTCAAAGCAGCTATAAGTTTCATATACCGGAGCGCGGGAGGGGATGAAATTGAACACACATTCTTTGGAGTTGGTCCCTGCGCGCTCTGCTGCTGCGACCTCCCCGAGTCACGAGAGCCGAGCAATGTGAGTGTTACCATTGCTCTCATCACCACGGCCAAGTCATCACCACGGCCTGGGCCGCGGACGCTTGCAGTGTTTTTCTTTTGTTTGCTGAGCCAATTATGAAAAAAATGAGCTAAAACAGTTCATTCTCTCTGCTTCTCTAAACTCTTGTCCAAACGCTCCAGTGGTGATTGCGCGGTCCGGGAGGCAGGCGCGCTCCCAGGTCCTCAGCCGCCTGTGGCCCCCGCGCCGGGGGAGGGGCCGGGGTGTCTGCGTGGGCCTGTTTTCCTCCTGCAGCTGCCACTGGACATCTTTAATTTATTATTCCTCTTATATAACTTTGTTTTGGTGCATGAACTTCCATTCCCATGACTTTATGTTGAAAAACATTCTAAAACCGAGGCTTTGCCTTTCACAACCGCCGCGGAGCTGGGTTAGCCTGGCTTCCTGCCGTGGCCGGCCCCAGAGCTGGGGGAGGACGGCCTCGGCCCCCCGGGAAGCAGGCTGGACGCTCCTGCGCCGCGCTGGTCGGCCCTGCGGTGGGCTCCAAGTGCGAGGGGAGCCTCACACCTGCCACCGGCCTGCAGGCCCCGGATCCCGGGAGGGGGCAGGGGCTGCCCCAGCCCCACACCGCCGCGCCAGGCCTGGCACCTGCCAGAGCACCTGCTAAGGACACAGTGGTCCCGAAAGTGTATGGCAGGTGAATCTGAGACTGTTACCTAATGAGTAATGGTGTCCAAAGAAAAACAATGGATGTGCGCGTCTTAGGATGTCAGGTGTGAAGAATGAGCCCCTGTGCCTCGTACTTCTGTTCCGCGTGCATTTGTATAAGCTGCTCCCCATGTGGGTGCGCCCCTCCCCAAACACCGAGCAGCTCTGCGGTAGGGCCCAAGCCCAGGATCTCCCAGCGGCCCAGATGTGCTCAGGAGCCCGTGGCTTCCCGACCTCTTCTGAACCCGGGTACATAGGGCCGTGGCTGCAGGAGCAAGGCTGCACTGCACCCTGGGCCCTAACCACTGACCGCGGACTGCTACGCACCTCACCTGTCTGCCTCTGCGCTTCTACATCTTCCCATCAGTTTTTACCTTTCCCTTCCTGGGCCAGGGGCAGCGTGGGGGTGGGGCGAGCGGGTGCTAACAGGGAGATCACATGACCGTGCATTGGCTTTTGAAGGTAGGAAGGAGTCTGAAGTTCTGGAGTGGAGGCATCACACGTGCGTGCAGCTGGGTGCCCGGCACGAGGTAGAGCCAGGCCCTGCACCTGCTCCCCGACCCTTCGTCACAAAACCTCCTTGGAATGTGGGGTGGCTCACACGTGACTTGTTTTATTGTCAGCCTTCTGAAAACTGTCGTATCCCTGAAAGTGTTACTCTCCTGTGCTCGTGCGGAATTATTACTACGTCGGTCTAACTCCCCAGGTAGACCGTGCACCTGGTGTTCAGAGCTTGACCAGTGCCAGGAACACTGACGTACTGGAGTCAACACAGCTCGGTTGCTCTTTAATTAGATAAAAGTTGACATTGGAAACTCCTATCTGCTCATAAGGAAAGTTTTATTCCTCGTCTTAGTTCATAATTCCCCTCCTCGTATCTGTGCGTTCACTTGCTGTTCTTTTTCTAACTTCTGGGACTGGAAGCTGAGGTCTTCTCTTAGCAACCGCTCTGCTTCTGTGATATATGCACTTCCTGGTGTTCCGATTCCTCCAAGCACTGCTCAGCTGCATCCACAAGCTGTGATGGGCCGTGTTTTGATCATTTTTCAATTACAAATATTTTCTAATTTCCACTGTACTTCTGTTACTCAGTAATGGTCTAGAAGGGTGAGGTGCAATTATGTTAGTTGCCTTCTGTTGCCGATTCTAGGGGAACTGCACTGTGTAGGAGAACATACGTCTTTACAGCTCGGACGCACAGCAACTGGAGCGCAGTTAAGGACCTCTGTTCCCGTGCATGAGGACCTCACACAGGCTTGACGCGGGCTCTGAGGTACAGTAGGTGAGGGACGGCTCTGGGGACGGGCCCTGTGTCAGGCTCACAGGAGGCGGGGGTGCCTGCCCCGTCCCCCTGCTAGGTCGACCCTGCTGCTAGGGCGAGGTGGCCCAGGTGCAGGGGGGATTAGAGGCCTGGCGGGGAGACCAGTGTCATTTTATTCCAGGGACTTCTTTGGCTCCTGGAAGAAATGTTGCTCCTGAAAAACATCTCCCCGATGATGAAATGTTTAAGTTGTGCAAAAACTATCAGCTAGACTTTGCACTCCTGAAGTCATGTCAAAACTCAAGCCAAGCCACAGGGAGGTTTTGAACGTAAAGCCATTGCTCGTTCAGCTCAGGGCGGTCCCTGGGCAGCGAGGCCAGGCTGACCTAGGCATGGGTCAGCAAGGGGGGGCGGCCCCTCTGCGGCTGGGCAGTCGCAGCTGTTGCAGGACGCAGCGCTCCGTGACCCCTTGCTGGGGGCCTTCCTTTCAGGGACTTTCAGTGTTGGTGCTGGTGGGCATGCTCCTGCCCACTCTCCAAGCCCCGGCGCCCAGGAGCTGGACGGGGCACTGGCATTGCCAGACCAAACAGTGTGGTTTACCTCCGAGCACTCAGGTAGCCCCCATAACTGAATTCTTCTCTGCGTCTCCTCGTTGAATTTGGTCACCGCTTGGGAGCTGAGCGGTCTGACCCGTCCACCCGAAGTCTCCCGTGTTCCTGGAGTCCGCCCCCCCACCCCGCCCCCAGCACCCCTGCTCCGGGCAGCCATCCGCCGGATCTCTGCTGCTGTGGACGAGTCTGCATGTTCTAGAATGTCATGCAGATGCGGATGGGGCGTGCACACTCTTCCCCACGGCCTGGCTTCCTCTGTCCACAGGGAGCGTTGGGTCCTGGGGTCCCTGGGCGCGGGGGGGGGGGTGCTCTCAGCCAGAGCTCCGCCCTCAGCACCTGCTCCGGGACCGTGGGGTCATTTCCGGCCTGGTGAGCTGCACACAAACGTACCCAAAGGTTGTGTTTCAGATGTAAGTATTCCAGGAGTGCAATGACGGGGTCATACGGTAGGTGTTAAGTTTCGTATTTTATGAATTTGCAGAACCGCTTTCCAAAGTGGCTTTCTGCTCCCACCAGGAGCGCAGAGGCGCCCGGGGGGTCTCCATCCTCGCCCGCGTTCCATGTGGCCTCATGGTGGAATCCCAGGCCCTCCAGCGGCCGAGCAGAGGCCTGGCTCAGTGGCTTTAACCTGCGTTTCCAGGGACGACCTCTGCGGACGTTTGCCTCCCCCGCCCTCCGCCAGTTGTGGTCTCCCTGTTACCGAGATGTCCTTTAAAACCCTGGCCCATATTTGCACTGGATTGTTTGTCACCATTTCGTTGTAAGCTATTTATATATTCAGAATAAAAGCTTTTTGTCAGATATTTGTTTTGCAAATATTTTTTTCTCCATCTGTGCTATAATTTTAAATGATGTCTTGAAGGGTAAAAGTTCATAATTTTGATGGTTTCATCCATGATTTATGTTTTTATGTCCTCTTTAGGAAAATTTTACCAAACAGAAGCTCATTAATCTTTTCTCCTATGGTTTTTCTATAAATACTGTTAACCAGCTTGACCATATTGATGTTTATAGATGACTCCACCTGATAGCAAGAAAATACATTTTTCTCAAGTTGAAAAATTCACCAAGGTAAGTGATATTCTGGGCCATGAATCCAATCCTAAAGCTGGTAAAATAATAGAAAACACACAAATATATTCTCAAATATAACAAAACTGACTGGAAATAAAAAACAAAATTATATTCGGAAAATCCCTGAAGATATGGAAACGCAAGAGCACACTTCTAAATAACCCATGGGTCAAAAGAGAAATCTCACAATAAATTAAAAATATTTTAAGCTAAATAAAAATACATTTGAAAACTTGCAGGATGTAGCCAACACAGTGCTTGGAGGGAAATTTAGATTATTAAATGTGTGTGTTGGAATATAGGAACCATCTAAAATCAGTAATGTTAAAAGTTATAGGACAATTAACATATTTCCATGGACAACAATGAACATTTAGAAATTGAATTTTAAAAATACCATTTACAATAGCACCAAAACAAACGGAGTACGTGGATATGAATACAACAAAATAGGCCTCTATGCTGGAAACCACAGAACATTGATGAAAGAAATAAAAAGGATCTCAGTAAATGGAGAAATGCCTTGTATCACGGATTAGAAGACTCAAGTATTTCAAAGATGTCAATTTTCCCGGTTCCCCCCAGCTGGGTCAGTACAATCTCACTCAAATTTCAGCAGATCTGTTCTGGAGACAACAAACAGAATCTAAGGCTCAATCAGCAAGGCGAAGGAACCACAGGAACCGAAGAATTCTGAACGACAGCAGGCGAAGGAGCGGCGCTGTAGGACCCAGTGTGGGGACTCGCTATACGGCCGCAGTGATGAACACAGCATCGTCGCAGTGCCGGGCGGGGGTCTGCGGCGGGAGAGCCCAGGCAGGGGTGCACCCCCACAGCGGGAGTGACTTCCAGCACAGACACAAAGCATTCTCCGCTGAGAAGGGTGGTCTTTCGATCAATGCTGTTGGAGCACTTAAACATTCATATGCAAAAAAAAAAAAAAAAAAAAAATTTGACCCATATTTTGTCCAAAATACAAACAATAATTCCTAATGAATGATAGACCTAAATGTAAAATAAAAATTACAAAATTTCCAAAACAAAGCACCAAAGGAAATCTGTGTGGCCTTGGTTCTGGTGAGTTTGTAGATGTCATACCAAAAGTATGATCCATAGAAGAAAATTTTGCTAAATTTGACTTAATCAGAAATGTAAAAAACTTTTGCTCTGCAAAAGACACTGCAAATATCATGAAAAGATAAGCCTCAGACTTGGAAAAACTATTTGCCAATTAGATATCTAATAAAGGACTTGTATCCAGAACTCTCTCCCTCTCTCCCTCCTTCTCTCTCTCCCTCCCTGTCTCTCCCTTCCTACCTCCCTCTCTCTCTCCCCCTCCCTCCCTCTCTCCCTCCCTCTCTCTCTCCCCCTCTCTCCCTCTCTCCCTCCCTCTCTCTCTCCCCCCTCCCTCCTCTCGCTCTCTCAACAATCAGTATTGCTAAAATTACTTTTTTTCAAAGCGACAGGCCCAGTGCTGGTGGGCATGTGGAGCTGTAGGAGCTCTCGCTCCGTGCTGGAGGGACGCAGAAATAGAAGGGCCACCTTGGACGACAGCTCGCTGTTCCCTGTGATGATAAACATACACTTACCACATGGCCCCGAAATCCCTGAGCTACATCTTCACCTAAGTGCAAGGAAAACTTACATTCCCACCAAAAGCGGTTTGTAAACCTTTCTATCAACTTGGAAACAGCCAAGCTGTCCTCTAGCAGAGAGTGGGTAAACAAACTGTGGTCTACTCGCACAGTAGAACAACGCACTGAAAAGGATTCACAAGGAGCCTGGCTGAGTCTCAACTCCGTTTCGGTGAGTGAAAGAAGCCAGACCCCAGGACTACATATTGTATTTTTCCATTTATATGCCATTCTGGAAGAGGCAAAGAATACAGGGATGGAAGGAGATCCGTGGTTTCTCGGGGCTTGGGAAGGAGTTAAGTACAGACCGGCCGAGCAGGGAAGTGCTTGGAGCAGCAGCATACCCGTCCCTGTGGTGCTGGGTGGTGGCTCTGTGATGACCCATTTGTCAAATGCCGTAGAAATGCAAGAGTAAAATTTATTGCATGTGAAGTTAAAAAAACTCAGCGAGGATTTGCAGGGAGCCAAGATGGAAAGCAGACTCTGACAGACTGATCTAACTGTATTACAAATGATAACACAGCTCAGAACGTTGGCTCCAGAACTCTGGAAGAGACGGTGGGAAGAATCTGGTGGCAAATTAGGTCAGGACAACCTGAGGGGCTGCCAGGTCGGCCGCTTGGGGGCGCCCGAGGATCTCGGAATTACCTATGACCTGGATCGATGGGCCACTCAGGCAGCGCGGGTGACGACGTTTTACTGAACTTGCTGAGTGCAGTCCTGCAGGCTGGGTATCGGTCGAGAGTAGATTAGTAGCAAAACTGAGAAAATGGGAAACGCACAGGGGCCGGGCCTCAGGGCTCCTTCCCGGGTTGCGCAGATTTGGATTACGAGTTTTGACCATGTCCTGGTCAGCGTTTGATTTTTCTTGGAACTGATTGGAACTTTGGCTTGTCAGAGATCTGTGGACTGAGCAGTAGAGAAGGAAAAAGCATGAGCAAATGTGATCATGTTGGTTCGCTACGTGCAGAGCAAACCAGTCTCCCCACCGTTGCTGGATTGTCCTTACAAAGCTCTGAAGGTGACCTTCCACGCAGACGGACCACCCTCCTGGGGTAGAGACGCCCACTGGCACTGCAGAGTTCACACCACCTGAGCGTTTGGTGTTCTTCAGTCTCC
The DNA here is from genome assembly GCF_004348235.1 of Phoca vitulina. NCBI lineage: Eukaryota > Metazoa > Chordata > Mammalia > Carnivora > Phocidae > Phoca > Phoca vitulina. Next base: position 1,147,459 of record NW_022589712.1, on the reverse strand, counting down.
TTGTCAGAGCGCGCTCAGGCCCATGACCCTCCAGCAGCCATAAGCCCCCACCGTAGCAGCTCGTCCAGGTTTCCCTATTATGTAGGGTTTCTCCTCCCAATTTTCAACTCGACCTTCCTTCAGGCAGACAAAGCAAGATCCTTCAAACAGTTCCTGTGTGTTATACTCAGTCTCCTAGCCAGTGGACACAGTCTGCCTTTCCTCCATATGCTCCCAAGAAGCTTCTACGAACTAGAACTTGGAGATCTTGTCTTTTTGAACAAGGGAAAAGAAAAGAACAGGACTTGAACCCAAGCTGGAAACAACTCTGTCAGTTGCCAACGACCGTGAGCAGAGCAATTAGACTCCAGAGCCTACACCCCTGGTGTTTGTCTCCCAGATGAAAAGCCACAGGGTTTGGTCCTGAATCATCTGGGCCACCCTCCCAACAGGAAATTTTACAACAAAGGTTGGATCAGATGATTTTTGGGAGAAGACAACTTACCCCCAAGACCTTCAGATAAAGAATAAATTTGCAAGAAGTAAATAGTTTCCAACCAAGACCCATCAAATATTTTTCCAAAACGCAGATCTAGGGATTGTCCAGTTATAATCTGCATGCTTTTAATCTCTGTTTTTATGTGGGTTTTCATTCCTTTTTGCTTCCGTAAGGTCCTGTATTGTTCACAGTCCCTAGTTACCTCTCAACTATGATGCCTGCAACGTTCTTACTGGTAATATGCCTTTTTCATCCCCAGTCACTTCTTGTTAGGAGTCTACTTTCCAGTTTAAACATTCTCATAGTTTAGTTGATTCATACAATCTAAACAACTCAGGTTTATTCTCACTTCCTTTGGTTGCTATCCAGACTCTTTTGGTGTCTGCTAATGAATCTGTAGGTTTCCAAGGTAACTGTGCTCAACCATGCAGCGATATTTTAGATGTAACATTAGTGATTGTTTTCAGAAATCCCTGTAAACCAATTTATCAAGAGAAACAATTTGCTCATAACAAAAGTCTCCTTGTCAGGACAATATATCGCTGGCGTGACAAGGCATTCATTTGTCAAATAGCAGTGTTCACATGAAGACCCCTCAAAAGTCTTGCTTCACTGTGTCACCAACCCTAAAGTATCACACCTCAAACTGTCCAACCCCAATCACTTAAATTCATACTGTCTTTCTACTTCTGACACCGCAGACTAAGACTCTGCCAAGAGGTATTTCTCCTTATTGCAGTAAATCTGATAAACTCAGCTTTGCTTGATCAACAACTTGTCATCTTATGTGGAGCTGATAATCAACACCTAATTCTCACAAAACCATTAATTCAGGTGATCTTCATGGCATGGGTTGGATCTCTTTTTATTTTTATTCCTTCCATTATTATTTTGCTTCTTCTAAGATCCCATCTCTATAGAGAGTGAGGGATGTGGAGTTCTGGGTGCTCTGACCATCCCTGGAGAAACCTGAAGACCCAGAGATTCTTAAGAAGCTACATTATACATTTTTTATTCTTTTCTTTTATTGATTACTTCTCATAGCATACATGTGTGTCCATGTCTCACATTCACTGTGTGTTATGTGCAATAACAGTATATTTCTCTTTTCTGTCTTTCTGAAAAGCCTTTCCCCGAAAGGTCCATGTGTTGGTCTTGTGAGTGTGTGTGCGTCAGCATATGTGTGTGATGGGGGAGGTGGTAGAGGTACTAACTTTCTTTTGCAAATGAAGAATACAAGGCTTGAAAGTTTATATAACTTGCTCAAGGGCACACGATAACTTGAAGAACTAGAATTCATACCTTTGGAAGACCTGAAAAAATTGAAAAGAATTCAGAGATTTAACTCAAATTTATGTAAAAATCAAATTCAGTGGAAATGTATTGAATAGACCTTGCTTGTTAGATCTCATTCAGGAACTTTCAGTAGACTAAGACTCTGCCAAGAGGTATTCAAAAAGAGAATTTCAAAAATATTGAAATTACATGGAGTAATGTCTTTTTTGGTAACTGAGTATCTAATAGCAGTATTGAAATACAATACATATAGCACACACATCAATATTTTAATGGCGGTATTGAGATATAATGCATACGCCATCCAAGTCAATGTTTTTTGCATCCCCTCAGTGTTGTACAACCACAACCGCAATGTAACTTTGGAACATTTTTATTCTTAACGAGCCAGTGCTCATGACCACTCACTCCACTCCCCGCCAGAGTTCTCCCCTTTAGCCCCTACAACCACTAATCTACTTTGTGTCTCTGCAGATCTGTCTACTCTGAACATTTCATACAAATGTCATCTTATAATCCATGGTCTTTGTATTTGGCTTCTCTCACTTAGCATCGTGTTCTCAAGGTTCACCCCCGTTTATACCCCGTATTATACATAGTTCATTTGTCTTTATTGGACTGATTTTTTAAAAAATCTTCCCAAACTTTGTATTTGCCCTAAGCATGTTTCTGACTGAAATCATGAAACCTTTGAAATACTTTTTTAAGAAAAGTTTCAAGTTACTATTATCAGAAAGAATAATACACAACATTTGAAAAGAATCTGTCCATAAATAAAATCTCTTTGAAAAGCCCAAGTGCTGGAAGTGAAAATGCCTAACAGAGAAGTAACATGGGATGGAGAGCCACTAATTTATCCTTCATTTCATGGTGAAAAAAAGAAGACACTTATTAGGACAATCAATTCCTGATCACACATAAAAGGACATAAATTCTGGCCGCAGAGCATCTTGAAGAGAATACAGGATAATATTCATTAAGTATACACATGGGAACCAGATTTTACTTTAGGAGACAAAATGTTTAAATCCATGCATGTCATAAGATTTACAGTTTTACTGGGGACACAAAGTTTATAGAAATACCAGTAGGGAGATTAAAGTGGGGATGAAGAGATTAAGTTGAGGCTATGTGTTTCCTGGAGCTCCCCCCACCCCGAAATTCCACGTCTTGTGGTTGTTTCCTAACCCTCTAGAACAAATGAGAAGGCACCAAATTCGCCTCCAAATGGGTTAATGCATTTCCCAGACCTCTTTCACGCAGTCTAAATATAGAACCACAGGAGTGTGGAGAATGTTCTGACGCACATCAGAAAATATTGGTTTAATCTTCAGATTCACTCTTGAATCTTGGACAAGTGGCTTGAGGTCTCTGACCCTCAGATTCCTCATTTATGAAATAGAGGCAGCAGTTGAGGACTTGCAGGCTTGTTATGATGACTAATTAGTATGGTGAATTCCTAGGCTAGGCCTGGCTTGCTGTGGACCCTCCATGTAGGACACTTGAAGTCCCTCCCCGGGCTTCTTCTCTCGGAGAGAGAGGCAACTTAAGAAAAGGAGATTTTAAATTTCTTACCTGCAACTTCGACCAGAAACCATAAGCACATATGGTTTCCATCTCATGCGGAGGACCCACAGTCATAATTAAATCTCGTGTTGGCATAGCAAGCTGCTAATGCGAACTCCAGCCTCTCGTGTAGTGCTTAATGGAGAAGCTCTTTCGTCTCTCCACCCCCTGAAGCCAGCCGTTCCAAGGCTTCTGAAGCCCACGACTTAGCGAAGTTCCTCACACTCGACTGTTGCAATGCGATGCGTTCGGGCACGTAGCTGAGCAGTTAGTTTGAAAACGAGGGATGGCGCTTTCCTTACTCAACAGGAGCAGTCCCGCTCCTCAAATGGAGGGACACCGCAGAGTGCCCCTCTCTGTAAATCGTGGCTCCGTGGAGAGTGGTGTCTCTTGCCCCATTCTCGGTGTTCCGGCAGGGCCGGCTTGTCGTGCTGAAGACCCTCTCCCGGGGCAGGCGGACTTGGAGGCAGCGTCCGTCCACCTGGCCTCCCCAACACCTGGCGCGGGCGGTCTTTGTGGGGCAGCCGGGCGGCAGACCCGCAGGACTCCTCCTGGCAGCTGTGAGCCCCACGCCCCCGAGGCTGACCACCTCGATCGTCTCTCGCGTGCTTGCTTCCCACCCATTGATCTTCTCTGGTGACACATCTGTTCAATTCTTTTGTCCATTTTGTATTTGGTTGTTTGATTTCTTATTAATGACTGGGAGTCCTTATTTATTGAACGTACAAGCCTTTGCTCAGAGGTGTGACCTGCAAGTTCTGCCCCGGTCTGTGGTGTCTGTTGTCACTCAGAGTCCTGTCTTGACAAGCACGTCCTTCATTTTGATTACGTCCGACTTACCGAACTGAACTCTTGTCTTTTACGGATCCTGCGCTTTCTCTCAGATTTTAGATAGCTTTACCTAACTCAAGGTCACAAAGATTTTCTCCAATGACTTTTACTAGAACTTTTATAACTTTGTATTTTACATTATGGCTACAATCTATTTTGAGGTATTTTTTTTTTTTTTTTTTGGCATAGTGTGAGACATGGATACAATTTAATTTTTGCAGAAGAGAAATTGTTCCAGAAGAGGAATTGTTCCAGCCATATTAGTTGCAAGGCTCTTTTTTCCTTCACTACCTTATCTTTGCATCTTTCTTAAAAAATCCGTAGACAGCATATATGGGAGCTATTCCTGGAATGTGCGTATTATATTTACCCTGTGACAACATCACACTGTTTTGTTTACCAGATCTTTATAGCAAGCCTTGAAATTAAGCAGGGTAAATCTTCCATTTATGTTGGCCTTCTTTAAAGCTATGTGGCTAATTTAGATACTTTGCATTTCCAAATAAAGTTTAAAATAAATTTTCAATTTCTATTAAAAAAAAAAAAAAAAAAAAACCTTCCAGGATTTTGAATGAAATTGCATTGACTTGATTGTATAGATTAATTTGGGAAGAATTTAACAATATTGCATCTTCAGTATCATTAATGTGCCAGGGCTTTTCATTTATTTGACTTTAATTCCCTCCGCAAGCATACAGATCTTGCACATCTGTTCACAGATGTATCCCTGAGTATTTTATCCCTGCAATGTTGTTATAAAGTACACTGTGTGTTTGATTTCAGTTTCTGGCTGTCCATCGCTAACACATAATTTTTTATGTATTGATTTTATGTCCTTCACCTTTTTAATACTCATGTATCATAAGTGCATTTCTGTGAATGCCATAGGATATCTGCAGAAATAATCACCTTATTTGTAAATAGACAATTTTACTTTTTCCTTTCCAGTCTGGATGCCATTCACCTCTCTTCCTACCTGAGCAGCTGCTGGGACATTTGGTACAGTCAAGAAAGGAATTGTCCTCGATGCTGTTCTGAACCTCGGGGACGGCGCTCAGCCTTTTGTCATTAGGGATTATGTCAGCTGTGGGTTCTACGAACGTGTCCCTCCACAAGGGGAGGACGTGCTTTTCTCCCTAGTTTGCTGAGAGTGTTCATTAGAATAAATGTTAGATACCTTCAAATGCTTTCTCTGCATCTATTGAGATTATTTATTTTATTCCATTTGTTCTATTCTCTTTATTTCTAAGGTGAATTGTATTGATAGGTGTTAAAACAAACTTGTATTCCTGGACTAACCCTTACTTTATCATGATTGTGTTTTTTTATACTTTGTTGAAATTCAGATCTTTTGCGTGTGTTTGGATGAGGAATGTCGGTCTGTAAGTTCTTTCCTTGTAGTGGTTTTGGGGGCAGATTGACACTGGCCTCACGGGATAAACTGGGGAGTCCTGCATCCTCTCAGGTTTCTGGAAGGATTTGTGGAAAGGTGGTGTTCTTCCCTAAGTGTGTTGTAGAATTTGCCAGTGAAACCACCTGGCCTGATCTCCTTCCCCCTGAGCTAGCTGGGCCCTCCTTGGCCACGGCCCACTCTCTGCTGTGTTCCAATGGCCAGCACTGAGCTGTCCCCACACCTGATACCTTGACATCCCCTCGCCCCTGGGGCTCCATCTGTCCATCCTGGTCCTCCTCACCTTGCCGTGGGCTGCTTGCAATATGCGCTCTGGCTGGAGGCTGTCTGCGGGGCACCCAGCGGACCCTATGCCGCGGGTCCCACCCCAGGTCTGCGCGGAAGTCAGGGAGCCCGGGCGGCTGGCTGGTTGGTCCCCCACGGAGGCCGGCTGCGAGTGGGACCCAGAGCTGAGGGCCTGCTCCCTGACTGGCGGCCACTGTGATGGCTGCAGCACGCAGTGTGGCCGGTGATGCCCGGGAGGTGAGGACACCTACAGCCCGGAGGGTGGCTCTGTCGTGAGGGGGGAGGCGTCCAGGGACTGGAGCTCTGGCATTCATCTTTGTCAGCTGATGGAATTGAGGTGGAGAAGCTCTGCCTTCCGGGGCAGGTCTGAGCCCCACGGCCTGCTGTGTATTCCTGGAGGGTCACTGCTGGAGCCCTGGGGGAGGTGAGCCTGACTCAGAAGGTCTGTCCAGGAAGCTCACCTGCTCTGCCATCTCTCCCCCAAGGTCAGGCTTCCACGGCCTGGCCTGGGCTGGAGAGGGGAGGGCAGTGAAGACTCCTCAGGCTGAACCGGGAGGAGAGGAGAAGATCCCAGAGTAGTGGCTGGCCAGGCCCCTGCCCCAGAAGGCCACCCGAGGAGGGACGGAGCGGGGACAGGCCACCTGAGGAGGGACGGAGGGGGGACAGGCCACCTGAGGAGGGACAGAGGGGGGACAGGCCACCTGAGGAG
>NW_022589712.1:980464-1140873 GCF_004348235.1 Phoca vitulina | reverse complement strand
ACAGGCCACCTGAGGAGGGACAGAGGGGGGACAGGCCACCTGAGGAGGCAGAGTGCACAGAGAGGCCGGCCGCACTGTTCTGGCTCCGCGTGTCCCTAAGGCGCAGCCACGACACCTCTTGTGCCCACTGGGGACAGTCTCTGTGCTGTGGGGTGGGTCCGTGAGCTTGGCCCGGAGCCACACATCCTGACGCTAATCGCCCTGCTTCTGACCCGCCAGAGGAAATGCCTACAGGTCTCCAGTTTACAGCCGATGCTTGGTCCTAAGGAGCCACTCCTCTTTGGAGCATCTGTCTGTCTGTCTCCCCGTTTTTAACCCAAAGTGACTTGAGCTCTTTATTTCTCGGCTCCGTCGGTGAGAACACAGAGGGACTGTCTCTGTAACTGAGGCTCAGGGAGACTGGAGAAATGGGTTGACTTAGCAAGACACAGAGGTGTCCACAGACCAGGACCAGTTGGGTGTGGAGACCTCAGCAGGTCTTCACGGCCGAGAGGCTGGTGTTTGCAGCTCCGGGTCTCCACACAGTCCTTGTAGGATTAACTTGCTTCACCTTTGATATGCTTTAGCATTTTGATTCAAACGATTTTTCTAGAGACCACACGCTTCTCCCTGGATCCCGTGGGGGCCTGCCCAGTTTCAGCAGACACAAAACGGGAACGGCCTTGTTTGCCACACACCAACTGTCACCCTATTCTTTCATAGGTGTCCCCTAGTTACAGTTCCCCATAAACACCGTCCAATTCGACACAGGACACTTTGGGTTGGAAGCTCACACCTCCTTCCGACACACTTGCTGCCCCTCAGGCTCTCCTGAATAGCCCTTCGGGCGGCAGACGTCTTTCCTGATCCATCCTGAACACCCCCACTCCTGTGCATCTGTCCCCCTGGGGAGGAGAGGGCAGGGCCCTTCTTGGGAAAGGTCAGAGGTTCCTTCTAGGCAATGGGAGATGGACACCTCCTGTCAGAGGAACAGATCCCAGGACAAGGTGAGCAGAAACTTTGTGCATCCAGAGAAAAGGCTTGCTTTGTGGTCGAATGGAATCTATGGTAGAAGAAAGTATTTCATAAAAGAGCTTTTACTGTATTCGGAAAAATTCGTGCTTTAGCCAAATGAATCAGAAGTGGCTTTTTCTCTTATTTTTCTTTTTTGCCAAAAATGTCCATATGTTTTCAGATGTACTAGCAAAGCAAGAGCACTAAAACTTTAACTTGCTAAAAGTAGGGCAAAACCACATTTTTCCCTGGAAAAACTTGAGAGTTGGGATAGGGAATTGGATGTGTCGTTTTGGATTACTTTGAGGAAAACTTGCCATCTGGATGAACACTAGCCCTGGGGAATGGAATATCGCCACCCTCATATCTTCCGGAAGGGTTGAGCTCTCCACAAGGCTCTGACCCTCATGGGTGGAATGTTCTCTTGAGTCAGCTCAGTGATGCCTTCACGATGACACAAGAGAGCGCACAGCGAGCATGGACTTGAGACAAATACCGCGCATTGTCAAATAAGCCGCCTGAGCTTGCTGTGAGAAGGACTGGATGGTTCTGTACTTTTCGAGTGTCCTTGAGGGGATCATTTGGGATGAGTGTGCGTTACAAGGTACTGCTCATCATTGAGAGTCAGCCGCAAACTTGTCATCGCAGGCCCAGGGCCCTGGAGGGGTGACTGACGCGAGGACACCTCTGTGCACTCCCATGTAGGAGCAGCAGTTCGATCCTGCAGATGCGTGAGCGGGTCGGCTAGCATTCCCCTGCTCCCCGAGTAAAGACTCTTCTGAAAAGCGCATTTGTAAATGTGTTTCTAAATTTACCCACTCTTCTACATCTGAGCCAAGTGTTCACTGTGAAATCCAAAACAATCTGGCAGTTGGTGGAAAACCTGTATTTTATATGTCCCCCAATAGTTCAAATGGTAATGAGAAACTGCAAGGTGCTTGTGCTTGGCGACGCACGCTGCATTCAGTAAGTGTTCGGTACCGAGAACCGGCACGTTTTGTAAGCCTTCAACAGCAAGTCAGACCAAGGGTAAGCATGGGCTTGCCTGGCTCATCCCCACTGCCGGGGGAAAACCTTACATTTACACAGCAGACATTTACTGGGTGAGAAGCACTCAGGTGACCTGCAGTCCTACTGTGTCTCGGGGCTGTCCCCACAGTTGTGGATTCACTACGAGACAACAGTGCCTTCCCTCCAGTCGCTCACATTCTACCCATCCCTTAGGTCTTCTGAAAGTACTTTACATTCACGACACTGAGACAGAGGCCGTAGGGACCCTGAGGTGGCAGGCTTTGCTTACGGCAGGCGGGGAAACAGACCTGGAGAGGGGGGCCCGCCCATACGGGTTACGGGAAGGCAGTGAAAAATAGTTACTGCTGTAGAGTGCTCGGTTGTTATGGTTTTGAAATAGCAGCTGAGGATTCAGACAGAGCGAGCTCTCACCCCACCCTTACCCATGAAATCTGACAATCAGGCAGCGACCCCACGTGTGTTTCGACAAAGCCAAGCACTTGCATGACCTTTGGAGATGCTGCGACCTCGCTCCAGAGCCCACGCTCTCAGGCTGCAGCTTTCAGCCGTTTGTTATCACAAGGCACAGAAATCCATTTAATATCATAAATCAGAACACAGAGATCCCACACCAAGTTCACGAGAACAGTGTTTTCCCTTTGTGTGCTGTCTGGTATTCTTTCCTCCTTCCCTCTGTCCCCTCCCCTTCTTTCTTCCCTCCCCTTCTTTTCCGTTGAATTCCATTTCTTCAATAAAAGGATATTTTCACCATCAGTTACATTGATCTGATGACCCACCAATGGGTCAAACTTCACCTTGAAAAAAAATTTCCAAGGCCTGAGAAGCGCTCTTGTTTTGTCCTCAGGAAGTCACTATCAAGACTGTGCTAGGCGGCGGGGTCGACAAGGGCAGACAGAGGGAATATTCCAGATGCCCAAGAACAGATGGTATGTCAACAAGGGGAGTCATAAAGTGGGATAGTAAACATGTGTGCAAGTTTCTAGACGGTAGGTGTACTTAACATCTTCGTGGGTTCTCAAAAGCCAAATGAGTGAGAAAGTTCTAGAAGAATACGTACAGTGTCTTCATTCATTTGTTGGTCAAAATCCAAGAAAGCTAACCGGTGAGTTATTTAGGAAGCATATATGTAGCAAAACCATTTAAAAAGAGGAAAGAGTGTGAAATTTAGCATAGCTTTAACCTGGGTGGCAAAGAGATTGGAGCAAAGAGGACACATTTGGGAAGATGAAGACAGAGTCTCCTGAGTCCTGAGAATGGGCTCTATCTTAGGTTGTATAGTGTGTACATGGATACTCTTACTTTAAAACTGCACATATATGCATTGAGCATGTGCAATACTATAAAATAAAAATATTAAAATTATAAATAATACAAACGTCCAAGAGATATTCACATTTTAAATATAATGATGCTTATAGTTAGGTAAATAATGGGGTTAGAATGGGTAGAAGTAAGACAATGTCCAAGAATAAGAAGGATGTAATTGAATCATTATGTGTCCACATATAAAGGCTTATAAATTACGTTTTGAATAAAAATTAATTAAATGGTAAATATTCATGACATACTTTACTTAAAAACTATATAGAACTATGTATCCAGTGTGATGTAAGTGTAACACACACACACACATCAATGTGATGACATGTTGGTGATTTCGATTTTTTTCTGTAAGTTTTTCAAATTTTAAAATGAGTGCAAATTACTTTGCACATTAGAAATGATGATGAGTCATCTTAAATGAGGCTGATCTAGAGTCTAGCTGTCTGTCTTGGTCCGTCCGTTGCTGTAACAGTCGGGGCCTGAGATAGCAGACGTCCGTCTCCCACGGTCTGGAGGCTGGGGTCAGAGCCCCAGGCCAGAGCAGACCCAGCGTCCGACGAGGCTATTTCCTGGGTGCAGATGACCACCTTCTCCCACGCCCTCACATTCTCTTCTTGTAAGGCACTGCTCGACCCTGCAGGCTGCCCCTCATGTCCTCATCTGACCTGAATGACTTCCCCAAGGCCCCACCTCCAAATATCCCAGTGCAGGGGATTAGAACTTCAACATACGAATCTGGGGGGACAGACATTCAGGCCCTGACATTGTCTCTTCCCTAATCCCTCCCCAAAGTGCTAATGAAACTTAAGAGGAACTTCGGCTGTGCACGGTAATCTAGCAGGCGCTTTAACATAGACACACCGTTAAATTAAGACAAGAATAGACCACGGCTAGCTATAACTCAGCCTTCATATTTGGTTGCATCAACTTCTTGGGACCAAAAAAAAAAAAAAAAAGAAAAGAAAAAAATCACCCCGGGGGAAAATGGGAATAGTTTTCCCAGTACAAGAAAGGGACAAAATAGAAAGTTAGTACAAGCTGAGTGACCCCTGAAACCTGCACTTGCCCACCCTGCTCTCCTAGCTGAGTGAGGCGGCAGTCTCCTGTCTCCATGGAGGATCTCGCCAAGTGAAACTTTGTTGAAATGAAGGTCTTCATCCCTTTCAAGTATTTATTACATATGAGTTCGTGGACTGATCCCAGAAGATAGAGTTCTCTGAATTATCAATTAATTATTCCAGGCAACTAACACCGACTTTCAGATACACTCATTCTCTGTGACGTCCATGTTACTCTTTTAGAAAAAGACACACAAAAAAAATTATTAATGGAGAGACTGCCTTTTTTCCATTGGACATTCTTTCCTGCTTTGTCAAGGATTAGTTGACCATAGAGTTGAGGGTCCATTTCTGGGCTCTCTGTTCTGTTCCATTGATCTGTGTGTCTGTTTTTGTGCCAACACCGTACTGTCTTGATGATGACAGCTTTGTAATAGAGCTGGAAGTCCGGAATTGTGATGCCGCCAGCTTTGCTTTTCTTTTTCAACATTCCTCTGGCTATGCGGGGTTTTTTCTGGTTCCATACAAATTTTAGGATTGTTTGTTCCAGCACTTTGAAAAATGCCATTGGTATTTTGATCAGGATGGCATTGAAGGTATAGATTGCTCTGGGCAGCATAGACATTTTAACAATGTTTATTCTTCTGATCCATGAGCATGGAATGTTTTTCCATCTTTTTGTGTCTTTTCCAATTTCTTTCCACGTAAGTATAAATGGTGCTGGGAAAATTGGACAGCTATACACAGAAGAATGAAACTCGACCATTCTCTAACACCAAACAGAAAGATAAACTCTAAATGGATGAAAGACCTCAATGTGAGACAGGAATCCATCAAAATCCCAGAGGAGACCATAGGCAGTAACCTCTTCAACATTGGCCACAGCAACTTCTTTCAAGACACGTCTCCTGGGGCGCCTGGGTGGCTCAGTCGTTAAGCGTCTGCCTTCGGCTCAGGTCACGGTCTCAGGGTCCTGGGATTGAGCCCCGCATTGGGCTCCCTGCTCAGTGGGAAGCCTGTTTCTTCCTCTCCCACTCCCCCTGCTGTGTTCCCTCTCTCACTGTATCTCAGTCTGTCAAATAAATAAATAAAATCTTTAAAAAAAAAAAAAAAGACACATCTCCAAAGGCAAAGGAAACAAAAGTGAAAATGAACTTTTGGGACTTCATCAAGATAAAAATCTTCTGCACAGCAAAGGAAACAGTCAACAAAATGGGACAGTCAACAGAATGGGAGAGGATATTTGCAAATGACACTACAAAGGGCTGGTATCCGAGATCTATAAAGAACTTCTCAAATGCAACACCCAAAAAACAAAAAATCCAGTCAACAAATGGACAGAAGACATGAACAGACACTTCTCCGAAAAAGACAAACAAATGGCTAACAGACACATGAAAAAAATGCTCATCATCATTACCCATCAGGAAAATTCAAATCAAAACCACATTGAGATACCACCTTACACCAGTTAGAATGGCCAAAATGGACAGGGAAAGAAACAACAAATGTTGGAGAGGTTGTGGAGAAAGGGGAACCCTCTTACACTGGTGGTGGGAATGCAAGTTGGTACAGCCACTTTGGAAAACAGTGTGGAGGTGCCTCAAAAAATTAAAAATAGAGCTACCCTATGACCCAGCAATTGCACTCCTGGGTATTTACCCCAAAGACACAGATGTGGTGAAAAGAAGGGCCATATGCACCCCAATGTTCATAGCAGCAATGTCCGCAATAGCCAAACTGTGGAAAGAGCTGAGATGCCCTTCAACAGATGAATGGATAAAGAAGATGTGGTCCATGTATACAATGGAATATTACTCAGCCATCAGAAGGGATGAATACCCAACTTTTACATCAACATGGATGGGACTGGAGGAGACTATGCTAAGTGAAATAAGTCAAGCAGAGAGAGTCAATTATCATATGGTTTCACTTATTTGTGGAACATTAGGAATAGTATGAAGAACATTAGGTGAAGGAAGGGGAAAATGAAGGGGGAGAAATCGGAGGGGGAGAAGAACCATGAGAGACTATGGACCTCGGGAATCAAACTGAGGGTTTTGGGGGTGGGGTGGGGGAATGGGTTAGCCCGGTGGTGGGTATTAAGGAGGGCATGTACTGCATGGAGCACTGGGTATTATACGCAAACAATGAATCATGAAACAATACATCAAAAACTAACGATGTACTGTATGGTGACCAACATAACATAATGAAAAAATTTTAAAAAAGATATAAAATAGGCACTTAAATGCTTGCTGACCAATTTATCTTTTTAGAGTTGACTAATAAAAAGTTTTACATAGCAAAAAAAATGATAAAGCATTAAAAAATAGAAAAATTTAAAAGACATAACTTAAAAAGAAGAAAGTCTATAAAATCTTTTTACTAATGGACTGCTCATAAAAATTATTAATGGAGATTTATAGTGTGAAAATATTAAAACCCATTACAAAGACAGTTATTTCTAGGAACAGCCTCATGGCTATGGGTCTTGCTTCTTTTAGTCCATTCTGATCATTCTGATCATCTCTGTCTTTTAATTTGAATGTTTTAAGCAATTTATGCTGACATTGCTCTTGGTGAAGTCTCCTGTCTTCCCTATTTTCTTCATAGCTGCTGTTTTCATTCAGTCTTTGTTTCCTTTTGGTTTTGTTGAGTAACGGTAAGTATCCCCTGTGTTTCCTCTATTGAGCATTTAACAGATTGTGCCTGAATTATTTCCTAGACAGTGCTCTAGGACTGCACTATGTATCTTAAGTTTCCACAACAATTTTGAATTAATATTTAAAACTTTCAGCATAACGTTTACCAGGATTTCCATACACTTTTAGAGCATATATGAAATAAACCCCACAATACAACTTTGTAGTTTTTAATGTAAAGTCAATTAATTTTAAAAAGTTAAGAAAGAGAAAAATCTTTTCTATGTATGCACACATTTACCAGTTTCTTTAGAAAGATCCAGAATTCTACCTATTTGTGATCATTCTTTACCTTGAAGGAATATCTTTACCGTTTCTTACAGTACAAGTCTGCTGGCAACAAATTGGCTCACGTTATCTGAAAATGTTTTATGTCCCTTCATTCTAGAGGAGTAATTCCTTGGTAATACGTTCTGTGTTACCATTTTCCCCCTTCATTTTCGAAGGATAATTCCACTGATAATAGATCCTTAGTGTCCTTTTCTCTCACTCACCCTGCTCACCACTAGTCTCGTGTATGCAAGGACTTTTCCTCTGGTTGTCTGCACGATTTTCTACTCTTTAATCTTGCACAATTCATGATGTGCATAGGTGTACATTTCTTTGCATATCTTCCACTTGGATTTCTTGAGTGTTTTATATGTATAGGTTGTTTTTCATCATATTTGGGAGATCTTGCCCATTTTTTCTTGAAATGACTCTGTGCTCATTTCCCTCTTCTCTCCTGCTGATGTTCTGAGCACATGTGCATTAGACCTCCTGATATGTCACATAAGCCAGCTTGTGTCCATCTGTGTTTTCTGGGCTTCAGTTTAGAGAGTTTCTATCTAGAGAGCTCTGTTCAAGTTTACTCGTTTTTCCTCAGCATTCCACCTTCTGTTGTTGAGCCTGTCCAGTTATATTTTTAATTCAGATATCATAATTTTGTGATGTTGAATTTCCATTTGGTTCCTTTTTCTGACTTGCCTTTGTCCTCTTACCTCATCCTCCACCATTCTCTCCTTCTTCCCTATAAATCCTCAATGATATTTATAACGGTGGCTCGTAAAGCCCGGTGCACTCTCTCCAGTTCTGGAACCAGCAAACCACTGCGTGTTTTTCCCCTTGTTTGTAAGCCTCAGAGTACTCTGTGTATCTCACAATTTTTGATGGTATATGGAACATGGCATATGAAATAATCTCATGTTCTACTTTGGCTTGTTTGTTTCCAGAGAATGTGACATCTTTTCTGTGCTTGCTGATTAAATGAGCAAGTGATCATATTTTACCAAATGTCATATTGAACTGGGACCATTCCATCTTTAATAGCAATGAGCTGGTCTCTCTCTAGGCCGACCTCCACTGACCCATACCTCCTGATGCCATAGCGGAGGGACCAGTCCAGCTTTCTTATACATGTGTTTGATCTAGAAGGAGGCTGGATTCAGCTATATTAGAGCCCTCAATCCTAGGCTCCATAAGAATGAGGAAAACTGCAAATTCTGTTTTTCAGCCCCTACGTCACTGCCTTTTCCTTTCCTTTCCTTTTTTCTTCCAGAAAGTTAGGGTTTGGCCTGGGATAATTTTCAGGATAAGCATATTACTGTTTTTCTTGGTGCTCTTCCAGACTCCAATTCATTCCACCATCTCTACCATTGCTAATAGCTTGGCTGAACTCACCTTGACCTTGAAGAGTCTGATGTTCTTTGAGGAGCTTCTTCCTCCTGCTGCCATGACTAGGAGACCTGGGCTCTGTCCCCAGGAAGCCTCCATGGCTCTCTGACCACCTGTGAATGGTCCTCTCCTCTGCGTCAGCACAACAACATCTTCCGGTGTCCACCACTCATGGGTGTTCTCACAGATAAGTACAGCTGTCTCTGTACCCATTCTTCTTTAATGTCCTTTGTTACTTCCATTATCAAGCATTATCAGTATGTGTTATTTTAAAATATCAGTAATGAATGCCACAATATATATTAACATTAAATACTTCGTATAATAAAATTGTCCATTTATGGAGATAGGCAATGCTTTTAACCATCTGTTTTATGTTTAATACTCTGAGCAAGAAGGAATGCATTTTTAATCTTCTGGTCTGTACAATGTTACTAACCCTAGACACTCTGCGAGGTTGGCGGGTGACAACAGAGTGTGTGGTTGCTATTAAAACAGACTTTAAATAACTGTGGATGACTATGAGTGTGTCAGTATTTACCAAAACAGCTGTGGCCAGCTAACTCAATTTGTTGTCACCATGGTGATAAGGTCTGGATTATGGTTCCACCACGTGTGGCCAATTAGCTTCACTCTGCCGTGAGGTCAGAGATGAATCCTCCTCCTTCCCACGATCCTGGCTGATTTTCTACAAAGACACAGCGGGTGATAGAACGTAGATGGACCAGCACAAATCCATCCGTGAATTGTGCCTTCCTGTACCCACGTCTTTACACAAGCTGACACTTGCCTGTCGAGTTCTAGCTCACCCATCAAGACTCTAGTTGCACATAAGATAACAGCAGCCCATGACCGTTGGTGAAGATCCAAAGCAGCATTTTCTTCATAGAGTTAAATCACGTTTGTGTAAAGAATGCTTGGGGCTTAATGCATAGTTGATCTTCATCACACATTTGTTGAACTGATATTGTTTCTCTACATACATATACCTATGACGAATGAATCATTTATCTTTGAAGAATTATTTTAAAGTGATAGCTGAGCTGTCACTTAATTAGAATAAACAAAAGAATATTAGTGCTAAGATGAAAGTATTATAACTTACCAGCTAGTATACTAATGTGAACTAGGGTGCTACCAGATGTCCCAGAACTGAATTAGAACTGAATCTTGCTTTTTTTTTTTTAAAGATTTTATTTATTTATTTGAGAGAGAGAGAACGAGAGAGAGCACATGAGAGGGGTTAGGGTCAGAGGGAGAAGCAGACTCCCTGCCGAGCAGGGAGCCCGATGTGGGACTCGATCCAGGGACTCCAGGATCATGACCTGAGCCAAAGGCAGTAGCTTAACCAACTGAGCCACCCAGGCGCCCTGAATCTTGCTTTAAAGAATTATGATAGAAGTTTAGTATTCCTATTATGCTCAGAAAGAAGTGAATATAAGGATGAACTTTCTGTCTCATCTTTGGCATTTTTGAAGTAGCTAAGTGGTACACCGAAGGATTTTGAGCGATGGGCCCAAATTCTGGCACATTTCCAAAATCGTCTTAGTGGAGATGTTCTCTCTTTCTCCCTTAGACACACATACACACACACACCTCTAAATAAAATTTAAAAATCCTTTTCTAGTTAGTTTACTAAAACTACGATGAAAAGGAAAGAAAAAATGCTATACAGACATAAAAATATTTCCAAACTTCAACCTTGAAAGATGACTATGTGCTTTAGATATGAAATTTTGCAAGAGTTCATTGAAAGCTGATGACCCTTAGAATAGACAATTTTTAAAAATGGCTCCGGTTCCAAAGAGAAGATCAAACCCACCTCCCAAGAGTTTCATTAAAAACTGAGCCTGGAATTTACAATGAGAATCAAAACTGAGACTCTTATCTATAATTGGATATTTTCCCACTGAGCTGTTTTCCTTTCTGGTTCTCTCTGGCTTTCTTTCTTCTCTGGGATTTTTGTTTTGTGTTGTTTTTGATGTCATTTAACTTGATTTTTTTTTTTATTTTTGTAAAATGTGAGTGTGATAGATGACCACGTTTTATTCCTACATCACAGTTCTCATTTCTGAAATGGCTTTGCCACTTTATTCACCTGTTTCATAAAACCTATCCTACCTGGATCTTCAGAAGAGGAGCTATGTTGTGGACTAGCTCTATCTGTAATCTTCCTTAGATAATTCAATGAATCCCATCATGCCAGGAGATAAAATAATAAAATATATTTCCTATATTTTGGAAAAGAGAAGGGAATGATTTATGAATGTGTTTAAAGAAAAGAACTGATTTTTTAAAAATATCATTCCAAGATTGCTGTATTTGGTTAAGACTGTGAGGCTTTCTAAGTATTTCCTGGAGCCTGTATCAGATGAACTGGTGGCTAAAATTCTCTGCATAAGGGAAAAGTAGACGTTTAAACATTGGGACAAGGATGTTGGCAGAGGCTAAAAGGCAAAGGACCTCCGTATGAAGCTGAAAGATACATTCCTGGTAGAAGAGAAAATTAGAAAACATTTACTTCTAAGAGCAAAGATGTCTGTTATTTTATAATAAAGTTCCAGTTTTAAGGATCTGTAATGAATAGGCGTTATGAGGAAATAGAGAGTGGTAGGAATTTAGCAAGGCTAGGGAAGACACCAGAGATATGTTACACATAGAAGCATCAAATGTCAAAAGTTAAAGACCCGTGAGCAGGGGCACCTGGGTGGCTCAGTCGATTAAGTGTCTGCCTTTGGCTCAGGTCATGATCCCAGAGTTCTGGGATTGAGCTCCTGGGTGGGCTCCCTGCTCAGCAGGGAGTCTGATTCTCTCTTTCCCTCTGCCCCTCTCCCATGCTTGTGCTCTCTGTCACGTGCGAGCGTGCTCTCTTTCTCTCTCATAAAAAGTAAAATCTTAAAAAAAAAAAAAAAAATAGACCCGTGAGCAGATTGGGTCCGTGGAGCCCTGGGAGGAAATGAGAAGTGGTAGGTTGAGGGTCAAGGGCCTGGGAGGGACCAAGCTATGAGCGGTCCTTTGTACCATGCCAGTGAATTGTTACTTTTTACAGAAGATCATGGGAAATTGCCAAGAAGTGTGAAAGAGAATAAGTGGATCAGACATTCTGACAGATCATGGTTCTGTGTCTGTAAAAACGCAACTTGAGAGAGACTAGATTGGGTTGGGGAGACTCACTAGAAGGTTATTGAGAGTCCAGAAGATTATGAAGAAACCCAAGTGATAGTAAGGATGGAGATGGAGAGACAAACTCAAGTACATGTAATACAAAATTAATGAGATTTGATCATTTATTGGCTATGGAGAGTGATAGCTCGTGAGTGCGGAGTCTGGGTCATACTAGGCATGGGGTTATGGCCAACTGAGCTGGATAATCCAGTAGGTATGCAACCACTGGAGGATAGTGAGGAATTTAATTTGGGATATATTGAGTGCGAGATGCTCCTGGAGCATCCAAGTTGTGAGCTGCTGTTATTAATTATGTGCTAGGTGCTTTTCCCAGTAGTTTACATATAGTAACTGATTTAATCTTCAAGAAACTCACAGAGATGGATAATTTTAAGCCAATTTTACATTAGAGAAAATTTAGACATAGTTCTGCATTCTGAAATTATGGGAGGGCATTGCAGTAGAGCTGGATTGGGGAGATCAGGGTATATATAGGTCACAGCTGAGAACTTGCAAATGGATAATATCAAATAGGGTGGAAAGTGCAGAGTGAGAAAACCACGTATTGAGTTAGGGATCCTGGGATGGAACAGCACTGTATGAACTGCGTGTAGATCTCTGGCAGGAACATGGAAGCATGACAGACAGAGGGCTGGGATGAAAGGTATTAGAAACACAAAAATAGCTGAAATTGAGAGTCTCCACCTCTATCAAACATGTGACCTGAACCAGAAAAGAGGAATTTTTTAAAAAGACAAAGTTAGGGGCACCATGACATCATTTTGAAGTTCACCAATGATTTGTATTCATTATTTGACAAAAAAGAGTCATTTATCTTACTTTCATTCAAAACAAAGTAAATTATGTCAGATTTTTCTGCACCACTGAACACATTTTTCCATTCAGTTCAGTAGATATGGTACGAATTTCCATTTTCCTACACTCAGGGGTCTCCAATTCACTGTGTCATGTCTGGCTATCCCTACAAGGTATTCACCTTGTAGGGATAGCCAGGTGGGCGATACCGCCACATTCTTTCTCTCCTCTTCTATGCATTCCACTCTAGCTTCACCATTTCGTTCTTGCAGCAAATACTACAGAGTGTCTACTTCATGCCTGACTTTGTCCCATGAACAAAGCAGATAATGGGAGTTGCACATGTGGATCTTGTACTTGGCAATGGTATTCACTCAACCTTGGCAGCAAGGCTGCTCAGAAGGGGCAGAGAGGGGAGGCGGGTTTGACCATTGTCTGGGGAGGTCTGCTCACATTCAGGTCCTCCTTTTGTGAACAGAACACTGTTAGGAACTTTTCAGAAATGTCTTTGACTCCAGGGACTCGGTGGCACCTCAAGTGGAGTTGAGCCACTTTCCTATACATTCAGCACAATGGTCCAAATTCTGGTAAGTGCTTGACTAGACTGTGTCCTGAAAAGATCGTGAATATTCTACAACATAGACAAAATTAAGTAAGATTTGGCTTCCTTCTAATGGTGGAAAACACTACACTACTCTCTTCCTGGTCCTTGACTCTCAACTTAGACGGTGTGTGAGTTCAGCCACACATTTAGCACATACATTTGTCATATCTTTGAGAAATTCCCACTGAAATTCATGCCTTGTTATTAATGGCCAAATCCATTTTTTAAAACTTGATTGTTGGGGTGCCTGGGTGGCTCAGTTGGTTAAGCGTCCAACTTTTGATTTCACCTCAAGTCATGATCTCAGAGTTGTATGATCGAGCCCTGCATCACCCTCCCTGTGCGCTTGGTGGGGAGTCTGCTTCTCTCTCTCTCTCTCCCTCTCCTTCTACCCCTCCCCCTGCTCGCAGGCTCTCTCTCCAAAATGAATAAATAAATCTTTAAAAAAAATGTTACTGTTGACCATTTTATGGAGTGCAAATGGTCATAGATATCATTAAGATTTTTCTCTAAATTTGCAACAAGCTGATAAAAACAACTAAAGGGATACTGAACACACATGGACCTTTTAAAGCCTTTGTTGTGAATACGTCTTATATTATAAATTTTATAACAAAATGAGGTGATTAAAATCTTTGTCTTTTTTAAAAAATATTTTATGTATTTATTTGAGAAAGAGAGAGAGGATGCATGCACATGAGGCGGGGAGCAGCAGAGGGAGAAGGAGAAGCAGACCCCCCGCTGAGCAGGGAGCCCGATGCCGGGCTCAATCCCAGGACCCTGAGATCATGACCTGAGCAAAAGGCAGATGCTTAGCCGACTAAGCCACCCAGGTGCCCCAAAATCTTTTTTCTTTATATCAGAGAAGACTAGGCTCAGAAAGACTTACCGAAGTGCTTAAAATGAGTAGGATTTGTGCTGCATGAGCCAGGTATAGTCCTTAGCTGTCTCTTCTATTCCACTGTCCTCTCTGTTCTTGCGTTACTACCATAAATTTAATTTTTCATTGCGATGGTTTCGTGATGTTTTAAATTACTCCATTCCGGAAGTTGGTGAAGAAGGAGGTTGTGTGATGTGGACACAATACTGTACTTTCAGGGAGAGCACACAGGTCCTAGCTGCTGCATGGCTTTTGTTAAGTTAACCTAGGGGTCTTAATATTCTCATCTTCGAAATACAGAAAAGGATACCTAGTTCGGAGGATGCTTTGAAAATTAAATACATTGGTGAATTTGAATGAAGTAAATTAAGTAAAATGGTGGATTTTTCACTACTCTGTCATGTTACTACTGTAAGTTGTCAGTATTATTTATACTGTTGGGGTCCCCGACACATCTGAATAAAGAGAGAAAGAGCCTGATCCAGGGCTTGGCGTTTGGCCTGCGGGCTCCGGCTCCCCAGACCTCTGCGGGCGACCCCAGCGGCTGCACGGAACTGGCCAGTTCCATCATTTTATTTGAGTGTGGCCCTGAGAGGGGCTGCCAAGCTCATTCATGGATCTGGGGTTCTGCCCCAGATTTACTTCCTATGTGCAGCTCGGCCAATTCCAAGCAGTCAGATCATGCCCCCGGGTCCAGGAATGACGACACCCAAGAGGATGGACCTCGTTCCAATTTCAGGAGCCTTTCAGACGTCAGATCAAGTGTTTCCTTTTGGACAAATGCAATCCCTAGCTCACTAGCTGTGAAGACAGATCTTGGGCTCCAAGAGAAATCCGGCTTCGGCATTGCGAGCCTCACTGAGCGCGCATTCTCGGTAAGTCGGCGGTACCAGGACCAGAGTCTCCCCCTCGCAAGCGAATCTGACTCACCAGCCTCACCAGTGCACGATGATCACTCTCTGGCTTGGGAGAGGAAGCTTGGGCCACAAAGCCAAAAATTAGACTTATTTGCAAATTTTTGGAAATTGGTTGTAAGGGACAAAAGCCATTATCACTGAGTAAGTTTTGGGCCAAATGAGGCCTTCCTCAGGTCGGATGACAGTGGCCCTAGGCCCTTCTGCTCCTCAGGTGCTTTCTCCTCCGCCCCTCGGTCACAGAGCTGGGCCCAAACGCCCCCCAGCTGGGTTCTCGCTCCGTGTCCACCCTCGGTCTCACGCTGCCTATGGCTTCCTCTGCCACATGGCCAGTTCCGTGCGTGGTGTTCGAATGTCTGTGAACACAGTGATGACCTGCCCCTCCTGTTGCCATGTGTCAGGGTGCCCGTCTCCCTGCTCGAGCCTGGCCCTGGTTCTACGGGGCCACCCCTTGGCCCTGCGGTTGGAGGTATGGGACGGCCAGCCCCAGCGGCCCCGCTCCCCTCTGCCCATACGGAGAGCTGGTACCTGGGCCCTTCTCCACAGGACCTTGTATGCTGCAGCTACAGTTTTGAGATTAACTCCCCATATTTCTCAGACATCACAGGTCCCTCTCCAGATACAATTGACATAAAAAGTAACAAAAATATACACCGCCAAACCAAAACAATGTTTTCTGATGGGCAGAGTTTGGTGACTCAAATTTGAACTCCTCATGCTCTGTGAGGTTTGAGTACCAATCACTACTTTTCATTTGGGTGAATGGACATCATCCTGTGTTTATGGGCCCATAAAACTGTCTTCGGAGTCAGATGCTTCATGATCTGAGCTACTAATACCTGGTTCCCTGCTTCCAGAGATGCTCCCACGCCCGTGTTCCCACACAAAACAGCACGGAGGCAAAACCTCTGGAGTGACCCTTCACAGGTTTCCAGCTATTGGATAAAGCTGTCGGACACTTCCGTCCTCCAACTACAAATCCTCCTGGACACAAGCAGCACCTGCATTTACAAATAACCCACCTGCGTTCATCACTGGTTTCCCTCCGTGCTTCATTTCTGAGCCACATTCCCTGTTCCGGCTTCTGCCTTGGTCCTCTCTCCCTCTCTCCCGTTGTGTTCTCCCTGCAAGACTCATCCACCCTCCTGACTGGCCCTGCACAGTCTCCCCAAACTCACCACTGATTGCCATAGCATCACAAAACTCTAGAACTAGCAGAGATCCCATCTGACAGGCCATGTGTCCAAGTCATCACCACCATCACCATCAGTAAGAATAATCATAAGCACAGACAAATGTTTTGCTTATAGCTCTCAAGGATGCTTTGTTCTCACACAGACTTAATAACCTGAAAACCAAGCCACCATTCCCAGCCTTTCCCAAATTCTACTAGACCTGCCCAGAGTCTCCAGTCAAGGGAAACATTCTCAAAATCACAAAAGCTCTACAGTTCAGTTCCATTTCCCCCACACCCTTGCTATCCACGACCAGATGGTAAAAAAAAAAAAAAAAAAAATACATGGGTTCCTCCACTACCTCAAATCAGATGTCTGTCTTCCAGATTGATAATCTTGCCTCAGTTACACCATTCATCCTGACCCCGACTTCCCGGGTTTGAGTCTTTTTCCCTAAAATCCATCCCACGCCCACTGCCGTCCTAACACTCCTGGTCCTGAACCTTCAGCGGCTTGCTAGCCCCAGCCATATCAGTGTAGGCTCATCTGCTGGGCACACCCCAGATTTCCCATCACCCACATTTACCTTTTTCAACCCGATTCTAAAGAAGAACACCTCACAGTCTCTCAGAAAGTCTTTTTCACCTTTTTTTCCCCTGTTTTCTCCTTGTGCTTGAAATCCCCCTGAATTCCCCAGTATCTACTCACATCCTGTCCACTTTGGGAGGCCAACTCAGTGTCCTGGACATTATTTACTGATGCTCTATGTGCTCGCCTTTTCTCTCTAACCAGATTCGATGCTTTCTGAGATCAAGGATCGCTGCATCGTGGAGCTCCGGACAACACACTGGGCCGCTACCACCAATCATCCTTCTCAGCAGGATTCTATTTATTAACCTAATTAATATTGGATAACGTGCTCTCAGGCAACACGTACTGTCCTAGGTGTTGGAGGTATACCAGTGAGACACAGTCCCCGGAGCTTAAGTACGATGCAGGAAAAAGCACTAATGGAAGACCCCAAAATTAAGTAATTGATCACAAACCTTGAAGACGCTCCCACTGAGGGAAAGACAAAAGAGAGGGTGACAGAGACACTGAAAACTCCTGCACAACTTATTTCAGTCATGTTTTCCCCAGAAAGAGGAGATCCCAGTTAACAACACTGGTGAGAGGTTTATTTCCAGGGGCAACGTCCCCTGGTTTTATGTTTCCGTATCCATGCACAGATGCCCTCTCTCCAGGGGCTGCATCCACCCACAGTAACTGTGGATAAACACATGCTTGCATTGTCTTCACACTCTGCCTGTGTCCAGGGGGCACATCGGGGCTCCTGAAGGCGCCGGGTAGAAGCAGGTCAACCCTCAGCTAGAGCAACAGAGGGACTCGTCCTGGTGTCGTAGCCCCTTCCGTCAAAGTGATTCTTCCAGAACAGTTCTCGGTTAGTGACTTCAACAGGAAATTACATCTCCACGTCCCCTGCCAGACCCGCCTTGGAAAACGCACGACCTCGTCTCTACACTGTAGATACGAACACACAATTGCACGGGATCCCGGGCTGCGCACCCACCCAGAGCCGCCTCGGGTCAGGTTTGGGCTCAAAGACATTTTGAACAGCAGTTTCGTGCTGTAAGTGTCGTGCTTCTAAAAGCACCATCGTATTTCATTTCCCCATCAATTCTTGTTTCTTTTCCATTTCCTTTTAAAATTCATTTTGTACAGTATGCCCGTTTCTCAATTTATCTCATTTTTAATTCATCACCAGGGATGCCTTCTCCATCAACTGGCAAAGTTATCATTTTAATGCAGCTCTCACAGAGATACAGAATGCTCGCTTGGCCCAAGCACTTCGCGAGCCTGAGGCCACCGAGCCTTCCGGGCGTGGGCTCATTTCTGCAGCACATACACGGCCCTTCCGGCCTAGAACTGGGCTCCAGGCCAGGAACCTTGCTGTCATGAATGAACAGGTTTGTTCTAACCCCACATCTAATCCTGAGAACAATTCTGTTTGTTTTTAGACTTAGATGTGTTACATGCAGCAGAGTATACACAAGTCTCAAGTTTACAGCTTAATAAATAAACACATGTGCTTGTATAACCATCCCCGGGATCAAGATGGCACCCCACCCCCAGCCCCGAGAGTCCCCAGATGACAGCATCTGTCAGGATCAACATCTGAGCCCCGAGCCTGCACACCAGCGTGGGGCAGGGGGTAGGCCAGCCTCAGAGCCACAGAAGCCCCACCAGTGGGCCGCGTGGCCTTGAGCAGATCACGAGTCACGCTGCACGTCGGTGCGCCCAGCTGCGCAGCCAAGGTGAGCAGACCAAGTGCCTTTGCCATGCGAGTCACAGGACCCCACGTGTGCAACCACTTCCGCCGTGTCTGACGCGTCTCTGTCACGTCAGAGCTGGCCTGCAGTAAGACGGCCACAGGCTTGTACCGAGCCTTCAGTAATTATCTTACATTTGGCTGTTTTGCAGTCACCAAAATCAAACGGATTGGCCAGGTCCACCTCCCACAGCAGTGTTTCTTACCGTGAAGTCTCCTAAGACTGTCCACCTGTGGGTACCTAGGGGTGTTCACAAAAATGTCAATTTTTTCCACTTTAAACCTGCTGGACCAATTTATATACGTATACGTGTGTGTGTGTGCATGTGAGTACGCACACGCATGCATGCACATACCTGTGAACGAACATGTGTGCACGTGCACGCACATACGTGCCCTGTGAATGAACATGTCCATGTTCGTTCGTACGCATGTTCACGCATATGCATGTATGCACGTGTGTGCACATGTGAATGAACATGTGTGCACACATGTTTGTGTCTGCATATATGTGTGTCTGTAAATGTATTCATCTTTAGGATGGTGCTTGGGAATGTGCATTTTTTAAAATGTCATTTCATATTCTTTGGGCACATTCACATTTGAGCACCACTCTTAAATACTGGTGATCTCATTTGGGACTTCATGAATTACATGTGGTGAGTAACTGGTGTTTTCTACTAAGTAGAAGTGAGGTGGTGTTCCTGGCAGTGGGTATCTGTGACAGTAAACGCACTATCTAATTCATCCTGTCCCCATGTCACCCCTACCCTGCTGGATGACCGCACACTCACTGTGAACTTTGTAACTCTCTTGGGGAGAAAGACTGATCCCAAGACACACATTTAAGAACAAGCCCATTCCCAGAGCCCTCCAGGTGTGCCGACCGGTCACCTCACCTGTCTGTGTGCTGGCGGTGGGCCACGAAGGAGCCTGCTACCCTCCAAGTCTTCTGCGCAGTCCTGATACATTTACACAGTATTTCTCATTCTGCTCACCCGCCATCCATTGGCGGTCTTTGGAAAACTTCCGTGCCCTTACGCTGTCTCTGACCTTCCAGACACCATGATGGTTCCTGCCTGGTGCTCGGTGCCCGGACTCCACACTCTCCACAGGGGGAGGCGTTCTCGATCGCCTTCAGCTGTCTGACCTAAATTCCTGTACTTGCGAAGGAAAAGGCATTTTCATTAGTAATCTCTGTATTTCTCTCTTCGTGACCAGTGGTATGTTTTAAATATCCCATTTGCCTATTTTCTTATTATTTTCTTCTATGTTCATAATGAAAGACAGCTTTTTGTTAAATCAGAGAATCTAGGTCACCAATTTATTTCTCAGAGACACTGTGGTTATTAGATGCACAAGGTTATCATGAGGCAGACCCAGTCCGCACCTTCCTCCCACCTGTGTCGTGTAGGAAACAGCTCAGCTGGCTTCTCGCTCCCATCCCCGCCGAGCACAGAGCCCCTGCACCCATACCATCTGCCTCTCCAGCACAGGCGTGGTTTCTGCTTTCCCAACTGGACAGAATCTCTTCAAAGACCAACACTGTGCCTTACTTAAGCCCAATTCAGTGAAGTTGGAGACACTGTCTGCCCATTTTCTTGGTGCCGGCATAGAAAAGCAAACCGAGGAGACAAAATCCCTGCCTCGAGGAACTTGCCTTCTAGTGGACAGGTTGGCCATGCCAGGTAGTAAATAAGTAAATTTTATACTATTTTAGAAAGAGCAGAGGGCTAAAGAGACAAAGCAGACAAGGAGACCTCAAGCATCCCGGGCATCTAATGTAGCACACAGCTCAGACGACCTTGAACAAAACTGTATTTAACTGAAAGAAAGTAGAATCTTTGGAATGTATTTTGACCATAGAATATAAATGTTAAACAATTGCATACTTTTTAATAAAAATGTCCTGTAAACTACATAGAAAATAATGAAGATATACAACATTTTGTAAGATACACAATGTGTTGATGTTATATGTCAATTACATCTCAATAAATAATACATACAATAAAACTAAATAAATAAATAAATATTTTTAAAAAGAGAAATGAAGGAAGAGGGTACTAACCATGTCTGCAGGGAGATACAGTTAAGCAGCGGTTTCCAGGATGCAGAAGCATCCCGTTAACCTTGCTTTGTCAAGAACGAACCGTGGCGTGCATATATGGATTCCTGCAACAGTGCTTTACGCCCAGTGGGTGCTTAGTAAACATGTTTAGTCAGTGCCGAGGGGGGCTGGGGGGGTAGGGAAGACCTCATGTTAAATATGAGGTTGGGGTAAGACCTCATGCTCTTTGGCACTCTGCGTGGAGGATCAAGGGTTACATTGAGGACAAGAGTGCTCTGAATTTACATCTTTGCGGAGACTTGTGAGTAATCCATGCAGATTTACTTTCTCTCTTTGCTCATCTATAGCTGAGAGAAGACCATCCCCATCATTTGGGCAATCGTGGATTCATCCCAGTTTCTTACAGGATTCTGACGATGTGGACAACCGGTTCCACTGTGTCTAGAAAGCCTGCTTGGGCACAGGGGCAGCTGTCTGAATCCCACGCACGCACGGAGGCTTGGAGTTAGCTTCGTGCTTCTGCTGCATCTGTAGTCAACACAGATTATTTTGTGACACTACATCCATCCTTCCTTTGGTGAAGGGATCATACTCCTTTCTGACCGTGTGGCTCTTGTCTTCCCATCCAACACCCCCAGGACACAAGGGTCCCTGATGGCTGGAGAATCCTTGTGCCCCATGCCCAGAAAGATGGCTGTTCTGGGGGAGTGACGGGGGACCCAGCCAGGCCAGTTGGCAGGAGGCCCAGGGCTTCCAGTCCGACTCTCTGGGCGAACATCTCCTTCACGTCCCCCAGCTCGGTGGACATGAGTCAGTTCTCAGCAGCTGTGTACCAGCTACATGAAGAAAGCTTCCAACACACAAGAGCATGGAGCTGGCAGAGAGAAAAGCAAACGAAGGACAAAATGCAGAGAGGTTGAGACAGAGAGAGAGAGAGATAGGCAGAGTCAGAGAGATGGGGGAGAGGACAGTGATGCCAGAGACTCCTCCAGTTTTTTTTAATTCTGTTGCCACCTACCTTGTACTCTTCCAACAAATCCTATTTCTCATTATTCTAATTCAAGTTGAGTTTCTGTTACAACTGGAAACATGTGGACTGTCCCAGAAACCCCTGAGCCGGTGTCTGATGTGGCCGCCTGTCCCAGCACGCTGGCAAGAAGACCGGGATTTCCCCATTCTACCAGTGATACCAGGTCACCTAAGTTTATGGAATAGCTTTATGCAGTAAAGTAGAATTTTGGTTAATTCGAAAAAGTGTATATGTGTGCCACGAATTAAAGATTTAGACCCATAGTGGAGGATATAGTCTAGAAGGCAAACAGCAGAAAGCCTTCAGGACCAGGAATGGGAGGCAAATCCTTCCTGGAACCAACCCCAAGACCACTGACCGAATGGCTGGAACCTGGCGCCTGCACAAGGAACCGCAGTCAGCTGCAAAGCTTTCACTTGACGCTGACCCAAAGGGGCGGGGTTCCCTTTCTGGAACATCATAAAAAGATTTCCTGTGTGAGAATCCACATCTGGTTCTGGTGTCAGACCACTTCTGGCTTTGGGTCTCCTAGTTTCAGCAATGCTACCTGTTGATGGGGATGGATGGAACCAGCAGACCCTCGTTTTCAACAGAAGGCATCTGAACCTGTTTTTGAAAGGTTCTGGCAAACACGTTTTGCACAAAATTGTTTTTCCCATCAATCACCGGATTAGAAAAGAAATGTAATGCCATGTGTG
Source organism: Phoca vitulina (assembly GCF_004348235.1). NCBI lineage: Eukaryota > Metazoa > Chordata > Mammalia > Carnivora > Phocidae > Phoca > Phoca vitulina. The sequence continues at coordinate 1,118,427 of NW_022589712.1, read as the reverse complement.
TTTCATTAAGTTACTATTAACTCTGAAAAGGCTCTTTATAAGAAATGTGTAATGGCCCCAGATCCTTGGAAATCCTTTTTTTCAACCAAATTCTCCCATTTTTAAAAAAAATGAAATGAAACTTGAAATCGATGCCTTGATTTGGCACTCTATATTTGACTAAATGTGAAAAAGATTGAAAACTCATCAAGCAGCATAAGTTATATATATTTAATGCATTCTGTTCTAGAATATTCTTGTTAACACTCTAGTATCACTATTTACTAAATAATATTTGCTTAAGTAACTGTCACTATCCTCTCACAAAAATTACATTAAATTTGACAATAAATTTACACAATTGTAGCCTCATAATGTGATAGCCTCTGAATACATAAAATATGAACAGAATAACCAAAAAATTTGGCGATTTGAAGGAGTCAATACTTTCAGTATGTTTAATTTCATCTTGAATATTGGGAGCAGGGCAGCCAGTAAATATGTTCTTGGACAAGGTCTTGGGTGCGTTTGCTGGCTGCACACGGAGTATCTCTTCTGGGTCCTTGTCACATGTTTGTGCTACCCCACCGGGCACCTTCTCTCTAATTTTATACAATGCCCTCAAATTTATCTAATTAATGCAAAATCTCCCCTGTTCTCAAACCAGATTCTTGTCTTAATTTTCCTGCTGATAACTGAGTTGTAAATTTATCTGTCACTTATTTTAATTTTTTTAAAGATTTATTTATTTATTTTAAAGAGCGAGAGTGCACGAGTGGGCGGGACAGAGGGAGAGGGATAATCTCAAGCAGACTCCCCGCTGAGTGCAGAGCCCAACACAGGGCTCAATGCCAGGACCCTGAGATCATGAACTGAGCCAAACCAAGAGTCAGACGCTTAACCGACTGAGCCACCCAGGCACCCCAGCCATTTATTTTTTTAAACAGCTTTACTACATACCACAAATTCCTCCAATTTAATTGCACCATTTGGCAGACATTTCTTTTTTGTTTTACACAAATGCCATTGTCTCATTCTCCCTGACAGTTATATAACTTTTCAATACATTTTCACCAACAATTCCTATATTTTGTCTCTACCTTTTATTTTCCTCTTCACCACTTATCATTAACAAACATGTTTTCTATTTTACTTTGTTTATTTTTAATCAATGAACCTCAATGAGGTGAGTGTTCTTTGTCTGTCTCAATTACTATTATATCCCCAGCAAGTAGAAAAGTGGCTGGCCCACAGTGGGAACTCGATAAATATTTATTAATTAATGCAACTCATGAGAAATTAAAATAAATAAGGACTGAACAGGAACGATTGGATTTAGTGTTAGGAAAATAAGTAGTGATCTTGTCAAGAATAGTGAGCACTGTGAATTGTGCAAGACTGATGAATCACAGATCTGTACCTCTGAAACAAATAATACATTATATGTTAAAAAAAAAAGATAGTAGGAGGGGAAAAATGAAAGGGGGGAATCGGAGGGGGAGATGAACCATGAGAGACTATGGACTCTGAAAAACAAACTGAGGGTTCTAGAGGGGAGGGGGGTGGGAGGATGGGTTAGCTTGGTGATGGGTATTAAAGAGGGCACGTTCTGCATGGAGCACTGGGTGTTATACACAAACAATGAATCATGGAACACTACATCAAAAACTAATGATGTAATGTGTGGTGACTAACATAACATAATAAAATTTAAAAAAAAGAATAGTTTTAAATAAATAGCTGGTGTAAAACAAGATCACAGTGGCTAAAAAAGTGGAAGGGACCCTTGTTGACACTGTCGCTGGGAATATAAAATGGTGCCACCACTGTGGAAAACACTATGACAGTTTCCAGAAGAATTAAGGAGACTTACCATATGATCCAGCAATTCCGCTTCCAGTATATACCCAAAAGAATTAGAAGCAGGTTCTTAAGAGGTATTTTACACCCGTGTTCATAGCAGAATTATTCACAGTAGCTAAAGCATGGAAGTCACCCTATGGTCCACTAATGAAAGAATGGATAAACCCAATGAGGTGTGTACACACCATGGGTTATTTTTCAGCCTTACAGAAGGAGGAGATTCTGCCACTTGCTACAACGAGGATGAACCCTGGGGACGTGATTCTCAGCGAAATAAGCCAAACAGGAAAGGGTAAATACTGTGCAAGTCCACTGATATGAGATTCTCAGAGTCATGAAATAGAGACAGAAAGTAAAAGGTGGGAGCCAGGGGCTGGACAGGGAGTGAGGTGTCACTGTTTAAGGGGATGGAGTTTCAGTTTGGGGAGAGGAACAGAGCTCTGTGGATGGGTGGTGGTGATTACAACAGTGTAAATGAACTTAATGCCACTGAACTTAAAGTAGTCAAAATGTCAGATTTTATGTTGTGTATATTTTACCACAATAAACAGCAAAATAGGGCGCCTGGGTGGCTCAGATGGTTAAGCGTCTGCCTTCGGCTCAGGTCATGATCCCAGCGTCCTGGGATCGAGTCCCGCATCGGGCTCCCTGCTCCTTGGGAGCCTGCTTCTCCCTCTGCCTCTCTCTCTCTCTCTGTTTCTCATGAATAAATAAATAAAATCTTTAAAAAAATAAAAAAATAAAAAAAAATAAACAGCAAAATAATTGACCAAATCAAAGTAGAAGTGGGGAGTGAGGGGAGATTAATGGCTGAAGTGCATTTAAAAGTGTGGTCTGGCATGGAGGAGAGTGGTGACTCTAGAAGAGGGTGTGGGTCAGGGACATGTTCCCACACATGGACATGGCTTAATGTTTGATGTTGATGAGAGGTTGTTAGAAAATATGAAGAAGTTGAGAGAGAGAATAGCTGAGTCAACCAAGTGTGTGAGGAGGCAGCTAGGGTTGAGATCCAAAGAACACATTGAGATTAACCTAAAAGAAGGAAGCACGTTTATCCATGCATGCAGATGGACAGACCTGCACATAAGAAAAGTGTTTCTTACTTCTGTGTTCTTGTGATATTGCTGCCCGGAAATCCTGGAGGTCTGAGGATGCTGAGGTATGCTTGAAAGAACTATTGTGTGTATGGCAGAGAACGAGGGAGATGACTCAGGAGATAATGACACAGTGGGCAGAGCCGAGGGTCCAGTGAGATTGCCTTGATAGCAACACCAGCCTAGCGTCAGGCTTGGACCGCAACTTGCCGCCGTCCTCACATTTAGCTCTGTTATTTATGTTTTCCCCACTCTGTGGGTACAGGGTCATTGCTGTGCTATTCTTATCTGTACTAACTGTTCCTAGAACCATGGAAAGATGAAGAATGAGAGCTTTGGGTTGGAGAAAACCCGGCTTGCGGTGTTGAGGCGACTGAGGGAGCTTCCATGAATGTCTCCGGGGGCTAAAATTGATGCTTAGGCAAATCACACTCCAAATAAGGGTTGTTCTTCCAGCTTTTGGTTTAGGGATAAGCAGGGTAAGTGGGGAAAGGCCATATATTGGGATTTTCTCCGGGAAGCAAAGGAAGGGGAGATTCATTTCAGTAGAATTTTGATTTATCTGTGGGGGTACATAATTCCATAATGGAAGGAGATACCTTCTAAATTTTATAGAGTGGTTGTCAATTTGGGGTATTTAAGTAACCAGTTTTGGATTTTCAAATTATCATTTGCATGTGTATACACTGTCTTGATATCTTGATAAATATGCTTTGAAATGATAAATAAAATCACATGGGGTCCTTGGCTGTGGACCTCTTGGAGCAGGAGCTATGGTGTTGGCGCAGCACCATCTTCTCTTTTTTACCCCAAAATGTGAACAGAACAACAAAACAGACTGCCAAGGATCATGCCCTATTGTGTTACCTTTCCTGAGAATCTGAATTTTTTTTTCTTGTACACATAAAACAGAACAGGAGATCTCCTTCCATGCCTTTCCTTCAAAATTATAAGTATATACTCAAGATAGGATGGCCCTCTGAGACCCCAGCTTTCTCTTTCTTCCTCTTTGGAGCCCTCTCATCTTCCACAAGATGACACAGTGGATGTGGACAGAGTAAAGAAGGTCAAGGTTGGGGCTCTAAGGTTTGGTGCATAGTGAAGGCCCCAGGCGATCTGTCAAGGTGGCTTCAGACAACTCTAGGCTTCTCTCTTCATTTGTCTTGGTTTTGGCAGTCCTGGATTCTTCTAAATCAGCCTTCCCTCTCATATTGATGATTGCTAATACTGAGGTTTAGGCATTAAAGGGAAACGTATAGGAATGACCACCAGTACCTGCTTTAACTTGAAAGTATTCAGACTTTGTTCAAGTAAGAACACAATAAAAGTAGTACCCTCTACATGGTCCAACCTGTCTGCTAAACATTGGGATCTGAGGTCATTGGGATCCCTTGCTTAACCCCATTCAAAATAAAGGGATATTTTGGCTCATTTTTCCTCTTTGTTTTAACTCCAAGACTCCATGGAGATGAACAAGCATCTCAGTTAAATCAGGATTCAGAAATTCTGGGGTCTACTTGTAAATCCATTGTCAGATCATCTGCATGTGCCCCCATCAGCATTGCTAACATTTTCATAGGAAATATGGTCTCAAACTGAACTCCAGAGATTTCAAAGACAACATCACAGTGGCATTTCTAAAGCTTGAGAATCTGGAAATGCAGCTGGAGATACAGTAAGAAAAATTTTAGAACAACGATACCATGAAGTTATAGGCCATGATGAAGCAACATGGATGCAGAACGTGTCTCGGGGTCGGGGGGGCTCATGCTCCCTCTGGGAAGATGTTGCCACAGATGCTATGTATGTGCAAAAATGAAATGTGGTTCATGTGAAAGAGGATAAACAAAAGGGATGAAACTAGTAAAAATTTGACCCAAAAGAAGATTGGATCTCAGGTCATTAGGACCTCAGGTATAATGCAGATGAGATCATTTTATACTAATAATTGTAATAGCTAACAAGAACTGAGCACGTGTTATGGGCCAGGCACTATCAAGTGTGATGTTATAGTAAATGTATGTGTATAATATGTAGTTATATATTTTATATTATTTATATCTCATATGCATTTCATATTTATCATTTTGTATTATAGTATAATACTTTTCTATTTATATTTATATATAAATTATTAATATTTTATAAATAAAACAAATGTTATATATATTCATTTAATCTTCACAATAATATATGTAAGAATTAGGTGGATGTGGATGATTTGACAGGAGATGTGAAAATCCATGGCTAAAGTTGAATGTCCCAATGCAGGAGTTGGGGTTGAACATAGACAGGCTGAGTCCCCCTTAACTGCAGCACTGCACTGACTTTCACAAATAGTGGGGTGTTCACTTACTTCAGGCTGGAGAAAAATTTGACATAGTCAAATCTGTGCTTTAGGAATATCACGAAAGCTATAGCTATGTTGAAGGTAATTCTAGGGGATAAGAATGAAAGCAGGACTCTGTGTCTTTCTGTTGTTGCTGTTGTTTGTCCATTTGTTTTGTTTTTTAGATTCCACATATAGGTGAAATCATATAGCATTTATCTTTCTCTTTCTGGTTTATTTCACTTAGCATAATACCCACTAGGTCCACCCTTGTTGTCACAAATGGCAAGATATCATTTTTTATGGATGAGTAATATTCCATCATGTATACACACCACAGGCTCATAAATACAGAGAACAAACTGATGCCAAAGGGGAAGAGGGTAGGAGAAGGTGTGAAATGGGTGAAAGTGATTAAAAGGTACAAACTCCCAGTGGGGCGTCTGGGTGGCTCAATTGGTTAAGCGACTGCCTTCGGCTCAGGTCATGATCCTGGAGTCCCTGGATCGAGTCCCGCATCGGGCTCCCTGCTCAGCAAGGAGCCTGCTTCTCCCTCTGACCCTCTCCCCTCTCATGTGCTCTCTCTCTCTCATTCTCTCTGTCTCAAATAAATAAAATCTTTAAAAAAAAAAAAAAAAAAAGGTACAAACTCCCAGTTATAAATGAATGCCTTTATGAGTTTATTAGTAGACCTGCCATGGCAGAGGAAAGAATCTCTGAGCTAGAAAATGTGTCAATAGAAACTTTCAACATTGAAAAACAAAGGGAACAAAGAATGAAAAAAAAAAAAACCATAGAATACTCCATATGTGTAATGGGAATGCTTGGAGAAGAAAGAGAGAAGGAACAGAAGAATGTTTGAAACAAGAATGACTAAAAATTTCCCCCGAATTAATATCAGACACCAAGCCACAGATCCAGGAAGATCAGAGAACACCAAGCAGGGTAAATGTCAGAAAGCTACACCTGGGCACATCATTTTCAAATTGTAGAAAATCAAAAATAAATTCCTAAAACAAATGAGATGCTCAAAAAAAGGAAGTACACCTGATTTCTTTTCAGAAACCAAACAAGGAAGAAGAGAGGGCAAAATACTAAAAGTGTTTAGAGAAAAATCTACCATCCTAGAATTCTGTTCCCGGAAAAATTCTTCCTCAAAAATGAAGAAAAATTAAAAACATCTCATATAAAAATGAGGGAATTTCTTGCCAGTATATGTGCCTTACAAGAAATGTTAAAATGAGTTCTTTAGAAAGAAATTCGGATCTATATAAAGGAAGACGACCAAAGAATGAGTAAGTTATGATAAATACACACTTATTTTCTTACTCTAAACTGATCTAACAGGTAACAGTTCACTAAAAATAATAACAGCAACAATTTATTCTATTATGTATGCTTATGTATATACTCTATATATGCATATATACATACTTATATGTATACTTATACATATATATATATTTATAAATGCTTATATATAAGTGAAATGAATGGCAACAAAGGTCCAAGGAATGGGAGAGAGGGATTAAGATTATTTTGCTACTGGGCCAGCTGGGTGGCTCAGTTGGTTAAGGGTCTGACTCTTGGTTTTGGCTCAGGTCATGATCTCAGGGTTGTGGGGTCGAGCCTTGCATCAGGGCTGAGCAAGGAGTCTGCTTAGGATTCTCTCTCCCTCTCCCTCTGACCCTCTGCTCACTTGTGCTCTCTCTCTCTCTCAAGTAAATAAAATATTTTTTTTTTAAAAAGATTATTTTCCTGTCTTATTAATTTTAGCCATTCTGACTGGGATGAGGTGGTATCTCATCGTTTTGATTTGTATTTGTATTGATTTGTTTTGATTTGTATTTTAATTTGTTCTTGTATTTCCCTGATGCCAAGTGATGTGGAACATTTTGTCGTGTCTTTTTGCCATTTGTATGTTTTCTTCGGAGAAATGTCTGTTCATGTCTTCTGCCCATTTCTTGACTAGATTATTCGTTTTTTAGGTGTTGAGTTTGATAAGTTCTTTACAGATCTTGGATAGTAGCTCTTTATTTGACATGTCATTTGCAAATATCTTCTCCCATTCCACAGGTTGCCTTTTAGTTTTGTTGACTATTTCCTTTGCTGTGAAGAAGCTTTTTATCTTGATGAAGTCCCAATAGTTCATTTTTGCTTTTGTTTCCCTTGCCTTTGGAGACATGTCTAGCAAGAAGTTGCGGCAGCCATGGTCGAAGAGGTTGCTGCCTGTATTCTCTAGGATTTTGATGGATTCCTGTCTCACATTTAGGTTTTCATCCATTTTGAATTTATTTTTGTGTTATGGTATAAGAAAATAGTCCAGTTTGGTGAGGATGCAGAGAAAAGGGAACCCTCTTACACTGTTGGTGGGAAAGTAAGCTGGTACAGCCACTCTGGAAAACAGTATGGAGGTTCCTCAAAAAGTGGAAAATAGAGCTACCCAATGACCCAGCAATTGCACTACTGGGTATTTACCCCAAAGATACAAATGTAGTGATCCGAAGGGGCACATGGACCCCAATGTTTATAACAGCGATGTCTACAATAGCCTAAATATGGAAAGAGCCCATATGTCCATCAACAGATGAATGGATAAAGAAGATGTGGTATATATATATAGAATGGAATATTACTCAGCCATCAAAAAAATGATATCTTGCCATTTGCAAGGATGTAGATGGAACTAGAGGGTATTATGCTAAGCGAAATAAGTCAATCAGAGAAAGACAAGTATCATCTGATCTCACTGATATGAGGAATTTGAGAAACAAGACAGAGGATTATAGGGGAAGGGAGGGAAAAATGAAACAAGACAAAACCAGAGAGGAACACAAATCATAAGAGACTCTTAATCTCAGGAAACAAACTGAAGGTTGCTGGAGTGGAGGGGGGTGGGAAGGATAAGGTGGCTGGGTGATGGACATTGGGGAGGGTATGTGCTATGGTGAATGCTGTGAATTGTGTAAGACTGATGAATTACAAACCTGTACCCCTGAAACAAATAATGTATGTTAATAAAAAAAAAAAACTAATGATGTACTGTTTGGTGACTAACATAACATAATAAAAAAAATTTACAAATAAGAAAGCAAAAGTAGCTATATTTTAGACAGAGCAGATTTCAATACAAGAAAAATTACCAGGGATAAAAAAAGAATATATGATGGTAAGGAGGTCAGTTCTCCAAGAAAACATAGCAATCCTTAATGTGAATGTGCATAACAACAGAGGATCAAACTACATGAGAAAAATAAAATTATAGAACTGCAAAGACAAATAGATTAATCCACTATTGTATGTGGAGACTTCAACACCTGACTCTGAAATGGACAGATCCAGCAGAAGTCAATAAGGATATAGTTGAAGTTAACATCACCATCAATCACCTGTATGTAATTGTCATATATAAACTATTCCATCCAACAACTGCAGAACAAACATTTTTTTCAAGCTTACATAGAACATTCACCAAGATAGATCACATTCTGGACCACAAAATGTATCTTAAAAGTTTAAAAGAATAGAAACCATAGAATGTCTGTTCTCAGGCTACAGTGGAATTAAATTAGAAAGCAATGACATAAAGATAACTGAGAAATCCAAAAATATGTGGAAATCAAACAACACATCTAAATAACACGAGTCAAAGAAGAAATAAAGAGAAATTTACAAATATTTTTAACTAAGTGAAAAGAAAAACACGACTTATCAAAACTTGTAGAATGCAGTGAAAGCATTGCTTAGAAGGAAATCCATGACATTGAATGCATTCTTAGAAAAGGAAAAAATGTCCAATATCAATAATCTAAGTTTCCCCTTTAGGAAACCAGAAGTGGAAGAGCAAATTAAATTCAAGGTAAGCAGAAGAAAATAATAAGAATTAGAACAGAAATCTATTATATTGAAAACAAGAAATAAGTAGAGAAAATTAATGAAACTAAAAGCTGATTCTTTGGAAAAAAAAATAAAATCAATAATTCTCTAGCCAGATTAAGAAAAAAAGAAGACACAAATTACTAATATCAAATTGAAAGAGGAGTCATTACTACAGATTCCATGGGCATTAAAAATCAAGCAATACTATAAAAAACTCTATGCACACACATTTGATAACCTAGATGAATTGGAACAATTCCTTGAAAAATGCAATCTGTCAAAACTCACATAAGAAGAAATAGACAATTTGAATAGACCTATATCTATTAAATAATTTTAATCAATATCACCTTTCAAAACCAAAATAACCAGGCCCACATGGGTTCACTGGTGAATTCTACCAAATATTTAAGGAAGAAATTATATGAACTCTTTACAATTGCTTTCAAGGAGAGAAGCAGAGAGACTACTTTCTAACTCATATTATGAGGCCAGTAATACTCCACTACCAAAACCAGATAAAGATATTACAATAAGAGTTACCATAAATCAATATCTCTCATGAACATAGATGCAATTGTTCTCAACAAGATATTAGCAAATTGAATACAACTATATATAAAAAAATATACATCATGACCAAGTGGGATATATCCCAGGTCTACAAGACTGGTTCAATATCCAAAAATCAATTAATGTATCTATCACATCAACAGGTTAAAAAAGATAGTTCACATGACCATATCTATAGATGTGCAAAAAACATCTGACAAAATCCAACACCATTCATGATAGAAAATCTCAATAACCAAGGAATAAAAGGGAATTTTCTCAACTCAATAAAATGTATCTACAAAAGAATCCTATAGCTAACATCATACTTAGTGGTGGGAAACTCAAAGTTTTCCACTGAGATCAGGAGCAAGAAAAGCATGTCTTCACTCTCTACAGCTTTTCAATATCATACTGGGGGAAATCCGAACTAATGCAATAAGATAAGAAAAGGTTATGAAATGTATACATATTAGGATCAAAGAAATAAAACTATCTTTGTTCACAGATGAACTGATTATCTGTGGAGAAAACCCAAAGGATTGACCTAAAAAACTCCTGGAACTAATAAGCATTACACAAGATTTCATGATATGAGGTTAAAATACAAAAGTCAATCACTTTCCTAAATACCAGTGATAAACAAGTGAAATTTAAATTAAGACATGATACCATTTACATTACCATCCCCCAAAATTATATACTTAATTATAAATCTAGTAAATTATGTTTAAGATCTCTATGAGGACAACTACAAAACTCTGATGAATAAAATCAAATAACTAAATAAATGAACAGTTGTTCCATGTCATGGTCAGGAAGACTCAATATTGATCTATAGATTCAATGCAATCTCAATTAAAATATCAGTAAGTTATTTTGTGGATTTTGACAAACTAATTCTAAAGTTAATATGGATAGGCAAAGACCCAGAATAGCCAACTTGATCAATATTGAAGGAGAAGAGGGGCGCCTGGGTGGCTCAGTTGGTTAAGCAACTGCCTTCGGCTCAGATCATGATCCTGGAGTCCCTGGATCGAGTCCCGCATCGGGCTCCCTGCTCAGCGGGGAGTCTGCTTCTCCCTCTGACCCTCCCCCCTCTCATGTGCTCTCTCTCTCTCTCTCATTCTTGCCCTCTCAAGTGAATAAATAAATCTTTTTAAAAAAAAATATTGAAAGAGAAGAACAAAGTTGGAGGACTCATGCCACTTGACTGTTCATGGTAGTCAAGACAGTGTGATATTGGCATAAGATCAGACAAATAGATCAACTAAATTGAATAAAGAGCCCAGAAAGAGACCCACATAAATACCATCAACTCATTTAAACAAAGGAAATCAGTGGAGCAAATTCAGTGCTTTCAATAAATGGTGCTGGAACAACTAACTGGACATTAGCATGCAAAGAAATGAATCTTGACAAAGACCTTACACTACCAGCAAACAATATCTCAAAATGGATCACAGACCTAAATGTAATATGTAAAACTCTTGGAAGATAACATAGGAGAAAATCAAGATGCCTTGGGGTTAATTTGGTGCCAACACCAAAGGGACAATCCATAAAGAAAGAATTGATAAGTTGGTCTTCATTCAAAATAAAAAAGTCTGCTCCATGAATGACACCACTGGGAGAATGAAAAGACAAATAATAGTCTGGAAGAATCTATCTGCAAAGGACACACCTGATAAAAGACTGTTACCCAAATTACATAAAGAACTCTTAAACTCAACAACAAGACAAACAACCCAATTAAAAAATGAGCCAAAAACCCTAACAGACACTTCATCAAAGAAGATATAGAGATGGCAAATAAGCACATGAGAAGAGGCTCTACACCATCTGTCATCAGGGAAATGCAAATTAAAACAACAAGGAAGTACTCCTACCACACACCTATTAGTGGCTAAAATCCAGAACCCTGACAGCACCACGTAGTGGTGAGGATGTGAAACAGCAGGACCTCCCACTCACTGCTGGTGGCCATTCAAAATGGTGTGGCCACTTCGAAAGACAATTTGGCGGTTTCTTACAAAACTAAACATATTCTAACCATATGATCCAGCAATTGTGTTCCTTGGCCTTTACCTAAAGGACCTGAAACCCTACATCCACACAAAAATCTGCACATGAATATTTGTTATAGCTTTATTCATAACTGCCAAAACTTGGAAGCATCCAAGTAGTCCTTCAGTAGGTGGATAGATAAATAAACTTGCTACATCCAGATGATGGAATATTGTTCAGCACTAAAAAGAAATGAGCCTTCAAACCATGAAAAGACATAGAGGAAGCTTTAAAGCATATCACTAACTGAAAAAAAAAAAAAAATCTGAAAAGGCCACATACGGTGTGATTCCAATTATGTGACATCCTGGTAGAGGCATGACCATGCACACAATAAAAATATCAGTGGTTGCATGGGGTTGGGAGAGGGGAAGAATGAACAGGTGGAGCACAGACGATTTAGGACAGTGAACATACTCTGTGTGATATTATAATGGTGGATGTGTGTCATTATACATTTGTCCAAACCATAGAATATATACCACCAGGAGTGAACCCTAATCTAAATACGGGTTTGGGACAGTTCTGATGGGCCAGGGCAGGTTCATTGACTATAAAGAATGTAGCCTCTGGTGAGTGATGCTGATAATGAGGGAGCATGTGTGCAAGTGTGGGGGGTGGGGCGTACATGGGAAAACCCTGTTCCTTCCCCTCAATTTTTCTGTGAGCCTAAAACTGCTCTAAAATATAAATTCTTTAAAAACAAAAACCTATATGGGGCTCTCAAGAGATCAACAACAAAAACACAGCTTGGGCGTATAGCTCCTGAGAACAGAATAGCAAACTAAGTTTGATATTCACTCTCTCTGTCTGAGGATGCTCTGCATGGGGGGGAGCTCAGGCGGAGGATGGCAGTCTTGCTGGCTGAAGACTCAAAGGTTGGAGTTTAAAGACACCGAAACAGCTGATGGTGAATCAGAAATCCTAAAAAAAAAAAAAAAGACAAAAAAAAACAGGGAGAGAGAGCCACAGAAGGAGGAACCTCATCTTGTACAAGTTTTCCTTGAATCTTGGGATAAGAGATATACTGCACTTGTAAGACTCCCAACAAAAAGCAACAGCTAGAGGCTAGAATCTGTCTGAAGATACAGAGGGAGCTATTGGAGGGTATAATCCCCAAGTGAGCGTCCGTGGTAAAGAGTGACTCACGTCTTAGGACTTCAGCCAGAACTGAAACCGACCCACCCTCACAATGTCCAAAACCTCTCTTCTTCAGGGTCAGGATGAATTTCCAGTAATTTAACCACCTGGTAAAACAAAATAAAATATTCTTCAGAAAAGGATAATAGGATATAAACTCTGTACAATGTGTTATCCACAGTGTCCAGCAAGACGTAAAAGAACAAAAATGGTAAGGCTTGCAAAGAAGCAGAGAAATGTGACACATAACCCAAGGAAAATATTAATAGTAGCAAGCTCACCAACAGCCTAGCTATTGGAATTAGCATACAGCAATAATAAATAATGAATATATTAAGTATCTTCCGGAGGAGCTAGGTGTGATGGGCACAGAGATGGAGAATTTCAGCAGAGTTATGGAAAGTACGAGAGAAGAGGAGGTGAACCCCAGAATGAAATGGGTGAGTCTACGTAACGACCCCGTGTAGGACTGGATCACACAATCGGGCAAATTCAGCTGGAGTCCCAGGAAAAGGAGAAAACACAAGGAAGATAAAACAAACAGGAAATGACCACAAATTTCTCCTATATAATGAAAAGTATCAGTATCACAGACAGATGCAAGAAACAGTTGTAACAAGAGGAAAACTATAAAGAAACCCAGTCCAGGCACAGAGCAGTCCATTTCATCAGGAAATAGATAAAAAGAAAATCCTACCAGGGATCCTTGGAGAAATGGCTCTTTCTAGATGGGCTGAGGTTGGTGAATCTTGTCACGGCAGAGTAAGGATGTGATTAACAAAATGCACAAAAATGGGGGCTGTTAATGGGACATGGGAGTCACCTTAAGGAGCTCCCAATGGCCACAACCGGAACAATTTGAGAAATGAAATTAAGTTATTGGATCATACCCAAAGTACAAATTAAATATCTATGAGCCAGGAGGCCTGGGTGGCTCAGTCAGTTAAACGTCTGCCTTCAGCTTGGGTCATGATCCCAAGGTTCTGGGATGGAGTCCCACATCGGGCTCCCTGCTCAGAGTAGACCCTGCTTCTCCCTCTGTCTGCTGCTCCCCCCAGCTTGTGCTCTCTCTTGCTCTCTCTCTAACAAATAAATAAATAAAATCTTAAAATAATAAATAAATACCTATGAGCCTATACTTACAAAAATAAATGAAAGAATAAATTTAAAACGGGGGAGGAAGGACAGTTCTCGTCTTTTCAGAGCTCCAAATACTGAGTGCAGACATTCGGCCCTGTGAGAGGCGGGGCATAATTCCTCACCCCTTGAGTGTGGGCTGAGCACAGGAATTTCTTCCAAAGAGCACAGCCGGTAGGAGATACACAAGAGTGACAGGTGAGCAGGTCAACACCAGCAGTGGTGAGTCGTGCGAGACGTACCTCCCCTGCAGCGTGAAGGGGACGGCACTCCACCACTGTGTCTCTGCGTTCCTCCCCAAAGAACACAGAACCCCAGCCTAATTATGAGGAAAACATCAGACAATCCTAGCTGAGATACATTCTACAAGACTTCTGACCAGCGAGTCCTCCTTAAAACTTGTCGAAGTCACCAAAACAAATTCTGAGAAAATGTCACAGCCCAAAGGAGGCTCAGGAGACATGAACAAATGTAATGTGGTATCCTGGATGGGACCCATGAGCAAACCAGGACATCAGATAAAAACTAAGAAATCTGAATAACATACGGATTTCAGTTAATAACATTAGTCGGGACAAATGGACCACACCGATATAGGATGTTAATATCAGGGGACTGGGTGTGGGGAACACAGGGACCCTCTGTTATCTTTGTGATTTTTCTGTAAATCTAAAACTATTAAAAAATAAAAAGTTTATGAAAAACGGATTCTTCAAAGCAAGCAGATTAAAAAAAAAACAATTTATAGACAAAAATAATGGTGAGAATGAGTCTGTTCCATCGGAGACCATGGAGTCCACGAGGAAAGAGAATGACAATGAAATGAAAAGTTGTCAGTAGATTTCTGTTAAAATGTTTCTCAGAAACGAAGGCAGAAAAATGGTATTTTCAGATCATCAAAAGCCGAAGGAATGTGTGGCCAGTAGGCTTCACTCTATTTGCTAAAGAAAGTTTCTCAGCCCAAAGGAAAAGAGAAATTTAGGTTTGTAAGAGTGCTAGAAATTGTAAAAGTGTTGATAGATACAAAAGAAAAAAACCTAAATATCATTAAAGGTTAACTGATTCTGTAAAGTAACATAGTAACGGTAGAGCATGTAGTAGGTGCTGAGTGAAACTGTCACTGACGGTGCGCGAGGGACGAGGTAAGATAAGCTGAATTTCCGCCACGAGGATTGTACTAAAGTCGATTTTATTACATTAGGGATGCTCGAAGAAGGTATTCAGATGGCGTACCTTTCTTTGTTTGCAAATTATCCATGTGTCGGAGCCGTGACCGACTTCCAGGCTCCGTTCCTGGACGTCCCCGGGGCATCCTGCAACCTCAGCTACCCATCTGCTGGTTGTCTGAAGGCATTGTGCTTATTTCAATGAAAGATTTGCTGGTGAAGGGACTAGACACTATTTTTGGTAATTGCTTGTTTTCAGTTGGCTCTGCTTTACCGAGTTTATGCAGATGTAATCTTTTAGATCGTGAACTGAAATAGTACTTGTAAATAAGAGAAGCACATGACCTCAGGTCCCTGACTATAAAAATTCTTAGGCAAGATGCTCAGCATGAAAATCATGCCTTCCCAAAGGCAACTCTCAAGGCCATGAGAAATCTGTGACTAAGATTAAATTTTAATACAGAGTAAAAGGAATGTACTATTCCTATCAACATATTTTGTAATGTTTAACTCATTTCCTGTAATGTGTTTGACAGCTTTCTGGACACGTGGCCAGTTCCCTGGACCATCCTCTGCATCTATATGCTCAGACGAAAAGTGATGGTGTGTTTTTCCTCAAACAAGCAGAGTTAAAAACAAAATTTGTTATGTATTTACAGATGATACATTGCCTTTTGGAGGTAATTTTTTTTTCTCAACAACTAGAAGGTATGTGCGTTCTAAGGAATTCCTTCTGAACAAGATAAATGAACATAGAGATCTGTAGGGATCCTGTTGGCTTCCCGTTCACTACCTTTAATTATAATTAGTATCCTTGCAAGCCTGGGGATGAGGTTTGATCCTAGAAAGTGCAAGTATAAGGCATCCCGTGAGATGACGTTGCTGTGTCCCCCAGTGACCATGGGATGCCATGGATAAAACAGGGATTTGAGAGTCAGCTCACGTCACCTCCCGTGGAAGGTGGGACAACAGCCTGCAGAGAGGAACTCGGGACTTGGGCTAGGTGACGGCAGAGCTCCCACGGGCCGGCTGCTCGTGGGAGCAGTGGATCCTAGTTTCTACTTCACGTCCTCTCTTTCTTTCTTCGTCGACGCTGGCCACACCTACGTTTACAGAGAGTCCTCTGGAAAGATATTTGGTCTTCACAATTGAAGATGAGTAGATTCGGATACGGCTGCCGCAATCACTGTGGCTCCAACTTCCATTCATTGTTGACTGTGGATGTTAATCACACATTTTTTCATAGGCTTCTTGGCAATTTGTCCTATTTGAAAGTATTTGTTTGACTATTTTGCTGTTTTTAATTGCCTTGTTTATCTCATTATTGACTTGTAAGTGTTCGCATTATTCTCCAGACACAAGTCTGTGTCTTATATTCTCCCCCAGTATGTGGCTTGGCTTTTCTTCTTTTACACTTTTTAAGAGAACGACTATTTATTTTGATAAAGTCCAATTTATTAAATTTTTCTCTACATACATGCTTTTTGTTTCCATATAAGGAACAACCACCGAGTCCCGAGGACTTTCTCCTGTGACTCCTTTCCGACATTTCGCAGCTGCCGCTTTCATGCTGATGTCTAGAGCCCATTTTTAATTCATTCTTGCACACAGTATGAACTAGATGTCAATCCCCCTCATATTTCTTTTCTTTTGTTTTTAATATTTATTTAAGTCATCTCTCCACCCAACGTGGCACGTGAACTCAGGACCCCAAGATCAAGTCGTGCCATCCACCGAATGTGCCAGCCAGGCACCCCTTCTCTCGTGTTTCTATCAAGTGTCAAAGGACCTTTGTGAAAGACTACATGTCCCTCGTGGCTCGTACTGACCAGAAATTGAGTGAGCATGCATGTGCAGTTCCATTTGTAGACTTGGTCTCTTCTGTCTCTGAGACTCTGCACTCTGCCTTCCATATGTTTGCAGAAGCTCTGAAATCAGGTGGTGCAAGACACACAGATTCATTTTTTTTTTGAAGGTTGTTGGGTTTTTTAGATTCTTTGGATTCCCATCTGAATTTTAAAATCAACTTGCCATTTTCTAAATAGAAAGCGTTTTTTGGAATTTTGACTTGGCTTGCTTTGTCTATAGGCTAAATTGAACAAAGTTAGCACTCGCACAATATTGTCTTTTGATCTACACACACCACATATCTCTCCATCCACTCTGGGGGACTGGAATTTCTCCGAGCAGTCCTTTTGACTTTTCAATGTATAGATCTTGTTCATATTTTAAGGTTATTCCTAAATATGCCATTTTTATCCTGTTGTAAATATTGCTTCAATTTCAAGTTCCACTGTTGATGGTAGTCTATAGAAATACAGAAACACAACTGACCTTTGCGTCCCTGCATTGTGTACTGTGTTCTTGTAAACACACGTGTAAATTCCAGAAGCTGTTTTGTAGATTCTTGAGGATTTTCTACGTGCGTGATCATGTCATTTATACATAAAAACAGATTCACTCAATTTTTTCCAGGGCTAGGATATGGACTTTTTGTTGGGAAGTTTTCAGTATTTTTTGTTAATGTATAAAGGACTTTGCAGCTTTCTGCTCTTTGCTAAGCTAGTCCTGGTATTTGTGGTTTTCAAGGAATGTGTACATCTCATTAATTTGTCCAACTTGGTGGTGGAAAGCTACACATAAAATGCTTATTATTCTTTTAATGTCTGTAAGATTTTAGAAATGTTCTTTCACTCCTCTTGCTAGTAAATAGTATCTTCTCTCATTTTTTTTTTTTTTTTTTTTTTTTTTCTTCAGCCTGGCCAGAGTTTTTTTGTTTTTTTTTGCTTTTTAGGGATTCAATTTTTGGTTCCATTGATTTTCTCTGCTGTTTGTTTCTTTTTTATTTTTTTTTTTTTTTTTTTTTTTTTTTTTTTTCCTTCATTCTATTTACTTTGAGGTTACCTTATTTACTCCTTTCTCATTTATTGAGGAAAGCTTTGATTTTATTATAATCATTTCAAATCCTACGTTTCCCTCTAAGCGTTTCTTTGGCAATATCTCACCATTTTTGAAATTTTGTGTCTTAGTTTCATTTATATGAAAATACATCCTTGCTCTTTTCTCTGATAGTTTCTGTGACTACTTCATGGGTTACTTAAAAGTATGTTGGATTATTTACAAATATTTAGGGTTTTTTCAGGTATATTTCTGTGATTGATTTCTAGTTATGGTGAGAGAATATACTCTGTAATTTTAAACATTTTTAATGTTTTGGGATTTGCTGTATGTCCTAGAATATGGCCATAATACCTGGTACGTATTTCATGTATAAGAGAAAAGAATAGCTCTCCTGCAGTTTTTGGCTGGAACATTCTATAAATATCAGTTAAGTCTAGGTGATTAGTAGTATTGTTTCAGTGTTACCTATACTTTCAAAGGCACACTTCTAAGATTTGATTTAATCTGTCAATATTTGTATATAAAACATTTGGGGGATAGGTCACAGGCTGCCACTAAGCCCTGCTTACTTCAAATGGGCCTTGGATGTGTAATGGGCAGACCCAAGAGAAGAAATTTCCTATTCAGGCATCCCCAGCAACAGCAGGAGATTGTTCTTATCATCAGCTTTATCTTCAAGTATTTATTAGGAATCCCATAAGGTGACATTCCCCCAAAGACTTAGCTTCCAGTCTGTCATGACAAAAAAATGACAAGTGCTGGCCAGGATGCGGAGAAAGGGGAACCTTCATGCACTGTTGGTGGGAATGCAAGCTGGGGCAGCCACTCTGGAAAACAGTGTGGAGGGTCCTCAAAAAACTAAAAATGGAGGTACCCTACAATCCAGCAATCCAACTTCTGGGGATATATCCAAAGGAAATAAAAAGACTAACTCGAAAGGTTATCTGCACCCTCATGGGCACTGCAGCATTATCTACAACGGCCAAGACACGGAAACACCCTGAGTGTCCGCCCTCGGATGAGTGGATAGAGAAGGATGGTGTGTGTGTACCGTGGAACATTATCCAGCCACAGAAAACCCGGAATGGACTTTGAAGGCATTGTGCTCAGTGAAATAGGTTAGTCAAGAAAGACAAATACTGTATGATCTCCTTTATATGTGGAATACAGTTAAAACAAAAAAACCACCAAAGTCATAGTTACAAACCAGGGTGGGACGTGGGGAGGAGGGAAATTGGAAGGACTTGCCCAAAAGGCACAGATTCTAGCTGATTTTGTTCATATGTTGTAGGGACACATTTACCTTTTTGTTTGTGTTGCCGCAAGATTCTATTGCTTGGCCCCTCAGAAACCGTTCTCACTTTCACAAGTAGAATTTGCCTTCAGTTTATCTTATTTTACTTTTACTGGCTCCTCACTCCCTATAGTTTTAGACTTTTATCTGCTGGTTTGGAAGTCTCCAAGCTCATGAGCCTCTGGCTGTGGTGGAGGTCTCTGGACAGCTGAGGCCGGCGTGATCGGGGGGAGCTAAGCATCACGTTTGTGCCGGAGACAGCAGCATTGGCACCAAGGCCACGTGCTGATCTTAATCGACGTCAGCAACAAAAAGTAGCCAGTGGGTAGGTGGAGTCATTTTATCCAGAATATTTCAGGACGAGGTCTTCAAACGGCGTGATGAAAACTGAGCCTTGTCAGGCCCACATGCAGCAATCCCTCTCCTGCTTTTAATAATGCTTGAATCCTCAGCTTGAATAAATAAAGAAAAAATGTCTGTGTTATAAATGACATGCCAGCCTTACTGGAAGGAAAGTCTCAAAAATAATCATGTCCACAGGCTTGGTGAGAGATAAAAATCAGAAAATGTGGCTTGTTTCAAAACACCCCTCTTCCAACACATAACACTTTCTGTGGATTATTTCTTCATTCTAACATTTTTGGATTGACTGAAAAAGCTAATTCTCATTCAGGATTAAAAGGTCGTCGACGGTGAGTGGAAGTTGGTCAAGACCAGCAGACACAGTATGAGAAAGGCCCCGTGTTCCCCTGGAATTGCTGGGAAATCACTCGGGACGCGCGGTCCGCCTGCTGGGCGCCGCCGTCCTCCCTCACCTGCGCCGGATGACCCACGGCCACCCCTCTGACACCGAGGCCCCCGAAGCTGGCCCCTCTGGGCTCCGAGGAGCTGGCTGGCTGTTTCCACTTAGAGGTTGTTTTCCATGAGTCTGGTCCAAATGCATCAAGCCAGAGCGGGGAAGAGCCAAACCTTGGAAGCCAAGGTGGGAGGTGACCAGCTGTGGTCGTCCCCACACCAGGACAAACAGCTGCCTAGTGGATGGAGAAGCGGAAGGCTGAGGGCTGTGGCGTGACAGGAGGAGGGGAAGCCGCCAAGAACGGGGAATGTGAAACTTAATATCTTGAGCACGTTTCAGACAACATGCAATGAGCCTTTTTCTCTTCATTGTATTTTTTTCCTCCAATAACTTCAACTTCCTGATGTCGGTGTTATCATCCCTGTTTCACAGGCTCACTGGCTTTAACTGCTCTGCCAAGCACACAGAGGGCACGGAGCCTAATCGAGGACTGTTGGATGCGAGAGCCCATTTGTGCTTCCTAGAAGCACCCGTTTCGTTGCACACGGAGGAGACTGAGACGGTGGATGGATCTGGTTTTGGCTTCAACTGGTAGAAAAATTATGAATAACAATGACTAGTATGGCGGTGAACAAAATGGAAATGCTTTGTTTTTTGCAGGTCAAGTCAAAAGCAAGTGAATTTTTGCAAATTCAAATGGTTCAGTCTAGTTAAAATAGATATATTCTTTAATCTTTTTGGGAAATATGGGCATCAGCGGGACCAGCAGTGGTTAAAGGGTTGATGATGTTGGGTCTGGGTGACGTCTCTGCTCTGTCCATGGTTTCTCTTCGGGGTCCCCAAACCCTGTGTTCACATGCTCAGGACTGTTGGTCTTCCTCAGGCTAACCATTATGTTCCTTAACTTCTCGCTCTGCAATATTCAGTCTACTACTCATTGCCATCAGTGTTTGTTTTCAAACAAAATGGAGACTCGTTTTCGGCAATAACTATTTCTTGTTAACAGATTGGATCTTTTCATGACATTTTTTTTTTTTTTTATTTGAGTGTAGTTGGCACACAATGTTACATTAGCTTCAGGTGTACAACATTGTGATTCGATAAGTTTAAAGGTTATGCTGTGCTCAACCAAGTGTAGCTTCCATCTGTCACTGTGCATATTGTAACACCATCGACTATGGTCCCCATGCTGTACTTTTCATCCTTGTGATTCATTCATTCCATGACATTTTTTAAATATTTTATTTATTTATTTATCAGAGAGAGAGAGAGAGAGAGAGAGCACAAGCGGGGGCAGGGCGGGGGTGAGCATCAAGCAGAGGGAGAAGCAGGCTCCCTGCCTAGCAAAGAGCCCAGTGAGGGACTCGATCCCAGCACCCGGGGATCATGACCTGAGCTGAAGGCAGATGCTTAACCGACTGAGCCACCCTGGCATCTCCATTCCATGACATTCTGATGTAGAGCAAATATCACTGAAAAAATGTGTGTGTGTAAATTAGTTTATTTTTCTCTTTTCTTATTTCCCACAATAACTGTTTGGCTTAGGACCACTTAGCCTATGTATTTATGTATGTCTCCTCCCTCCTAGTCAATTTTTTAAGTTTCCAGGGCTTTTTACATATGACTGCTAATGTTTCAGAAGCCCATGCAGACTTCATCAGGTCGCCTGCCCTCTACCTGCTAAATGAAACACCTTAAAATTTGATACATGGATCTGAATGTCCTCTCTAGTTACCAGCCATCTTGTAGGATTTTACCAGTTATATACTGCTGGTGTTGCAGTGATTCTGGGTGGCCTCAGGTTCCTGGCACAAAAATCTATTGTCATGAGCAATCTTCGAAAGTCTCTGAACCTACAGTGATAGCTCACAGAGTAATGACCCATCGATGGTATGCATGTACTAACCATAGGACATCTATGGTGTGATAACTCAAGACAATTATCCTTACTAGAAACAAGCAATATGAAAATGATGTGTACAAATAATTCAACTTTGTTGGTTCCAGCTAAGGGTCACACGTGCGTTGGTATTTTCTCATCTAAGTAAAATATATTTATGAGAAGTAAGGTGTTGTCTAGAATTGTTGCTTTGTCAACTTTTCTCTATAACATCTATGTTGCTGCTTTCCACTGATTTAGGAGTGTGCTACTCTTGGATGCTCTCCACCTGAGTGTGCTACTCTCGGATGCTCTCACCTGAGTGTGCTACTCTTGGATACTGTTGGATACTCTCCACCTGAGCCACTGCTTACTTGAAATTAAGTATCATTTTTCTGTTCATTAATTCTTGAAGCGTCTAAAACTGCCATACTTACTCTTAGAAAAAGTGTAGCTCAAATGTGGCATCTTGATATTCTACTAGCAATTGAAAGTTTCAAACCTTCAGCTACCACAGTGAAATTAAATGAGTATGATTTATTGAGGATTTCTTGACATAATTATAGCTTTTTGAAGGAGAGGAAAATTTTGTCTGGAAGTAGCAGTCAAAAAAAAAAAAAAAAAAAATAGGGCATTCACCTGACTGCAAAGACCATAATTAAACCTGCTAGAGAAATCTGCAAATAGTACAAATGCTATTTTTGTACTCAGTTCAAACAGACTTGGCTTTCCCTAATTTAAACATCTCTGGTAAAATAGCTGAGTTCAAAGTCCGAATCCTGGCAGATGGCTCGATGCCTTTCCATGCCTTTGGAGAATGAGCAGCCATGTTTAGGAAAAGGACTCTTCTGTAGGTAAAAAGAATTCTTTCTCCTGTGGTACTATTTTCTGGTGTCTGTTTATTCAGTTATTGGTTTTACTGTGTGCTCTTGTGTGTGTTTCTTCAACCCCTCATGCTCCATGCCTGTGGGGAAGTCGGATTGAGCTGATTCATTTTGCCTTCATTCTTTTGTCTTACTTTCACTTACCATAAATGTGGACCTAACACAGTGCCTGGTGGTGAGAACCCCCATCCTGGTCCAGACGTCCCCTTCCACCACCACCCACCACCCTCTCCACTTTACTTCTCCCTGTAACTGACCCTACGCTGACTGGAAGTGCTCACCAAAGCTCTGAGTCCCACCTCTTAGTCTGGGGGGGGAGGAGAATCGCCATCCCCACACTTGAGTTCTGGTGGCCCCAATGTCAGGACTTAGTTGGACACTTAGGTAGTCAGGGCCAGGGCCCCCAACAAGAAACCATGGAGTTGGGACAGTTAAGACAAACAGCACTAATGTCCTGTTTTGCAGCCTTTGCAGAAATGACTTCTACAAAACATCCTGAAATAAAACAATTAACCACAAAGCATTTGTCACTATCACGAGCTGAGGCAGTTAAGACATAGGTCCTCAGATGCCAGCCCAAAAAGACCATCAGCATGTAAACATTAACCTAATAGGTAGACAGATGCGTGATCAAAGCACACCCTGGTTGTTAAAGATAGTCCCACAATGATTCATTAGTTGCATATAACACCCAGTGCTCATCAGATCATGTGCCCTCCTAATGAATCATTGAACACTACATCAAAAAGTAATGATGTCCTATATGTTGGCTAACTGAATTTAAATTAAAAAAAAAAAAGTTCCACAAAAGAGCTCATAAAAATCTCTAGACTTAGAAACTCTAATGGCCACCCTCTCGTATCCCCTCCCTCTCCGGGAGCTTTGTACTATCACTCAATAAACTTTGCTTTGCTGCCCACCACTCTTCTCTGGTCCACCTCTTTATTCTTCAAAGCGGCGTGACCAAGACTCGCGGGCTGTGATAAGTCACTGCTCCCACCTGTTAGCTCAGGCTCCTGTCAGCGCCGAGGGACGCCGTGCAATAGCTGGGCTCTGTGCATTGTCCAGCCAAAAGAGAGAGGCCCTGCAGGTTCACACATCAAGAAAGCAGCAGAGCCGTGCCTCTAACCCACATCTCCTGGTCCCTTAGTCAGACGTGCCCCAGCACAGCACTGGGGTTCAGATCTGTTCCTTTGACTCTTAGGGTCCCAAGCAGGAGGTGCAGTGTGGTCCGAGGGAGAAGGGGGAAGCCCAGTGGGCAGGTGTCCAGGAACTTTCAGGCCTTCAACAGAAATAAGCTAGATTTTATTATTTAGGAAAAGAAGCACTGCTGCTGAAAAGATCTTGAAAGCCAGACACTAAATGTGGCCATTTCTCCTTGCTCTGCAGAAACGTGCCACTTTCCTGCTTTTTGTCATGAGTGTGCTTCAAAGTGCAGGAGGGGATGCGAGAGAGCATGTAACTGAGCAAAGCAGTGAATTGAAATTCAATAAAAGAAGATCCCTTAGAAAAGGGTTAGCAGAGTCCAGAGAGCTCTGCAGGACAGCAGGGGGAAGGAACGCCACTCTCTGGAGGTGAATTTGGACCATTCCTTCCTACTCTTTTCACTTTCTCTCCGTTGGATGTGGGCTTGCTTCAGTCCCACGCTTATCCAGGGAAAGCCCCCAGTTTCCGCCTGGGCCTCAAGGAATTCTTGCTCTGGGTGAAGCTGCTCTCCACAGAAGCTGTCTGATCGTGGGAGGCCAGCATGCTGGGGAGGGCGGGTGGAGAAGCCCATGCGGGAGACAGGTGCCCCTGAGCCCCAGCCATGAGTCCTCCCTGCTAAGACCCTGATCAACAGGGGTGCGCCGATGATCACAGGCCCTAAAACCTGAAGATCTGAGAGCAGAGCGACTGACTTGTGTTCTAAGCCATTACATTTGGGCTTCCCGAAGCTCACCCAGCCTTGATCTGCTCAAGCTTCAGAACTGGGTGTCGGGTTGCTGCTCTGTATGTGTGGAGAGTCCACTCAGGTCAGAGGTCTGGGAGCAGCAACACGAGCTCAAACCAGAGACTAAAGCAAGGTGCTTCAGAACTGGGAGCAGGGGGAGCTCCCTAGGAGTATGGAGACATCAGAGGACCCCAGGGTAAAGTAAGAGCTACCGCAGTTTCCTGCGTGGCCTGGGGCGCCCCCCACCCCGTGGGTGTTCACAATCACTGGGAACACCTCAGTGAGCGCATGCAAACAAAAAGGAGCCCACTTCATACCTTGTGAATCACATATAAGTAAGTTGGCTTTTGAGACGCTATCCCTCTGCTTCCAAATCAATCGTAACCTGGAAACCAAGGATCAACAGAGCAAAATAACCATAATGACCAATTACCTGCACACTATTTAACTGAACTGCCCATGAAAATCCATTATCTTGATGACACACTCATGGTCATGAATATTATTAGGGTTAATAAGGTTTTCCTTTGTAAAGAGTCACTAGCAATCATTGCTACATATTTACTTTTCATGTCAGTCTTCAGGACGTGTGACAGCCCAGGTTGAGCAGTGTGAATGCACCATTGCTTGAATTTACGTGGACCTCTGAGCACTAGGATCAGATGCCCACCTTGTTCATAGCATAGAAACATCTACTCTTTCTGGTCTGCTGCTGGAACGGACCACTATCCGTTGCCTGCCTTGAGTGAACCCTTCACAGACATGCACAACGGCGGCGTGTGGGAGGCCACATCTCTGTGCCCAACAGGGAGGTGCAGGGACCCAGAATCACACGGGCCGCTGACCAGCGCTCCTATGGTGGCATCTCTCTGCCTCCTTGGGGATGATGCGGTACAGACTTTTCTTTTTTGGCTGATCTCTTGTATACAGAGGGTCCCCGAATTTGATCGTTCGACTTAGATTTTTCAACTTTACAATGGTGTGAAAATGATCTGCATTCAGTAGAGAAGTTGTACTTGGAATTTTGCATGTGGCTCTTGTCCTGGGCCGGCGGTGCGATCCTCTCTTGTGAGGCTGAGCAGTGGTGGCCACAGCTCCCGGTCAGCCAGAGGTCAGCGGGGTCGACGGCCAACATGATGACAATCATTCTGTTTGTCCCTTTCTGAACAGGACTCAGTAAATCACAAGAGATGGTCAACTCTTTATTGTAAAATAGGCTTTTGTCAGACGGTTTGCCCAACTGTAGGCTAATGTCAGTGTTCTGAGCACATTTAAGGTCGGCCAGGCTGAGCTGTGATGTTTGGTAGGTTAGCTGTATTAAATGCATTTCTGACATATTTTCAACTTATGATGGGTTTATAGGGACATACCCCCATTGCAAATCAAGGAAGATCTGCATAGTATGTTACAGGGTAGAGACATGACTGCAACCCATGCATGTTTCTCCATGAAACCATTTACTCCTGACTCGAGGGCCCAGAGAGGCAGGTCCTCACTGAGACTTGGAGCATTGATCTCCGGGATATCCCTGAAGAAACTTCATAAGAGAAGCAGCCTTCACCAACAGTTTGAGGATTTAACAAATGCCTGGAGGCAAACCAAACAGGGGAGCGCATGCTGGGAGACCCAGGCAGGCTCCAGGATCCATGGAAGGAAGACCAGGAAGGAGGGTTGGCAGGAAGACCCAGCTCGAAGCAGAAAAGCAGAGCCACCCCAGCTCCCTTTGTCTAGGCCGGGATCCAGGTGGCAGGGACAGTGCCCAGAGCCGGGCCTCCACACTGCC
This sequence comes from Phoca vitulina, assembly GCF_004348235.1. Taxonomy (NCBI): domain Eukaryota; kingdom Metazoa; phylum Chordata; class Mammalia; order Carnivora; family Phocidae; genus Phoca; species Phoca vitulina. The sequence continues at coordinate 1,091,754 of NW_022589712.1, read as the reverse complement.
CGGGCCACACTCCACCTGCTCACACAAGCAATGTGTGCACTGACAAACCCCATCCTTGCTTACAAATTGAATCTGGAGAACATCCTACTCTCCTACTGACAACATCTCATTTTCTTCAGCTTAGCTTCCTCCCTCAGGCTCAGCTACAATAGCAGATGGGATTGGTAAGAACACTCTCACCCCACAGGATGATTTTCTTGATTTGATGCCCACACCAACTGAATTACTGGAAACACCAGACAGGCTTTCATAAGTACCACAGGCATGTCTGGTTTTTCAAGCCTCAGCAAAGGATTTTTTTCCATGAACAATATGAAACAGACTTAATAAAAATATAACAAAACAACATTCTCCTGATTCATTTGTGTACTGATTTTGCCTTTTCCAAAACTGCCATTAATTGTTAAGTATCTGATGAGTAAGTAATTCAATAGAAATCAAGTCAAATGTTTTTATTTACAATTGAGAGAAATTTTGCTCATGCCACTTTTGTTAAGATGGGGGTTCACAGCACTTTGACTTGGTAGAGCATTTCCAAAAATGCAATATAAGTTTAAAAATCACAAAACAATGTCAGATGTAGGTCTTTAAAGGCATTGAGTGTGGAAAACTAAACACAATAGAAAATGAAACAGAAACACAACTCCCACATCCAGGCTAACTTTCTTCTAAGGAGCTGCAAATCAGAGATGGAGCCAAGCATTACTATTTCCTACTGCGACCCCACTAATGAAATGTGCTCTGTACCCGTGGACACAGAGGTAGAGGGGGCTCCACGTGTGGGTGATATATGCAGACATATGTCTGGAGAGCTCAGGAAGCTTCCGGATGATTCTTTCCTCTCTGCTTCAGCAACACTGTCATTTTTCTCAAATTATAAAATTTCCCCAAATTAGAACACCTACATATTTTATGCACCTGCCCAGAGCAGAAAGATTTTTTTCTTTGGTTTGCAGAGTGTCCTTCGTGTCTGACGTTAAATTGTTACTCGTCACCGATGAGGATTGTCACTGAAGACAGCAGGTGAAGTGGTCTCTGTGGCTCGAAGAATGCGCAGTATTTCACGGGTAACTGCTGTTGCTTCACTGAACCAAAATCGTGTCCGTGAGAGCAGAAGATGGGGACATCAACATTCAAAATGCATGTGAGTTTATGAAGAAATTAATCCCCTAAAAAAGTAGCAAGAGGATGTGCCAAGAGGCACATACTTGACTCTAAGTTTTTAAACAACGCCAACAATAAATCTGTCTTTCTTGATATAAGCATGCAGATAGATAAAAGTATCTGGAAAGAAACACACCAAAATGTGGTCGATTTTACTGTGAGTGTTTTTTAAAACATCTCTTTCTTTAAATTTGCATTTCTAAATTTCCTGAAAAGGATATCTATGCCTTTCTTTTTTAAAGAAAACATATCTTAGAGAACAGAGAATGAATAACCCCGGGTACAGCAAAGCCCGACAGAAACACTCCCTTTGAAGGGGAGCCTTCCAGCAGCTTGGCCTAGAGCTTCTAATTCAAAAGAAACTCCAGTTCTAATGTAAACCATTAATTCTTTAAAGTTGGGTAGATACAGTTTATTTGTAGCCAATTCTATTCCTAAAATGTTTCACTTTGTGCGGATGTTGGCACTTACTGCTGCGTTTGGGAACATGAATTCATCCACCTAAGACCTCGGGAACATGAATTCATCCACCTAAGACCTCGGGAACATGAATTCATCCACCTAAGACTTCCTGGATATTCGGTGCATCGGGCCTTGTGCTGAGTGTTTCACGTGCACGGTCCTGCTCACTACTCACAGTTACAGTCGTACGAACAAGCGATGAAGTTGAGATCGGGGGGGTGATTACCACGCTGAATCACCTGGTTCGCTTAGGGCTGAACTGTGTACCTAGAACTACTCCCCTAAATGAAATAACTCACAAGGCACACGTGAGCTTGGAATAAATAAGAGCTGTGTACAAATGAAATGACGTTGTGTCTCTGGACCGCTGTAGAAAAACACTGGTGTGGGGCTGCTGGTCAAGCCCCATGAGGACAGCGATCCACACTCGGCAGGAGGAGACAGAGAGCAGGTGCTGATGGAGACCGCTCATTGCAAACACACAAGGCGACTCTGCTCCCTCCCCGCCGACTTCTGTCTTCTAGCAACTGGGACTCTGCTTCGTGTGCAGGGCAGAGATTGAAGCCCCGCGGGTTGCTAGGAACGCCGTAGGTTTGGGAGTGACCCTTCTGAGAAACCGAGTGTTTCAGAGCGTCCCATCTGTTTCTGTTGTTCGCCAGCACTTCCCAACCTTGTGGAAGAATCAGAGGTGAGAGAGAAGCAGGTCCCATGTGGTGTTCCACTCTCTTCAAACTCTTGTCTGGGTTCTCACGTTTTCAGATCGCTCACGAGAACCGAGGAGGCATAGGACTCAAAGCCAAGGGGAAAAAGCACAATTAAAACCTGTGAGCAGAATCCAGAGATGCCTGGTGTCCAAGCCGTGCCTGTGGCCGTGGGCCACACCGTCATGCTGGGCGGTTGTTGCTGAGACGGTGCAGGAGGAAAATAAGGCCAACGGAGTGTGACGTGCTCCAGCCCCTCCCGCTGCTGGGGGGGGAGACAGGTGTGGGGGTGGAGGTGAGGCCCACGGACGCCCACGGTGCCACCATGTCTGCCGTTCTTTAAATTCAAATAGACCATGTGGCGCCGTAAGTTGTCATGGTCTGACTCCTTTAAGAGTCACCGTCCCAGCGAACCATGAGAGACGATGGACTCTGAGGAAAAAACGGAGGGTTCTAGAGGGGAGGGGGTGGGGGGATGGGTTAGCCTGGTGATGGGTATTAAAGAGGGCACGTTCTGCATGGAGCGCTGGGTGTTATGCACAAACAATGAATCATGGAACACTACATCTAAAACTAATGATGTAATGTATGGTGATTAACATAACGTAATACAAGAAAAAAAAAAAGAGTCACCGTCGCAGGACCCCTCAAAGGGACAGTGACGAGGGGAGGTGAGAGATCGTGCACCAGCCTGCAGGCATGTATGAACCCTCCGAACAGTGGAGGGGATAAGGCATGAGCAGGCCCCCAGTAAGCCAGCAAATGAGAACTCGAAGACTGAGGGAGGTGTGGGGCACATGTGAGTGGACAGGACGTCGTGGGCAGCAGCTGGACCTGTGGCCCGGGGAGGCCACTCCAACTGGGTGCTCCAGCAACCCAACTCATCCTCTCCCAGCCCCGGAGCGGGGAGGGCCCGACTGAGGAGTCTCAGGGCTGCGCTCCCTCCCACGGCTTGTGGTGGAGCGGCATGGAGCCCCGGGCTTGCCCATGCGTCCCTCCAGCCCTGCCTCGGCTGCCACATGGCTCCTCCTTGCATGCTTGTGTCCTCGCGGGCCATTCTCCCACAAGGACACTCATAGTGCCTGGGGCCATCGGAATGACCTGTCTTAACTCGGTCACAGTTGCAGAGACTCCATTCCACAAGGTCACATTTACACTCGCAGCTACAGGGTCCGGACTCACACACGCCTGTATGATGCCACCCACAGCAGTGGAGTGGGCGGACAGGGAAGGGGCAGAAGGATGCCCCTTACGACAGCAGGCAGGATAGGAGCTGCATTGGGCCCAGAGGGAGGAGTTAGTCTGGGAGACCCACCAGTGAGGACAGCCCCTGTGTCCACAGGACTGGGAGGAGGACACGCATCTCTGAATTTCTGTTTTGTTTCCACCAGAGACTGACTGACCATTGTCCTGTGGCTTCTTTTGTCCATCTTTAGATCTGATTGCTCTTTTATAGAAGCAGTGATGGGGAAGCGGGAGGTGCTCCCTGACGTTGTCCCCTGAGCAGCCTCCTCCAGCAGGCCTTCCAAAGCTCTCCGTGTGATTAGAAACCCTGACAGAAGGCTTCCTGTGATAGGACTTTACTATTTCAGTGTCTGGGTTACTTTTTACCAAGAGAAGGAACTATGATTATAGGATATTTGCTTTCTTGCTGAAAATGCATTTTCCTAAGGCTAAGATGTTGATTTGCTTTTCTTATATACACAAACAGCTTATATTTAAGGTAAGGTACTGGACTCAGTGTTCTACTCCAAAGCCCTGAATATTCCAACACATGTATAACGGTCTCCGAGGCCGCACACGAAACCAAAGCTGCACGGAGATCGGTCCATCTGCTGGCAGCGGAAGGAAGGAGGATCTATTGAGTTTACACTAAGTGCAGCATTAGAATTCAGTGAACTCATCGAAACAATTAAATATTTATAAAGTAAATGTCCTCCTTGGCATTAGAAGAAAATTCAGTTTGCCATATTCCACCCACAAGACCTGAAAAATTTTTAAATGTGCTTCTGAAATACGTCATTTGGACAATTATAACCTAACCTTCGCTTGGCTTCCTTGAACACTAATAAAAGTCAGTTGGAGCTGGGTGGTGGTTGTGGCTCAGAAGCAGAGAAATGACCAGAATCAGACTAGAACTTTCTAACTGGCCTCACATGGAAGTTTTAACTTAGTAACAATAAAGTTACATTAACTCCAAAAAAGTGCAAACTCTCCTAAAAAGTGGGGCTCGTGGATTCTGACCAAGACCATGAATCAGGCAGTGGACTGAGACAAGAAGGGTTTTGGGGCGGGTGATTTGGTACTTCTGTGAACCTAGATAGGTTTCTTAGTCTCCAACCAGATGTCCGTGTCTTATGTTTCTGCTGCTGCAGGTCATCATAAAACCAAACAGAAATAAGGATATTGATTTTCTTTTTGTTCCCCACAAGTGAAGGCTTCCTTTGGAACTTACTGGTTTCCCTCTTTGTTCTTCACCTATTACTTCTGGGACCAGTGGTGGGTTAGGACCAATTTGAATGTGCTCCTCGTCATTCTGAGCTCACAGTGAAGGATTTGGGGTTTCCTGGAGTTGGGATGGGGGTTTCACGCTGGCTCTGCTCAGGCACCTATGAACATTGGAAACACACTTTGTTGCTTTCACCATCAGCTTCTTGTTGGCAAATTAGACATGTTTATTATAACATTTCTGGTTTCCCTCAAGCTCTGAACTACCACGAATCCCTCTATTGTTAGCATCAGACGAGGAAATGGGAGCTGCCTTCTGCCGAGCATCTTTCCTCAGGTGCCCATGCCCCAGTTTATTGTCCACGGACCCCCTGCCCTGCTCTGTCACCAGGGGACAGGGAGACTCACCATGGGAACACCAGGGTCCACACAAGGGGCAGCTCCTGCATGAGGATGAGGGCAGAGGCCACACGTGGCAGGGACCTCTGTCAGGAGAGCATGCGTCCCCAGATGGTGAGCTTCCCTAAACTTAAGCTTCACTTAGTGTAAGCTCCTTACGGGAGTCCCAGGTGAGGAGGGCTATCCCAGTGACAGCCTTGTGAGTGAAAATTTAATAGAGTGTGCCTTTGGGTCAAGTTTACTGGGAAACTAGCAGTTTTGAAGTGCGGCTCATGGTTTGAACACTTCTGGACATTTAAACTCTCTTCTGCTTTACATATGACAGAGTTTCTACCAGACTGATTTCCATAGAAAAAATCTGGTGGTAGAAACTCATTCCGAGGTTTCTTGTGTGGGATAAACTAGCTGATGCTGCAAAGTTTTAAAATACTTTACCTGGAATGGTGCAACTTCCCAGGAAATACTCATATTTTAAAATATCATTAACATGATTGCTTACACATTTGTGAATTCCTCTTCCAACCGAAAAAGTAGCCTCTGAGTTATTATGTATGTTTCATGGCCTTTTTCCCAAAACAGTGAAAAAGCGTTGGGGAGAAATCGGGTCATCACCGCCTCCGAGCCGGTACACGTGAGGTCCATCCTGCTGTTGGAGGCCGGGATGGAGATGCATCAGGGCAGCTCCTCAGAGTAAATGTGGAGACCCCTGTGTTCCTGATATCGAGTGGGGCCTAGTGCTCAGCTCATAACAAAAACATGAATAAGGAAACAATTAACATTGTAAAGAGGCTGTACTGGAAGGAAAAAATAAAAAGATCTCTGCAATCTTCACACCTATTGTATCTAAGGCTGGTATATGTGAATCTACCTGTTTGTCCATCCACCTGCCCACAGGTCACTCTCCCAACCTAGGGCAGTGACCTGGCACGTTTGGGGCCTGGCAAACACATCTTGCTCATCTAGCAAAGTGGAGTCACATTCTGTCAAAGTGAGATAGAAAAGGCCAAGGTTTTCTGACTCAAGAATCGGGAGATCGCTTCCTCTCCTAAGGGACAGTTCTGGGAATTTCCCAGTGAAGACGGACAGTCAGGAAGCTCCGTCCGGGGGGTGATGGACAGGACGGGGCCTCGGCCGTGTCTGTGCGGAATTCGGCCTCGGGGCCTTGAGGACGCCAGGTGCCCAGCCCGTGGTGAGCTGAGGAGCGCGGCAGGGGCCTGACGTCTCATCACGCAGCCCGCGTACAGCCCCCGGGCCAGCTTCCCTCGCCGAGCACCCACAGGTGTGTTTCCCGAGTGGAATGTGGGTGACGCCGCGGAGCAGACCCTGTGCCTTTGCTCGTCGGCACTGGGCTGTGGCTCCCGTCCCGCTGTAGCCCGGCTGTGACCCGACAAGCCAGTGCCGAAAACTCCAGGCTTGCCGCCCGCTCTACCGTGCAGACAATTTGGCTAAAACAAGGGCCCTCAGCCTTTTTTCAGAACCACGTCTGACGTAAGAAGACCACTTCAGAAGGACAAGGACACGTTAGAGGTCTCTGTTCATTTAGAGTAAGTGCGTTTGCTTAAATGTAACTTTCTTCAAGACTGTACAATACATCTTACACTACTTTATGTAAGAAAGAAATAACAGAAGAGCTTAGAAATAGCAGTTTATAATAAAAGCAGAATGAAAGATGTTATTTTTGTAGTCTGTGCTTTATCAGGATTGACATAGTTGTGTGTACGGAGTGAATATTTGGAATATATAAGTTGGATGCTAAGGTAGCATTTCCTGCATTGAATCAAATGAATTACCGACTTTAACTCATCTGCTCTTTGTAGTTTATGCTGGGCTATGTTTATCCAGCTGTCTTTTATAACCATGTAATCTTGAAATATCACCAGAATTACATCCACCAACCAAAACTAAAACCTGTGCTCTTCTCTTATATAACCAAGTCTGAGAATCTCCTTCCAGACGTGATTAAAGCCCTTAATGGGCTGCCTTTCCGGGAAGGAGTTGCTTGTCCTGGTGGGTGAGGCGGTCCCTGGGGAAGGACATCCTGCACCGGGACCCCTTCCGGCCGGGGCTCGTCCTGCTCGGGGTCCCCCATCCTGCCGTCCAGCTGCGCGGGTTTCAGACTTGCTTCGCCAGCCCCCACAACGGCGTTTGCCACTTCCTTGTGATAAGTCTCCTATGTACCTGTCTGGTTGAGCTTTGACTGAGGGGCCCCTCAATTGAAGGCAATTCCACAGAGGTTTACTGAGCAGCCACCGTGGTCCAGAAACCACCGGGTGCTGAGTGCAGTGGTCTTTGTCCTCAGGACACCCAGAGGCTGGTGGGACGGACAGCGAGCAGCTGGGGGCACTTTAGAGCAGGTCACGGCAAAGGGGACAGCCCCTTCAGGAGGGCCCCAGGGACACCGGGGCGACGGGGGGGACAGAGGGCCCAAGAAGGGGTGGGTGCTCATCAGGCAGCAGAGCGGATCTGTGGGCCCTCCTTCAACCACTTCTCCTTCGCAAATTATATTTTACATGTGGATCTTTGCGGGAGAATTTTTAAAAATGTAGTCTGGAAGGTGGGCAGAAAAGGACCAAGGACAAAGTGCTGTCAGTCCACAGCTGGGCTGATAACAGAGCAAAGATTTGAAATAAAACAGTCCAAAGTGTTAGTAACCCTCAGTGGTGGGAGGCCACCCTGAGAGGGGAGACTCCCTCTCCCCCGCCCCCGTGCCCGCCCTGCCCGCCTGTTGCGGGTCCCTCTGTGACCCGGGGTCCCTCCTGCCACACACGTGCGGGCCTCCTTGCCCTGTGAGCCCGAGTCCAGGGTTTGCGGAAGGCGGGCCAGCAGCGCGTGCTGGGTCTTGACCAACCAGAGCAGCGTGTGAATTAGAAGGATTTTTAAAGTGTATTTTAGGCAGTGTTCCCCCACAAAGATGTGAGTTGAAATACTAAAAACCCAGCACGACCAAACTTCACTGTCTCGCCGTAGGACTGAAAATGTGGCGAGTGTAACGGGAGGTTCTCCTGAGTGCCCACTCAAGCCCGGCGTCACGTCCTCAACTAAATCCATGTAATTCTATCTTCAAACTTGGTATGTCAATGGAAAAAAAGCCGTTTATAATTACATATGATTTTGTGATTTCACACAGATGTTACAAGGTTTCAGTTTACAGTTTGAAAGTGTGCCTCCTGCCCTCACCCGCCCAGCACCAAGGAGGGCTGAGCCGTGCCCGCCGCCCCCGGGAGCAGGGGTGAGCCGCGGCGGGCGGCGGAGCTGACGCTCCTGTCCGACCCCAGCCCTTCCCGCTCCGCACAGCCCCGGGGTCAGAAAGCGCGCTCCTCCCCAGAGACCTGAGCCAAAGTCTGGGAAACAACGTCTTCGAAACTTTATCCGAGGGTTTCATACATCTGGCGATTCTTAAACATGACAAAAATAAATGGCCACACAACGAAATATTGAGTTTGGGATCACAGGAATCATAAAGTCTGATTAAAATACCATAAAGTTTGGTTGGTGGATGTAATTCTGGTGATATTTCAAGATTACGTAGTTATAAAAGGCAGCTGGATGAACACACCCCAGCATAAACTACAGAGAGCAGATGAGTGAAAATCGGTAATTCACTTGATTCAGTGTAGGAAGTGGTACTGATAAAATACTGATAAAAATAGTTTCTACTTAAGTCACTCTGTGACAATGTCCCAAGTTCTTGGTGTGTTGTTCCATTACGGCGTGTGGCCAATAGTTTACATCTTACAAACGTCCCTCTTGTCTTTATAAAAGCTCAGACACACGGCGTTAAATGTCTTTCCCCTCTGATTATAAAAGAAATATATTTGTTATGAAAGTGGATTACTTACAAATTTGGCAATGCCCCATAATCATACTACCTGATGATAACCTCTATCGTTCATCAATGCATTTACACGCGGATTTCTTCGTTCCTATAGGTAGTCTTCAGATGGCGTGTGTGGGGACATTTTTTAACTTGTTTATTTTGAAAGTATCACATACCTATTGAAAGTTAAAACATAATTACAGATCTTAAAAATGATTACATAAGGTAAAACACCATGTGAAGCATCTTGTGTGTTTCTTACCCACTTATGATAACTTCTGTCCTTACTTCTTGGTCTTAAGTCTCGTCTTTTTTTTTTTTTTTTTTTTTTAAATAATTCTACCGCATGCCTTTGCATCCTCTACCACTGGTTTAATCTGTGCTTCTGTTTTAGCACTTTATACAAATGAAACTTAAAATACGTGTTCTTTTATGTCTGGTTTCTTTAGACTGATATTGTGTTTATGAGATTAATTTGGATCACTGCACATACACGCCATTCATCCATTCTGGTGAATCTAGAGCACCATCGCCGCAAATAGAAAACCACCATTCCACTGCCCACGGACTTGTTACCTGTCTCTGAGTCACACCTCAGGCTGCCATGACCTTTCCCGCATCCTCCACCTGCTGCCCGTGAGGGTGCAGCAACTGGGGCGTCTGCCCTGGATGATCCCTGGGTCCTAGGGACACACGTCTTCAGGATCTGATGACACCAGTCGGTGGATTTCCATGGTGACTGCAGCAGTGCCCCCAGAGGTGGGGGGACGTCCCCGCTCCCCATCCTCACCATCGCGTGCTCATCTCCCCAGGTTGGTACCCGGGATGGTGTCTCTCCCCCTGCTGGGGTCTGTCAGTCAGCTCCTCTTTCTGTTCGCATCTGTTCGTGGTTGGCGTGCATTGGGCTGTTTGCTGTTGTACCTTTGCAAGTCTTCATCGGCCGTTCCGCTTTCCTCCTCTGTAAAGGGCCAGGTCAGGCTTCTTGACCATTTTTCTACCGGATTTTCTTTCTCTTGTTGCTTTGTAAGATGTCTTTATATATTTTGAACACAAATAATGCATTTAAGTTTTTATAGATTTGCCTTTTTTTTTTTTTTTCTCTCCACACTTTGGACTTTTGCCTGTAATCTCTTTGGCTGAAGAAAAGTTCTTAAATTTAATATAGTTTGATTTATCTTATTCTCTATGGTTAGTAGTTTTGTGTCTTGTCTAAAAAAAATGTTTGCTCTACTCTGAGACCATGAAGAAATGCCACTATATTGTCTTTTGAGATCTTCACTGTTTTGCTTTCACATTTATGTCTATGATCCACTTAGAATTGAATCTTGGGAAATTGTTCTTTTTTTCTCATGTGGATACAGGTATTGCAGTTCCGTTTATGACTTTATCTCCTGACTCCTGTGTGTTGTGATATTGCGGCGCATGCAGTGTCCGTGTGTGTGAGGGTGAGCTTCCGGGCTCCAGACCCTACTACCTACCTACTCAGGGGCCAATGCCAAGGCGCCTTTAGTACTGAACGTGACGGATCGCGGAGATCATGGATCCGCGTGAGGGAGAATCAGCCCTTCGCAAGAGTGTCTTGCAACCCTTGCGTGTGGCGCATCTTTCCTTTGGTCAGATCGCATTAGTTACACAACGCAGTTTTATAGTTTTCTACATCACGGGTTGTGCACATCTGTTCTTAAGTTTAATGTTATCAATACAACAGGTTAAAATATTTAATTTTTACCTTCTTGAACCTGGAATGAAAATGTACCTGGATTTTATATATATTGTCCTTATATTCAGCAAGATTACTTTTATTGTCTCTTTGTTTATCAGTATTGGGGATGTTTTCCATGTCACAAAATCTTCTTCTGAAACAGCATGGTTCAACCATTTACTGTAGGAATGTCAGATGTGTCTAATAATTATGTAGTTTCATAGAATGAACTCACTGAATTACAATCACTGTGTTATAAACTTCTGATATGTATTGGTCTCAAGTTTATACGCATTCTCGTCCAGCATATGAGGACCTTGGAAGTCACAACTCCATCCTAACAACAAGTTAAAGCTGAACAAATTGGAAAGTGAACAACTGTCTTTGGATCTGTAAGAGAAATGATGTCCCAGGGCAAACCACTGCTCCCAAAATTGGAGGACCGACAGGCAAATACAGAGAATCATGGTTTACGAGAGCAGGACCTAGCGCCGGGCAGAACACCTGCACTGGGATGGATGAATTGCTGGAGGCTCCACGTGGATGAAACAAAGAGAACATATCCAGGGGCCCAGACGCAGGCCCCTAGACTCCTGAGAGTTTTGTCCCGGAGGACACTTACCAGAAGAGAAAACTCCCCTTGGGCTTCGATGGTGGAGGGACGAGGAGCCAATGTGAAATACAGCAGAGCACTGTCCTTCCCGGCAAGTTCTGTCCTCAGGGAAACTAGTCAGCCAGAGCTTGACCTACCTGGGGAAGGAAAATACCCACCTCCAGCCCCCCAGACACCCTGCCCACCTCACGGGGCCAACACAGACCCCAGTCACAGGACTGGAGAACACCCCCCCCACACACCTCACTGCATCACCAAACACCTCTAGGTCACATCGTGTCTAGCACCCTGAAAGGCAAAAAACACAACGTAAAGATGCAGAGCAGTGTCAGCACAAGAAGTGGTGGGATAGTGGAGTTATGAGACTGGAGATTTAAAATGCTATGATTAACACCCCAAGAGTGCTAACAGATAAAGTTGACAATGTGCAAGAACAGATGGGCAGTGTAAGCAGAGAGATGGAAATCCTAAGAAAGAACCAAAAGCTATGCTGGAGATCAAAATACTATAACAGAAATGAAAATGCCTTTGATGAGCTTATTAGTACACCTGACATGGTGGAGGAAAGTCTCTGAGCTAAAGGTGTCAGTAGAAACCTCCAACATCGAACAACCGCGAGAACAATGAATGACAAGAACAGAACAGAATACCCCACATGCATCATGGGAATGCCTGAAGGAGAAGAGAGAAGGAACAGAAGAATCTTTGGAACAATAACGACTAACGACTTCTCCAAATTACTGTCAGACGCCAAACCACAGATCCAGGAAGCTCAGAGAGCACCACGCCCGATTCACACCAAAAAAATTCACCAAAGGCATATCAATGTATCTTCCCTTCTGGTACATTTATATGACTTAGTTTCATGGTAAAATCCCGGACTACGTGAAATGTAGTTTTTATGGTTGTAACTCACATTTGTGGCCAAAGTTTGTTCAGTTTTCCTGAGAGTTGTCTGATCTTTCTCTGTTCTTTTTATTTTATTTTTTTAAAAGATTTTATTTATTTATCTGAGAGAGAGAATGGGAGAGAGAGAGAGCATGAGAGGGGGGAGGGTCAGAGGGAGAAGCAGACTCCCTGCCGAGCGGGGAGCCCAATGCGGGACTCGATCCCAGGACTCCAGGATCATGGCCTGAGCCGAAGGCAGTCGCTTAACCAACTGAGCCACCCAGGCGCTCCTCTCTGTTCTTTTTAATGTTAACTTTAATAAAATCAATTTCCAGTATATATTTACATCAGTTTTTGGATTGATCTACCCACCTAATTATGCCCCTTCAATGTTATGGTTCTCTAGTATATTATAATATCAAAATTGGGTAAATCAGAACTTTTATTACAGCCTCCTTTCTTCTGACTCCTCTTTTGGCATTATGTCTTCCATCGTCCTCAACTGTCTGCTGACATGTGGTCAAACATTGTTTCTGCTCTAGACTTCAATCTCTACATTTATGCAGCAAAGAGACCAATGAAAACAGAGCATCTCTGAGTTTCCTTTCAAGTTTGATGTTCTCCTATTCTTTGGATCTAAGTTCTTAGCCTGGAAACATGGTCATTACATTCTCTGTTCAAGCCAGCACGCAAGGGGAGAGGGGACGTACCCAAGGGGACTCGATAGCTGGTGGCCTGGGACACATTCCACAGCCTCCATCCTGCTCGACAGCGCAGGGCTTTGCTCACTGGGAGGGTTCCCACTGAAATAGGAGAAAACGACAGGATGATGGGAAAACCGAATCTAATTTTTCTTCAACGAAATGCTTTGCCTGTTGGTTCAATAGTCAGGATATAAATTTGGGAATCGGTTTTTTAAAATGCTTTATTTTCTCCTAAAATACAACCAAATATTTAAACTATTTACTGTTGAGACACATGTACAGTTTTTAAGTAATTAGCACATCTGGGTAGCAAGGACTGAAGGTGGGGCTCTGAATGACCTGTTTGAAGGAAGGCGAAGTGAGCGTGGAGCCCCCGGATCACCCCAAATACAGGTCACTTCACTAGGTTGGAATTTCTCTTTCTGGAAGTTGGAACGCAAGCTACTGTTCTGTGAGGAGATGCAGACGAGATTTTTTAGTGTCTTGAAAGATGTATTTAAATCGGGGATAAAAAGGCCTTGGAGGTTTGGACAGGCATTTATCAGGATTAAAGTAATCCAAATGTGTCTGATTCATGCTCCATAGTCTGGATGCTGGGTTTAAACTGCAGATGTCTGGTGGAAAAAAAGACTCATTTTTCTTATACTTTATGTTTTTCTAAATTTATTGAAGAATTAACTTTAAAATAATTTCATTTTAAATGGAATTCAAGTTCTGGGGCAGGAAATGGATAAAATGTGGAAATCCTTGGAGTCTGCTAACTTGTGCAGAAGGAGCAGGGAAGTGCTCCTGACCGGCTGGGCTGGCCCGCCTCACCAGCACCAGCTGAGAGCCCAGGGCCCACACAGCACCCCGGCTGCACAGCACCCTGCACTCCGCTCCCTCCATCACAGCACCCAGCAGGGCTTTATCTGGCTCCCTCTTGGGAGTTGAATCATTTCCAACCTGCTTAGTTTGTAGAAATCAAGCGAAGATCGGATCTGCATCTGATTTGGGGGGCTGGCGACACACTCTGTGGTGATGAGATTATTTTGGCAGGACAGTACGGATGTGAAGCACACATTCCCCTGTTCAGGATTGGCATATGATCCCTCATTCCCTTGTGTCACCCCACAGATTGCACAAACCTCTCCAAGGCACTTCATGAAGGTGGTTCTCAGAAGCAGTCTGAAGCTCGCTCTAGCAGAACCCCCTTCTCCACCTTTCTCCCAGCTCAGACTCAGTCATTCTCAAAGCTCCCACTGCTCACTCCCCCTTCTTCAGCTGTGTTCAACCCCAATCGATCTCTGCACCAGGGACCCAGACAGATACAGAAAGATATAAACCAAATAACATATTTTTTCTAAGCTGAATCATCTGATTTCATCACTTCTTCCTGAATTTTATATTATGTATCTAACAATATAAAATTGTTTACTCTCCAAACACTAATTAAATACATCATGTCTTTTGCTTTCAGCAATTTTTTTTTAATTTCAAGCTCTTGCATAAGTATTAATCCAAAATCTTTGGTCACTTTAATTATTTCTCTTGAGATTCCATTTTTTAGAACACTTTTAGGTTTTTAACAAAATTAGGAGGGAGGCGCAGGGAGTTCCCATACCCCCCGCCCTCTCACGCACAGCCTCCCCTGTCATCAATACCCCCACCAGACCAGCACATTTGCCACAATCCATGACCTTCACTGACACATCATAATCACCCCAAATCCACAGCTGACGCTAGAGCTCTCTGGAAGTTGTATCTTCTGTGTGTTTGGACAAATGTGTAATGACATGTGTCCCTCATTATAGTATCACAGAGAGTATTTTCACTGTCCTAAAGATCCCCTGTGCTTTTCATATTCCTTTGTCCCCCACCCCCGACCCTCTGACAGCCACCAATCTTCTTGCCGTCCCCATAGTTTTGCCTTTTTCAGAATGTGAAATAGTTGGAAACACAAAGTGTGCAGCCTTTTCCGATTGGCTTCTTCCACTTAGTGATATGCATTGAGGGTTCCTCAATGTCTTTTTATGGATTGATATATTTCATTTCTTTTTTAGCCCTGAATAATAGTCTATTGTCTGGATGGACCACAGTCTGTCTACCCATCACCTACTGAAGGACATCTTGGTTGCTTCTAAGTCTTGGCAGTTATGAATAAAGCTGCTATAAACCTCTGTGAGCAGGTCTGTGTTGGGGACATGTTTTCCAGGATTGCTGGATCGCATGGCAAGAGGGTGTTTAGTTTTGTGAGGAACCACCCAACTGTCTTCCAAAGTGGCTGCCCTGTTTCACAAGTCCACCAGCAGTGAGCGAGAGTTTGTGTTGCTCCAAATACTTGCAGCATTTGGAGTTGTCAGTGCGTTTGACCTTTGACCATTTGAATAGGTTCAGAATGCTAGTTCATTAATTAAATTTGCATTTCCCTGATAACACATGATGTGGAGCATCTGTTCATATGTTTATTTCTCATCCGCACATCTTTGGCGAAGTGCCTGTTAAGGTTTTAACCCATTTTATAATCAGGTTGCTTGTTTTCTTATTGTTGGGTTTTAAGAGTTCTGTGTATATTTTGGATGACAGTCCATTATCATAGATGCCTTTACAAATATTTTCTCTCAGCCTGTGACTTACCATCTAGTTCTTCTGATATTATCTTTCACAGAACATACATTTTTAATTTTAATCAGGTCCAGCTTATCAATCATTTCTTTCATGGACTGTGTCTTTGGTGTCCTATCTCAAAAGGCATCACCATGCCCAAGGTCATCTAGGCTGACTCACATTATCTTCTGGGAATTTTATAGTTTTGTGGTTTGCATTCAGGTCTATGATCCATTTTGCGTTAATTTTTGTGAAGGATGTAAGGTCTGTGTCTAGATTCATTTTCTCACATGTGGATGTCCAGTTGTTCAGCACCTTTGTTAAAAGTTTGTCTTACTCCATTGTATTGCCTTTGCCTTTTTGTCAAAAATCAGTGGAATAAATGGGGGTATACTCTTGGGATCTCTATTCTGTTCCATTGATTTACTCATCTATTCCTTTGCCAACATGACACTGTCTGGACTGTTATAGCTTTATGGTAAGTTTTAA
This sequence comes from Phoca vitulina, assembly GCF_004348235.1. Classification (NCBI taxonomy): domain Eukaryota; kingdom Metazoa; phylum Chordata; class Mammalia; order Carnivora; family Phocidae; genus Phoca; species Phoca vitulina. The sequence goes on along the minus strand of NW_022589712.1, from coordinate 1,075,781 downwards.
GTCAGGTAGCATGAGTCCTTCGTTTTCCTCCTTCAATATTGTGCTGGCCATGTTTGGTCTTATGCCTCTCCATATAAACTTTAGAATCAGTTTTTCAACATAGATATCGATGTTAAAGTTTTTCCTGGGATTGCATGGAGTCTACGGATCAATTTGAGAAGGACTGCCATCTTGACCATATTCTTATCCATGAACATGGAATAGGTCTTCATTTATTTATTTGTTTTACTAGAAAACTTTTTGAAATAAAAAAATTCTTATTAGAGTTTCATAGCTATTCTTATTTAGATCTTGTACATAATTTTAGTTGTATACCTAAGTATTTCATTTTGAGGGGGTGCTAATGTAAATTGATATTTTTTAAAATTTCAAATTCCATTTGCTCATTGTTGGCAAATTATTTTTATATATCACCCTTGTGTCTTACAACCTTGTTATAACCACATATTAGTGTCAGGGTGGTTTCTTTTTTTGGGGGTGGCAGTTTCAGTTCTTTCAGATTTTCTACATGGATAGTATTATCATCTGCAAGGAGAGCTTTTTCTTTTCCTTCCCATCCTTGTCTTGTACTGATCTTAGTGCAAAAGCTTTTAGTTTTTCATTGTTAAGTGGGATGTTAACTATGGGTTTTTGTAGATATTCTTTATCAGGTTGAGGAAGTCCCTCTCTATTTCTAGTTTACTGAGAGCTTTTTACTATAAATGGATGTTCGATTTTGTCAAATGATTTTTCTGCCTCTGTTGATGTGATTATATGATTTTTCTTTTTAGTCTGTTGTTGTGATGGATTACATTAATTGATTTCAAATGTTGAATCAGCCTTGTGTATCTTGGATAAATCCTACTTGATCATGATGTATAATTTTTTTATACATTGTTGGATTCAATTTGCTAATATTTTGTTGAGGACTTTTAAATCTATGTTCATGAGACCTATTAGTCTTTAGTTGTCTTTCCTTGTAATGTTTTTGGTTTTGGTAATAGGGTAAAATTGGCCTCATACAATGAGTTAGAAAATATTCCCTCTGTTCTATCTGTGAAAGAGATTGTAGAGATTTGGTAAAACCTCTTAAATGTTTGGCACTTAAAATAACTTTTAGACAAATATTGAAATAACTGGGAATTGTTTGTTTACCAATTTGGAAACAGGTTTTAAGCCAGTGCCCAGGCTCTCAAGCTCAGAGTCTTCCTTAGAAGCTTGAAATGGAGTGGAGAGGGTTGATGAAAAAGAGAAAAATGGAAGTTTCACACTTTAGTGTGACTTTATCTGAATCTTATTGTTCAAATTCTGGTAGAAAAATGTTTCTAGACTGTATTCTTTTATTGTTTAAGAAGAGGTTCCAATACATTTTAAAAAATATACTTTCTCTTACAACACCTTGATCATCCACCTTAACTTTAAAGTTCTAAGAATTCCTTTGTTGTTTAAGGTGAAGAATGTATGAAGACTCACATTATTTGATGGTATTAATGATTTTGAATGTTGACTTCAAAGAGTATTTGATCTTTTTTTGGGAAAAGAAAACTCATATATTTGGGGATAGAGTTTTTATTTCTTTTTTTACATCTTTATTCTTGGCTGAATTCACAACCTTAAAGACTAATGCTTATGCACCTGTGGTTACGCTTTATGCAGTATTTGTTCATATAAATCTACTTGAACCCACTCATTGCTCCCCTCTAAAATTCCTTCCACTTGCCTTTTCCAAACCTTCCTCTCATGGGATCCACTGTCCTCACTTCACACTTTTCTGAACAATGGTTCCATTATTTAAACTGTGTAATGGTCACTTAGCTGAACACTCACTTGTTTAAAACACACTTAGCAAATATAAATATTTCAGGGAACAGAGAGATTTCAACTCTACTCTTTCCAGGATGTCTATAAAATTTTTAGGCTCTATCATTTTTACAACTAGCTTGTTTTACTGCATAATATCTTCCAGATATTTTTTTCATTAAACTTTGACTCAGTAATTCCATGTCAATTTTTGTTTCCAAAATGTGTGTGAATCTTTCTTATACAACCTCAACACGGTGGTAGGTAAATTGCAAAAGTAAATATTCTTTTGACTTGTTTTGGTCAGCAATATAATTTCTCAGACACTGAAACTGCACATGAACTGTCTGAATTCTGGTATTTTTCAATAGCATGGCTATTTATTAGTCAGAAAGTACCCAATACATTGATATTTTTGTGCTGTTTAGAAAAAAAAAGAAAATTTTATATTTGCATTATCTCTAGGGCATGCAATGAAAGAAATAAATAATATTTAAAATATCAATCATTTATCACCATTCCAGTCATCTGAAAACTTTCGTACCCAAGAATCTAGAAATAATTTACAATTGCCTGTTAAATGTTTGTATTTTACCTGATTATGTGCCATGGAATGAGGATAGGCTCTGGTGCCTGGGCAGTGCTAAGAATCAGCAGATGTAATGCTTTTGCAAAGTTGCCAGTTTTTTTTTTTTAAGCAAAACTAATTAACACTTAACCAGTGATACTTATTTGGGTACATACTATCTGCATGACTTTGTTCTGTATCCTCATTTTCCAATATGCACTTTAATGCAATAATACTTTATTTTTAAATTTGAATAAATTTATAGAAAGTGACATAATTTAATGCCATCCAGTGTGATTAGGACAGATAATCCTCAAAATATTAAAAATAGAACTACCCCACTGTCCAGTGATCACACTAAAGGGTATTTACTCAAAGGATACAAAAATAGTAACTCAAAGGGATACATGCACCCCAATGTTTATAACAACATTACCTACAACAAAATGGAAGCAGCCCAAGTGCCCATCAATAGATGAGTGGTAAAGATATGGTCTATATATAAAATGGAATATTACAGAGTGATAACAGAGAATGAGATTTTGATATTTGTGACAACAGGGACAGAGCTAGAGGATATGATGCTAAGTGAAATAAGTCAGTCAGAGAAAGACAAATACTGTATGACATACTCATAGGTAGACTCTAAAAAGCAAAATGAATGAACAAAGAAACAAAAAACAGACTCTTGAAGACAGAGAACAAACTGGTGGTTTGCAGAGGGGTGGTGGGTGGGGAAAGGGGCAAAATAGATAAAGGGGATTAAGAGGGTACAAACTCTTCCAGTTATAAAATAAGTAAGTCACTGGGATGAAAAGTACAGCCTAGAGAACATAGTCAGCAATATTGTATTAACATTGTACGGGGACCACCCTTGTTGTGATGGGTGCTGAGTATGTGTATGACTGTTGAATCACTGTATCGTTCACTATGTGTGTACTAACACAACACTGCATGTTAATTATACTTCAATTTTTAAAAAAGAAAAACAAAACCTTTAGTGATTCAAAAAAGGTAAATCAGTTTTTATAGTACCTGGATCAGCCCCGAGAGACTGGTTTTCAGAGATGCAAATGGTTTGACCCTCTAAGAACCTGAATTTCACTTGTCCATTGACTCAGAAAGTCCCTGCTCCATTTTGAAGATGCTTTTACCACAGAACAAACAAATCAGACCACATAATGCAGCACCAGCAATTACTTGCTTGGCATAAACACAGCCAAAATGGTATTGTTCCCACAATGACTTCATTTAAATCTGCTCCTTTTCCCCCTCACAGGAATCTAGAAAGATCACCAAGTTTCCTTATGTGAAGACTGAGAGAAAAATAAAAGATTCAGAGTAGAAAAGGAAAGAGTACTTTCCAGGGTTCACAAATACCAGCACTTAACAAAGGCTGGAGGCCCCAGCGGACAGCAGAGGATTAACATTCAGATGTTGAGGGACAGAGTCTATGGTCTAAACTGGCCCATGAATTTCTCCTGCCATCCATGCCTGCCCCACATTCCATTTGCCAAGATTTAATACTTTCCTATCTGAATCACTTTATTGCACATAAAGCAGGCAAAAGGGTTTTAAAAGTTACACCATTAAACTCTCCATTCTTACCACTTATATAACTTCATAATTTTTGAAAATCAATCACATCTTTTTTTGTGCACATAGGATGTGCATGAAGGCAGTGTGTTAGCACTGGGAATTAGAGATAATTCGCATTTCCTTGTAGTTCCCAGGCAGCAAGGTATGGGTTAGTTTTTGGTATCATTTTGGAAGTTCTCAATGGAGTAAGTGCCCATTGACCCACCTGCAAGTTTCTGGTAGTTCTCAAGAGGAATGAGCAAAAACTGGTGGGAAGCGAAAGGAAGCTTGGGTCCACTCTGTTTTCTGCTCTCTGCGAGTCACCCATGCACCTCGAGGAAGGGGGAACAAGAAATATGAGGAAGTATTCAGAAAGCATATCTGACCCCTGGCATTTTGGGCGAGCGATCACATGCTGGATAGTGTGTGTCCACCATTCGTCACTGCGTGGGTTCTCATTTTCAAGTCATGTGTAGAATTAAACCTCATTAAGAATGATCCCTCCAGCTGAATAACCCAGAAAGGGTCGTGATGAAGCTGATGAGGATTTTCAGAGAATTCTCCTCTTTGCCTCTGCCAGTTGATGTTGTCCTGTTGGCTGTATTTCCGGAACGCAGAGGCAAGCATGCCTGTTGGCATCTGTCTTGCACGGGGGATGAAGACAGGATGGTGTTCACACGAGCAGCCAGAGAAAGTGGCCTCTGGGTCTCCACGCAGCCCCTGCTGAGCTCTCAGGAACTCAACAAACATGACGTCCTATGTGCTTTCAGTACAATGAGAAGCAAATGCCAGTTTCCCAATGTGTTTTACAGAAAGATAAATGGAGAATTTTGGTCATTTTCTGAAAGATGTTTTCAGAGTTAGCAGGTGCCAAAATGGAGTCCCTTAAAAGAAACTAATTCCAGATAGTTCTCTTCTCAAGGATCCTGTGCTAGTAATTATAAAGGAACACAGTAATCAAGAAAACAGTGGACCTAAAAGAGGCTTTGAAGGCATTGGAAAGAAGCTGATCCTGAGTGTGAGCCACGCTCTGTGAGGTCACGGAAGATTGCCTGAGATGTGGGCCGCGAGTCAGCCCCCAGGCGGATGATAGGACCCTGCAGTAGGACTTACAAAGTCAGGAGCTGCTGGTGCGACGGAAAGAGCCAGCCTGAAGGAAACACTGGTCTACAACACATTCTGGGACCGTGGAGCCAAGTGGGGCCTCATGTCTAAGCTTGTTGTGCCCACAGGGTGTGGCGCAGGGGACACAGGCTCCTGTCTCAGACACAGGTCACCCCAGACCTGGAGAGAAGTGCAAGCCGCATGGGCCGCGGACCTGCTGTTGAACGTTGTCATCGTGGCTCTGCCAGATGACATTGCAACTTCTCTCTCCTTCAACCTTCAAAACAGGGCTCTTGGCTGATGTCACAATAAGGAAGGTCAGGAATATCCTGGCTGTCTTTGCTCGGAACGCCCGAGTCCAGGTCAGACGCGGACTGACTCATGACACTCCCGTGAGCTACAACATCCTTTATCCCAGGAACTGAAAGAGTAATATTCCTAGGTACCGTGTATTTTGGGACCCCAAGTACATGCTTACGTACAGAAATTATTTTAAGACTTCTGTATTTGACTCTGAATTAGGGGAGCTGGGTTTATATGTAATACACACACATTCATACACAAAACAGCTGCCATTTTAAGCAAGTTGCTGATCACTGAAAACATCGTGGTGACAACTGGAGGTGGAGTATTATCTGCACCCCAGAAGGCCCCTGCTGCCTGTTTAGTCAGCCCCTGCCCTCCCCAAAGGCAATCCGATAACCTTGTGGCTAGAACCATAGATTGGTTTTTATCTGTTCACCAACTTAATTTCCGTGGTGTCATATGACCCCGCGCACGCAGCATGACCCTTGGGACATTCATCCCCGCCGCGAGTAGCGGCCGAGGTTTCTTCCCTTGAAGTCACCTGTTGCGCTGAGACGACACGTGGTGCTCGAGCTATGTGGATCGTCCTGGGGTGTTAGTGGGGCCTCGGCAAGCAGCATACACGTGAACACACATGTGCACTTCTTGAGGCGCACGCACATGCACGTTTGTGCCACAGACCACACAGCACCTTACGTGGCCATGAACATGCGTGCCCCCAGACGCCCACGGCCAGCGGTCCGTCGCCCCGGAGCCCAGCTGCTGTCCCCGGAGACCAGCGCCACGTCCGGGTCAGGGCTGCGCCTTCCGGGAGCTGCTCCTCGACTGTGCCTGAGCGGCCGGGGGCTAAGGCAGAACGGCCCTGCCACGGCCGCGGGGGGAGCCACGGCCGCGGGGGGAGCCACGGCCTTCTTCCACAGCCACCTGTGGCTTCAGCACTAACAGCATTGCCGACCCGCTGAGAAGGGGCAGTGGTCGGGCACGTCCCCTGCCCCCTCCCCGGTCCTTCCTCCGGTGCTGACGACATCTCCGTGGCAGGGTCTCTCTGGGACCCGCCTCGTTTGCCCCCACAGGCCTCCTCTCACACCCCCTCCCATCTTGGCTCTGCTTCTCGGAGGCTGCAGTGTCCCGGGGCTGCTCCCCAATTCCTGGAGTTCCCCTGGGCCCCAGAGTCAGGGTGTTGACCACGAAGGCTCGATGTGCAAACCTTGTCCGGGGGTCAAGCTTCCAGTGTACAATATCTTGGAAACACCATTTAAATAAGTGACTTGAAATTGAATTCTCGGACAAGGAGGAACCTCTGGGAGTCCGTGTCTTAAGACAGGTATTTCCCTGAAGGTGAGCCTGCTGGTCTTGGGGCACAGCCCGAGCATTTAGGAGATAACGCTGGACAGTTCTCCAGAAGAGAGGTGCCCATCTCCCACGGCATCCATCGGGGGCACAGCCACGTTTTCATGGTTTATTGGGGTGACCAGAGAGCTTGCCCACTTTCATCTCGCATTTTCTGTCTTGTATTATTGATATTTAGGGGTTTTCCTATGAGTCCCACACAAGTTCCTGATCGGTTGGTGGGAGGCAAATACCTTCTTAGGCTCATCTTTTTAACTCTCTTCAGGTGGGTTTTCTTTGATGAACAAAGTCAGTAATTCTTATATAGACCAGCGTGTCATTTTTATCATTTATAGTTAATATTCTGGATGTCTGCTTAAAGAAACCCTGCGCAACTATGCCTTCAGCCCTAGTTCATCAGCGACCCCCAACACGCCCACTGGAGAGGCAGTCACAACATCCAGCCACCACGTCAGTGTCGGTAAGGGTGGGGCCGCTGCGACCCGGAGCCCCTGCCGGGAGGAATGGAAGTTAGTACGCGCACTCCGTGGTTGTCAGCGTTTACGGAAGCAAAGCGTGAACCACCCTGACCCTCTTGAGGTGGGCAGACAGCGGGGACACCCCTGCACTTCCGGCCTCCTGACGCTAACCTCTTTGTGTAACTTTCTCCCCGAGGGCCCTGGGCTTGTGACTTGCTTCCCCTCGTGTCACGTGTCAGAGGTGATGGACGTCGCTGCCCCGGGCAGGTGGTGCTACGTGGCAAAGGCAGATCCCTCATGATCAGGACGCTTGGATGACTCCGTCTCTGCTGATGGAGGGGCTGTCCTGCCGGCCGTGAAGAAACACGCTGAGGTGAAGGCCTTGAGGCAGGGCCTGCGGGCGGTCTCTGGGGTGCTGTCCTCCAGCTTCCAGGACCTGGCCGACAACCACCGTGTGGCCTGGGGTGCCCTGAGCTCCAGAGAGGTCATGACCTGCTGGCACCTTGACTGTGGCCTTGGGCGCTGAGCAGAGGACCAGCTGGGCTCAGCCCGACTTCTGACTCACAGCAACCACGGGATGATAAACACCTACAGTGTTTGTGGTAATTTGTTACACAATGATAGAAAATCAACACAATCCCCCCAAAAAACGAGTTCATCTCTCCATCAAAAGATGTGTGTGTATTTATGTCAGCTTTATTCATAGGACTCCCAAACTAGAACTAGGCCCCACGTCGTAACAGGGAAACAGCTAGAGTGGGGCACACCCACACAACACAACAGCACAAGCAATACGAGGGAACTGCGTCCAGATCACACCGACCACTGGGGTGAGACTCACACACGCTGTTCAGTGAGAGAAGCCAGGCCACGGAGGGGGCATGTGCTGAATCGTCCCACTTACAGAAGTGACGGATGACAAAGCTAGTCGATGGCTGTGGCGTGGTCACCTCGGGGCCTGCAGAGAGGACACTGACGGGGGTGGGCTACGGAACTTTCCAGAGCGGGAATGTTCTACATCTTGGTCTAGATGTCGGTCACATGGCTGCCTACGTAAATATTCAGTGAGCTGCCCACCCAACACAGGTGAGTTTATGTCCAGGCTGCATGTCAATTTAAGAACTTTAACAACTAGAAGGAAAAAGGGAGCGAGTACGTGTGGGCACGGTGGTTTGCTGTCAGGCGTTTGCAGACGTCCCTTTGAATCCCCGAGTCCTCCCTGCAAGCACAGGTGAGTCACCTGCTTACCAGGTAGAAGACGACCAGACGCATCCTTGGCTCGAAGAGCGCGGCAATGTTTGAAGGGGTCCCTGCAGGGAGCGGGGGCACTTTTCGAGCAGGGAACCCTAACAGGAACAGAGGGAGCGGTCGGGGCCCAGAACCGCCCCTGCCTTCCTTCCTGCCAACACCAAGAACGCTATCATGAATTCGCCAAATCCATTGTGACCACAATGTATCTAGCTTCTATCTGCCTCTTCTGAGTAGACACATTGCATGTGTAACAGAGACAAACAAAAGGACCTGACAGTAAATGATTTTTTTTTATTTAAAAGTATGCATTTGAGAAGTGATGAAAACCAGATTTTTAAGGGGAAAGCTTAAAACAATGATGAAACCACATTCCAGCATGAGCTTTGTGCCTGCGATCGTCACAGCCGCCTGCACAGATGGACACCGGGAGGCCGTGCTCCCACCGGCTCCGCCCCCGAGCGCTGGGTGGCCCGGAGAAAGGGACGGGATCCCGGGGCCTCTCGGTCCATATCTGGCCATGACGCATCAGCCCCGGAGCAGCTCCCACTGAACGAGGCAGCACCAAGGGACGGGGGTCACGCGGAGTTCTCCACACCCCTCGCTGGAATCCCATCGCCATGGCCTTAATAAATATACTGTAGCTATAGAAATATTTGGGAGCTGACCAAGAGATCCCAGCTGCCTCTCTTCCAGAATTCTTCATCCCGACCCTAGGTAATGGCTGCATTGCAAACTCAGAAAAGTCTGTGACCTGCCCCACACCACAGAGCCACCGGGGCTATGAAAGAGCTGGGCCACCGTGGGCAGAGCCTCGTGGTCAGACTCTGGAGCTGGAGACCCCAGCACCCACACTGCTGCTCTGTCTCGGGGAATTCTCTCTCCCGAGGCCTCGGTCCTCGCACGCATAACATGGGGAGAAAACAACCCAGCCTCTCAGGGGCAGGCGGCCGGCTTTCCAAAGGTGCTGGGGATTGCCGGGGCAATGCTTCTTTCCGGGAAGGAGCATTTTCATAAGAGATAGAAATCGATGCATTTTTAAGGACAAGATTAGGGGAACAGAAAACATCTATTGGGCGATATGGACAGGCCGCAGACCCTACTGTCCAGGGCGGCGTGGGGAGAAACGCCTTGGCCTCTGGCCGGGGCCAGTTTCAACGCCTGTCCCATGACGGTCACACGTGTGTTTATTAAGGCTTTACTGTTTTCCTATCGAGGGTTTGCTCAGAAGAGGTGGTCTGTAAAATTCACTTTGTCTCCTACGGGGACCTTGACGCCCACTGAGGGGACTAGCCGCGTTGGGTGGACTAGACGCCCACGGAGGGGTCCGTTTGCTTCTTTCTCGCCTGTCCCTGCAGTCCCGGAGGGGAGGGTGTGTCACGGGTCAGTCCTGGAGGTTTCTCATTCCTCCTGGGGGGAAGCTGGTCTTGGCGGATTCAGGAAAAATGAACAAACGAAATATATCGGGCAGCTTGAATGTGGGCGAGGGCTGTCCAGCACTGCGAAGATCTGCAGGAGCCGCCCCCTTGGCCTAAGGGTCTGAGTCGGGCGCGGGAAGTGCGCAGCAGCTCACAGCAGAAGGCCCGGGGAGACGCCGGCCGTGAGGATGCCAAGGAGGCAGGGGAGCCGTTGTGTTTGGCTACTTGCTACCCAGCAGTTGTTAAAAAAGCAGTCACTAAAATTTGTCACCCGCTTTCCATGAAGAAGTCCACCAAGATTTAACAGAGAAGACAATATTAGTGCACAAAAGAAGGATCGCAGAAGTTAAGTTGAGCAAGCCTAGACCAGATGATAAAACTCCATCCGCTCAGAGCCTCCGGAGAGACACGGGCCTCCGGGAGCGCCGCGGCCGTCTGCCGCAGCGGGCGGGGTCGCTGTTTGGAGGAACTATGGAAACACATGTTGGGTTTTGTTTCCAGCATGTGGCCAGCGCCTCAGACAAAGGGAAGATGGGTTCCAGACGCGCCCCGTGGAGGCAAACCAACAGAGGAGGACTTTTTGCTGGGCCACCAAGACCTGTGTCTCCCCTGTTGTCACTGAAAACAAGCAGAGACATTGGTGGAGCTCACCCCGAAGACGCCGAAGCTGAACGCATCCTGTGATTTCTAACACGGAGGGTCTCAGAGAAAATCAGAAGGGGAATAAAACACCGAGTTTTCTGATGAGGGGGCTGGGGTCCCGCCCGGCCAACAGCAGGCTGCTCGAGCACGGCGGCCCTCCCTGCACGGTGCCGGGGGTGTGCGCAGGGACCACCCCACAGCTGGTGCAGGAGTGGGGGCCGCCGCGGAGGGCGGCCTCGCCTGCTCGAAAGCACTGAACGCCCGCCTAGGGAGTTTCTACAAGTACACAGAGCCAGGTTGCCTTTTCCTTTATTTTTTTAAGATTTTATTTATTTATTTGAGGGAGAGGGAACACAAGCAGGGGGAGTGGTAGAGGGAGAAGCAGGCTTCCCGCTGAGCAGGGAGCCCGATGCGGGGCTCGGTCCCAGGACCCCGGGATCATGACCTGAGCCGAAGGCAGATGATTCACCGACTGAGCCACCCAGGCTTCCCCAGAGCCAAGTTTTCTCAGAAAAAAAACACAATTTTGCCGATTGTGGCGTGCAGTTAGACATTTACGGCGGAGACTCAGTGCCCCTGCGCACATAGGGCGTCTGGGCCGAGTCTCAGAGGGTTACAGTGACCAGCTCCACAAACACGAGCAAGAACCCAGGGAACAGCAGCCCGGCTCAGGCACGAGGGGGCAAGTCACAGTCCTGCCTCCCCCTGACTCGCCTGCCCGGGCCTTGCTCCTCTTCCCGTCTGCTTTCTCACCAGCCGTGCGCAGAAAGTACAGGACCATGCCGTGGACGTGGCTGGGCTGTGGGAGCAGACAGCACGTGGCCACGAGGAGTCTGCAGCCGCTGCCTCGGCGGGCAGGAAGGAGGAAGTGTGGCACCACGAGCCGGTGGACACGCCTCTTCCACAGGTGTCCTCGAGGTGGGTGATGGGGGCTCCCTGGAGGCGGGAACCTGCTGGTGCCGTGGGAGTGTGCACCGAGAGTTTGTGCAGACGTGTCGGACTGCACGTGGTTGGCTCAGGAAGGGCAGGTGGACACGGGGCCGCTACGTCTCCGGCTGGCACTGCTCAACGGATGGGGGTGCCGGTAATTTGAAAGAAATATTAGAACTTCCAGAAGTTGGCTTGCATGTGGGAGTGGAAGACGTGTTTTCCGTTTGGTGGTGTCTTTTCGAGAATCAGAGTGAAAACTCAGCATCTAGCTGCCCGCGTTGTTCTGGAACCGAGAGTGGAGGTCTGGGCTGGTCAGAGAATTGTCAGCAAGTAGATGATCGAGCGTGGGTGTGGCAGGTGGGCAGAGACTGGAGAGACCCCGACATTTCATAACCTCAGGGGAGGCTGAAGGATGTCAAGAAAATCAGGACGATGGTCCCAGGAGCTGAAGGAAGAGGCCACTTTTGGTTGGGATCAGCAGTGACAACTGTGCTGGACAGTTGACGAGCAGGAGCCCTCATGAGGGTCCCTGGATGGGACGGAGGGGCCTGCAGCGGCCGTGGACCAAGGGGGAGGCGATCCCCGCACGCTTGAAGGCTCACAGCACAGAGCATGCATTCTTACTCTTTCCCAATTAAACCTCCTTCTGTTAGGTTCACCCTTGTGCCCAGGGCAAAAAAAAAATGAAATTAAATAAATTAAATTTCCAAGCTTCTCTTGCAGCTAGGGATGTGGATTTGGCACCATTTCGGTGGGGGGTACGTAGGACATGACTCTTAGAAAGCTCTAGGTCTCCCAGGATGCATTCAAGTGCGCTGGCTTTTGCCCTTGTCCTCTCTCCTCCGAGCCTGGAGGTGGAGCAGCTGTGGTCAGCTCTGAGGATGAAGGGGGTACACAGGGGGGCAGGGGGTGGGTATTGGGGGGCAGGGATCCGGAAAGAGCCAACACCTGCACGGGCTGACTTCACCCCTGACTTCTGACTTCTGGATTCCCTGTTAGGTCGACACTCCAGTGGGTTTCTGGTATTCGGAGCTGAAAGCAATCCCTATGGATATGTGGACACAGCCCTTTCTGCTGGGACGTGTGGATGAGTCAGAGCCACAGGAAAGCACATGTAAAACCGCAGCGGGGCACAGATGGGGCGGCCGTCTGTCTGTTTGTCCACGAGGCAGAGGACAGGGCGTGCGTGCGGGGGTTGGCACCCGCTCTGGAGCATTCGTCCCAGTGCTCCCGGCTGCTGCTCGGCTCCGTCCCGGCCGAGCCCCTCTCTGCCCCCCCTTCCACATGCGCCTTCCGGCTTTACTTCCATCGGGAAATGGATCTCCTGTTCCCAGCTGTGGATGTGGGCTCTGCGGGCACTTGTCCATGCTGTGCACACAGGGTCCACCCTTTCTGGGAAAACGTGAGCCCTCTGCACTCTGGCATGATGCTGGGAGAAGTGAGCTCTCACACGCTTGTGCAGAGAACTGCGTTCTGCTGGGAATACAGCTCAAAACGGATTTTGCATCTAGGGTGCCCTCAAGCCCCTTCCAGTGGGGCCCTGGAAGGATCCCCCAGAGCAGCAATCTGGAGAGAGGTGGGAGCCCAGTGCCGTGGGTACCATGATCATGTGTGACTGTCTCCCATGGAGGAAGTGACATGTACATGATGTATTAAAGGATGGATGGACATTTTCCAGGAGAGGAAGTAAGGAGGAGGTTCAAGCATGTCTGTCATGTGCTCAGAACACGGTGAAGGGCCCCCACATTGACCTGGGGGTTGTGTGCAGATCTGTGAGGCTGAGGGCAGATGCAGGGGAAGCAGGGGGGACACCATATCCTTGGAGCTTCGTGCCGGGGACTTCGCGTCACTAAGGGGCTTCCGGACAGTGACGGGGTCCGAGCTACATCCAGAAAACACAAGCTGTCACGGGCCCAGACGACAGGGTCCTGCCTCACTTGCTTGACCGACTTCACCCCGACAACACGCGTATGAAGGGTGCCGCTTTCCACAAGGACAGACGGCATTCTGCGTGATTCACGAAGACTTTGAAGGAAGAAGACGGCTTTAATATGCATTACTCTAATGAATCTTAAACTGGGTTTGTTTTAACTTAAAATGATAAACACGTTAAATTCACATAGTTTTAGAAATCATTCTGTTTTTTCATAGATAGCTGAAAGTACACGCAGGTTAGAACTAATTCCTGTGACTAATGTTGTCTTTCCTCCTGGCCTTCCCAACACCAACCCAAAATTCGTGGGTAACTTTGAACATCTTGATGAATGTGGAAATATTTTTTAACTAGATTCTTTGGAAATAGTTTAAGGTAGAGTGTTTGTGTTGCAACAGTAATAAAAATAAATATTAATATATAGATCTTTGTGTTTCATCAGACATGTATTCAACTAAAAATAAACAAAACAAAACCTTTTGAAACTATGTATCTTTTACACTCTTGTATTTTTTTATGCATGTACCATAACTTGAGATACATAAAAAATATTTTTCACATTGTCTAAAACTAAAAGTATATAAAGCCCCATTTCTTTAACAGATAAAAACCCATCAGGTTACTTGTTGTGTTTGGAATTCAAACAATATGATGTAAAGCATATCACTGCTAACGGCTCCTAAAGGGTATTACAGAAAAGTAATTCAGACATGATGCATATTTTTCTTGTTACCCAATTGCAAGAGGATTTTGGAAGCACAAGCAAAGAAAAGCAGACCTTAAAACAAGAGAGAATCTAGCATACTGTCTTGTCTGAGTCCTGCTGATCCATGCTCTTCTTCCAGAATAAATTAATTACTATCTTGGTATCTCTAATGCTGAGGCTTTTCACACTTTATGCCTCATAAAACAGGAAGTTAGTATTTAGTTATGTCTGTTTTTCATGGATAAAAAAGACCAACAGAATTACATTGCATTGAAATTTATAAAAATATAAACACTGAAGACCCTCCAGCCTCCTGCTAATTAACTATAGAACCAGAGTTGAGAAGAACCTCAGAGCATCTAACGCAAACTGAAGTTCCCAAAATCCTTCCTCAGACCCAACCCCATGAGAGGGGACCCCCCATGGCCCTCTCACTGCGCCCCTCACTAGCCATGGGAAATGCATCTGTCCACTTTCTCCTGAGCCGGGGGAGGGCCCAGGAAATGCTCCCTATCCTCTTGACGTTGGAAGGGCCCAGAAGACACAGGCTCCAGGAGGCTGAGGTTCAGTAAGTCCCCAGTTGTGGGGCTGTGGGGTCCCACAGGACCAGCTGGGCTGCAGCTTGCTCTAGAGACCGGCAGCCCTCCCCTGCCCTTCCCCAGGTGTGCTCAGCAGGAACGCATGTGCCCTCCCACTGGGTGAGACCAGGACTGGAGGGGACAGAAGCAGATGCAGTGAGCCCCACCACCTGCTCTACATCGCTAGCAAGAGAACACCTGCATCCCCCGACCCCCCCAGCTCCCAGGCCAGAGGCTGGGGGAGTCGCTGTGCGGGGGAGGGGGCATCGTGGGGGCTCCAGGACGGCTGAAGCCTGACGGCTTATTCTCTGGCTCCTGTCAGCATCGTCAGCCACGGGTCTGATTCCAGCAGAAAGGAGCACAGCGTGAGATGCTGCTGGGCAGAGAGGAAGGGGGCTTTGTCTGTCAAACCCCTGTTCTGGGCAGGGAGGACAGGTGAATCCCACACAGCCTGTGTGCACCAGCATGGAGGCAGGGGTGGATAAAGGAGGTTAAGAACCCAAGACTAGATGAATCACAGGAGCCATGCGCTGGAAGCATCAATGTAGGCAATTCAGGCGAAGACTAATTAAAATACATGCTGTAAATCCTTGGACAACCATGAGAAGTTTTTAAATATGTGTAAATAATAAGTCAATAAAGGAGATCAAACAGAATCATCAAAAAGTGCTCAGAGTGCCCAATGGAAGGCAGATACAGCAAGAAAAAAAGAAACAGAACACATAGACTAGAGCTAGGAGGACGGGAAATTTTCATTCCATCACATCATAATCTAGTAATTATCTAGAATGTGAATGTTCCCAACACATCAAAGACAAAGATCGTCAGATTGGATAAAACAGGAAAAGCCCCAATTATATGCTTCTTATAAGAATCTCTCTTTATGGGTAAATGCATACATAGGTAAAAGGCTGGGGAAAGACATTCCATGTGAAGTCTAACCAGAAGAGACTTGGAAGAGCTACCTCAATATCGGAGTCGACTCCCAAGCAAGGGCAATATCTAGCACCCAGTGGTAAAGGGGTCACTTTTCTAAGAAGCTGTAACCAGGCTGAATATGGATGCACCTAACCGAAGGGAGAGTAGATAAACCCAGCATCACAGCTGCATGCCCGACACTTCGCTTCGTTGTTGGTAGAACAGAGGCGAAAACTCAGCACGCCCACGAATGACATAAGCCCCCCACTTCAGACCACCTGACCTAACTCTTGAGAAACGTCGAGGTCCTGGGACCTAGCAAAGGCTGAGTGACCTGATGGCTACCTGCCGTGTGCGTCCTTTTGGACCCGGGATGGACAACAGGGGAAAATGGCAGAAATGAGAACAGTCTGGGCCTTTGTCAACAGCCACGGGATCGATTTCGAAGCTGTCACGGCTGTGCAAGGCGTTAGCATCCGGGGAGGCGGGCGAGGGGCATGTGGTAACTGTCCTGACGGCCTTTGCAACTCTTCTGTGCGTCCAGAATTATCTCAGAAGAGTGCGGGTGTGGATACAGACACACTCACATACACGTGCACACATTCATGTGTGCACACGGCGTCCCCCTTCTGTCCCAAGTGGAGCCTCCCTATGCACGCTTTGAGAACCAGAACGGCCGGAAGCAAATCAGCAATTACTATTCATTTATATGGAAAATTCTTCGAGCATTCCCAGACCTAACATATAACCTGTCTTAAGTTTCTCTGATACTTGAGGACACATCTTGCCAACAGATGTACAAAATCCATGGAGATAAAGCCCGGATGCTCACAGACTCTGCCTGGCGCTCTGGGGCTGGAGCGGAGATGGTGCTGGGTCCCCGGGGCGGGAGCTCGTGCTCGGTGAGCGTGGCCTCCATGCCCGCTGGTGAGCCCGCTGCCGACCAACGCCAAATGGTCTTTTCCTTCTTTTGCCTTTTCTCGTAGAAGCAAAAATCCTCTTCAGATTTCTTTAGGTTAGCAAAAACAGGTGCTAATGTAGGTCTTTCCTAAAAGCAAAGTGGCGTTGCATGAAATTGCAGAGCAGGGGATACCGTATATGCATACACCCATCTGTGTGTGTACCCATATGGATGCATTCTGTGATCACTGAACGGTGACTGGAAGTGTCTTATTAGGATACCAGAAGACAGGAACTCAACAGAGCCCCATTGGTAGCTATTAATGAGGACAAAATCCTCTCCAGTGAGTTGAGATTCTCAACACAATCACTTCTGTAACCATTGGCCTAAATCCTAGAGCCACAGAGAACAATGTCACCTCTTTCAGACATCCACACCATGATTTATTGGAAACAAGTAGAACAGAGTTATTCTTTTGTATGATAGCACTTTAAACACATAAACATGTCTCTCAAAATCCTCTTGTCTAATTTGGGCTAGCAATTTATGGGCCATATTATAACGAACTTTGCTGTGTGAATTTTCATTTCAGTGCACATCACAATTCTGCAATTCTATGATAATTTTCTAAAATATAGAATCATCTTGAGGCTCTTGGGTGGCTCATTTGGTGAAGCATCTGCCTTTGGCTCAGGTCATAATCTCAGGGTCCTGGAATTGAGCCCCATGTCAGGCTCCCTGCTCAGCAGGGAGTCTGCTTCTCCCTCTCCCTCTGCCCCTCCCCCTGCTCGTGCTCTCCCTCTCTCTCAAATAAATACATAAAATCTTAAAACAAAATAAAATATGGAATCATCTAATAATTTATTATAAAACCAGCTACAGTATATGAAAGCACAAGGCTCTTTTATTGCTCATGTTATTTCAACTATAATTATATTAGTAGGCTTCATAATTGCTCTTCCAACAAAGAAATAATTAAATGACACATCAAGCCTTTAAGTTACTAAATAACGTCTTCACACCTTCACTGTGTCTTTGTCCTGAGACGTCCTGATCCCCAGGTTTCCAGGGAGGGAGTGACACCCACGTCCCCGTGTGCTCCGCGTATCCGCACCTCTCAAGAGCCCTCCTCCTTGTGTTTTCATCACTTTCTTCTTTTAACTTGATAGTTTACATTTGAAAACCAGTACACTTTGGGCACTTGGGTGGCTCAGTGGTTAAGGGTCTGCCTTCGGCTCAGGTCATGGTCCCAGGGTCCTGGGATCGAGTCCCGCATCGGGCTCCCTGCTCAACAGGAAGCCTGCTTCTCCCTCTCCCACTCTCCCTGCTTGTGCTTTCTGTCTGTCAAGTAAATAAATAAAATCTTAAAAAAGGAAAAGAAAAGAAAAAGAAAACCAGTAGATTCTCTTGACCAAATCCCCAGATTCTGGGATCTCTCTGTTCCCTGTTATCCCCACTTACAAACCAGTCCCTGGCTTCATTCATTCGTTTTTGCTTCTTTGTTTTGGGGACCCTATCAAGTGCAGCCAACAGGGACCAGCGTGAGCTGCGGACGCCCTCTCCCCGCCCTCCTCTCCTGGAACTGCGGGATAACGGGGGTACCATCCTCCGCTAGCTTATCCCCAGTGAGTCCCCCCGAGCGACATCTCCGCGCAGCTGGGTGCCGCCCCCCAGTGTATGGTCACAGCCTTCCCGCCGACGCAGCCCCGAGGGCTGGGGGGCTCTGAGTGTGGCCGTGGGTCCACACCTGCCATCACAGCCCAGACTGGAGGCAAGGAGCCCCCCGGGGCCAGGCCCAGGCACACGACCTGGGCAACCCCAGGCCGCCAGCTCAACGCGCACGGTGCCTGGAGGATGGACGGTGAGTAAGGAGAGCGCTGCCTGGTGTCCACTGTCCTTCCCCAACACCTTCACACCCCGGACTCTGAAGAGACAGCTGTGCTAGCTTTCCCACCAAATTCACCTCAAGGAGACTGGGCTTCACAGCCGATGGTGTTCACCACGGACTGAACCGGCTACTGGGAGAAGTGGCTTGAATCCCCAGTGGACAGAGAGCAAAAGCATCCTCCCACAGCGTCTGTGTTAGTGCTCTGTTCTTGGCTTGGGGCAGCGCACACACAAGCTATTACACACGGTTCCACTCACGGCCAACGTGGAGCGCCAATGTCATGCCGCAAGATTAACCAGACGTCACTCTATAAACCCGAAATGGCCAGATATGCTCGCTCCTGAGTCCTGCATCCCATCCTGCCCATAACGCATTTCCCCTAATTCCAGGTCCCTGGGTACAAGAAGTCTACTTCGCTTCCTTTCTGTCTGGCTGTGCTTTACAACTGTCTGCAAGAACGTGGGGCCACACATCTCCCCCGAGCCCCATACCCCTGTGGGAAGGGCTTCTTGCCAGGCATCCGGGGGCCCCAGCCGGAGGCACCGTCCTCACTCACAAACAAGCTTTCTACCATGTTCGAAGATGTCTGAACATCTCAGTGTGACTGAAGTCACTAATCATTTATAGATGCTGTTAACGTTTGAGGATCTACGTAAGCACTGTACTTTCCTCAGCCTGTCATGTCTCCAACAGACGCTGAAGACATAAATCCTACAGCGCTAACCACGTCTAAGAACCTAGAAATGTGTCTCATTACACAACAGCTCTCCTTAAGGTATTCGTGAAAATGAGTATTTTGTGAGAACATGCTGTCCCATAGTGCAGTCTCCCTGAGGGTTCAAAGAGCACACAAGTAAGCGCGCCAAACTTAGTGTCAGATTTCAGTACTGGGGATGGGAAGCGCATACCTCCAACCATAAAGAATTAGGAAGAGGAAACCTACATGATGAAGTTATGTAAATGACGTTTACCCACACTGTGAAGAAGCGTGAGGCTCACAGAAACAACAAAGAACAAAGTCGAGTCTCCAGCCGGCGCCCTGAGCAATGAAGAGGACGCATTTCACAGGAGACATGGGGGGAGCAGGAGTGGGGGACGGGAACCCAAGCCCCGGGGCAGGGATGGAACGCAGAATACCAGCGGCCTCTGATCACTCTGGGGCAGGAAAGGACAAAGGGCCACCGCCAAGCTGCGGTTTGTACGCATCCGGGTTCCTCCCGAGCCCCCCGCCCACTCCGCACACACAATACCTTGGAAAAAGTAACATTCAATGAAGTATAAAAACGAACAAAGGAAAGAAACATTCTGGGAAACTGGGCAACACATACAGAGTGTAAGCGCTCCTTCATGCCTTCCCTAATGAATGTGGAGCAAGGAATTTCCACTGGAATGTTAATAGTCCAGATCTTTCCAAACCAGCATTTTTGGTGGAAGGACTGTGTAAACACACACATTTACTGTACTTCTTTCTGAGCCCCCGAGACAGGGTCTTATGTCCACATAAGATATTTTAATCTACTGTACATTCCAAGTCTTGAGAATATGTTAAAAACCCATTTAAACAGATGAATATTAATTTTGCTCCTAAAAGTAGTTATGAAGAGTATATTTATTTTTTGTTTGCAGAAAAGTGACGAATGAGGGCTTTTTCCTTAGGTGTAGCTGTTTTGTGGCATTTATTCAATTTTCCCAGCACCATAATCTTCTAAAAAGCTTATATACCCAATAAAATAAGAAATATGTATACTTTCAACATTAAAATAATTTCCTGAACTAAATTTAAGTCCCACAGCAAAAATAGATTCTTGTTCCTTTAAGGAGAGGAACTGTTAAGAATCCTGACAGGACCCAGTGATCCGTCCAATGGAAACTTGATCACGATTTAAACAAGACAGTTAAATTTGGGGATTAGTGAATGTCAGAGTCAGCATGCCCCGAGTTGGGTCCGCAGCCTTGACCGGGGCGCGAACAGCCCTGCCCTGAGTCCAAGCGGTAAATGTGGGCCATGTGATGCCAAGACACAGAAAACATAGCAAGAGGGTAAACTCGGGCCACGTTAGATAAGGAACAAGTCACGAGAACGTGGGGAGTTGGAAGCAAAGATGTACATTCAAGAATGTAACAGTGTTAAGAATGTTTAGAACACTGTACTTTCCCCTAAAATCATCCAGACCTCCTCTTTTGAAATCAAATCTTCAGTTTCAAATCGTGATTGAAATTCTCAGTCAATTGCAAAGATACTTGAGAGAAGCAAGGGTTAGCTTCCTGGATGAGTCCATGCACACATCTCCTCCCTTCCAAAGCCATGGCTCAGATTTTGTGGAAATTTAGCGGGGTGGGGGTTCCAAGACCTCACACATAACCTGCTAAGATGGCGCTCTCCCTTAAAAGTTAAAGGTGCTTTCCTTAAATATCCATACGTTGGAACAGTGTCCCTGGGGAGTGACACGGAGTAAAGGCCCCTCCCTCTGGTACTCCAAGCTACCTGGGCAACCCCATTAACCATTCCTCCCTGGAAGACAACGTCTTTATTTTCATCTGCTTCAAGACTCCTCAATACGTGGGTGAGTTTTCTTGAAATATACTCCAGTTTGTCAAATTTATTTAAGTTGGTGGATATTTAATTCAACACTCAAGACATGAAATAGTGGCACATTGCATCTTGCTTGCCTTTAAATCTCCAGCACCTAACTCAGTGCCTGCCACATAGGAAGAGGTTAGATTAGAAGTAGGATAAAGCCAGGTTGTCTCCTTCGTAAAGCGTGTAATTCGGGAGTGGTCACGTTATTACTCTGAACTTCACTGAGCTCACACACAACTAAAATCCTTAGCCCTCACCTGTTTTTCCTGTTATAGGAAAGTCTCTCCTTGGGCTCATATCGAAATTTACTCTTGCAGAGAATTGTAAGTAGTTATTTTTAGTTTATTCCTTATACATTTTCACATTTTTCATTTTTTTCTTAATAAGCATTTAAATAATTATAATAAAACCATATATGTATATTAAGCAATGTATTTTGATTATCAGCAACACAAGAGATTTAGCATAGATTTATTTTCTCTGTTCACCTTCTGCCCACCCCACTCAACAATCTGCCCTACCCCATACCTCCCAGAGCTGGAGACACGGGAATCCCTGTGGAATGAATTCTGATGCAGAGGAGCTTGCCGTTCAATGCAATGAAATGGAAACAAACACATTGATGACTCAGGGAGATGCATGCATAGCCCAGAAATAAACGATTCAATCAGGTTACAGTCATGGGATACAGGTCATGAGATAGGAACAAGTTTTAACTAAGTTCCAGAACTCAGGGAGGATGCATTGCAGGCAAGAGAGAAAGGAGCGGGAGCTGAAGCTGGACACATACCCAGCAGGCGGGGAAGCCCTCTGCCTGCACCGCCTGGGAAGCAGGGAGCCCTGGGGGTTTCATCTGTGGGGTGGGTAACTCCTCTGTGCTGCGGACCGACAACCTGGCAGAAATGCGGAGGTGGGGCTTTCCAATCCACTCTGATGGGAGCTGGACCTTCTTCTAGTAGGAGCTCAGGCTAAACCACTATCACAAACTATTGATTTACTTGTAGGACATGGAAGTCCACAGTTTTCTAGCCTCAAAGACTTGTTCCTCCTCCACTCTCTTTGCTCATGCTAATCTGTCTGCCCTCAGATCACACTTGTTCTGATTCACTCTGTTTCAATACCCATCGTCCCTTCTCCGCTTGGTGGAAGAGCCTGAGGGAGAACTTGGCATTAGGGTCTTGGTGCACGACGTCATTAATTAATATTTCTAAGCCTCGGTCCATCTTGTCATGATAAAGATTCAATGCCTAAATCACAGGCTACGATAAACTAATACAACAATGGGCTAGAACACACGTCAGAGAGAGAAAGCTCTCGTGGGTTGAGAAAGTACTCCAGGGCCCGTCTTCCCTCCTGCTACTTGTCCAACAGAACTCAAAGTGCTGTTGGCTTCTCCGAGGTGTGAAAACACAAACAGAAATTCGCAGAGAAGAGAGGTGTAATTCATCACAGGAAAAGTCTGGATCCATCATGTTGACAACAATAGATTTGAAGCCTCGGGATGATATTTCTGATAAAATTCCAGAAAGGGTTAGACATTTAAATATTCCTAACATATTAAAGGCTCAAAAACAAACTGACAAACAAAAAGCCCTGCACTCTTTTATATTTTTCAAACTCCTTTCAAGTCTTCTAAAACGCTAGCTGAGGGGCAAAATGAAACAAAGAAAATGTGTTTCTATTCAAGAGATGTTAAAATAAATATGTAATAATTTCTTGGTCAAAGCTTTCCTTTCCCAAGATAAAAATAATTGGAAATCACATATGATAGCTATTAATGCTGCCTTTCCACATTGGGAAGCACGGAATTTCCTCAAGTTTCCAACGGACGGGTTGGAGTGGACACTCGGAGGACAGGGGGATTGAGAAGTGCACAGAAGTTGCTCCCAAGGGTCTGTGCCTCCCTGCAGAACAAGGAAGGGTCTTGCATCCCCATCTGTCTGGAGTCAGCACACAAATGTCCGTCCACCACGTTTCCCAGGACAGAAAACCCCACAACCATCGTCCTTTAAACATGGTGCCTTCCCGCACTGCCCCAGCACCGCCCGCTGTGGGCCCTCCACGGTCGCGGACGCAGCCGAAGACAGTGCTGTAACACTCTGACCCACTTGCGTTCGACAGCACTGTGCGTCTCCCCCTGCGCTCATGCCCACCGACCCCTCACCACAAGCTACCCACTTCACAGTTTGCCTCAAACAGATACCATCTGCTGTTGACTGTCCCTGAGCGTGCCCTTGAAACACCCGACCCAGTCCGGGGCCCAGGGAGTCAGGAGCGGATAGAAGTGTGGATGAGGGAGGTAGAGTCTGAGACGAAGTTCAGTGTTCACAGAAAGGTCAGAGGGCAGAAAAGCACCTGCCTTTACCTGGAGGAGCCGTGCAAGGACATTCCCGCCACAAGGAGACAGAGCAGCAAGGCCTAGACCGCCGTTCTGGGCCCCACAGCAGCATCTACTAATTCAGGTCTTCAGACGTGTCCTCACGCGGTACAGATGAAAACTGTGGTTTCAAGGAATTCTCTGGAAGAGTCACGTATGATTATAAAATCCTGCTGTTGTACTAACTGCATGGCAAGACTGGGTAAAACTTTGATATTAGTTTAAAGAAAACTGTAAAATATGTTTTTCAAATTAATTTATCAAATTATCTCCAGGCCAGTCCACCCTCCCTCGCCAGCTGACGTCCTCGGCTGGGCTGCCTAAGCACGGAGATTACCCCCACCTCACGGCCGTATGTCTGTTCTTCCTGTGCACTGTTGCGGGCTCGTCCAATGGGTCCAGCTCGCCCCATCATTCAGACTCTGGAGAGGCCCTCCCTGACCCCACCTGGGCACTACACACCCCTCCCTTCACCAGGGCCCCTCCGTCCCAGCTTGTCGTGAGTATGGCTCCAGACTTCAGTCACTTGAGGAGATTTTAGTGTTAGTGCCCACCTCCCTCATTGTTTCGGATTAGGTTTTCTGGGCCTACTCCATTACTAGCTTATTTTTTTAGAGCATTTTTCACCATCTGAAATTATTTATAGTAATTCCAGGAGAGCATAAAATGTGTCTGTCTTATTTATCCCTGGATCCCCATCCTAGACCCTTGAACGTATCTGATACAAAGTCTGCACTCAATGAGAATCTGTTGAATGAATGGAAATTTTTCTCCAAACATAATTCTTGGATAAAAGATCATCTGTATAGAAATAGAAATGTGCTCTGCTGCTGACCCCACTTCCCTTCCCTCGACTGACCCTGTTCATTGCAGGTGCGCAGCCTTTAGCTACATGTCCCATGGTTGTGGAAGTGTGTTTGGTGGATTCTCTCATGAGATGCTCAGAGAAAATCATATCTGGTGGCAAAATGTGGGGAAATGGTGAAAACTATACCTCCTTTGATCACTGGAAGGTGTGCAGTGAAAATACAAATCAAAACAAAAACCTCTGTTAAACTTACTTTTCAATTATTTTAAACACAGAAGCTTTCTCATGTAGTATCTCTTAGCAATCGGCAGAGTTAGAATCCTCAGGAATTCATTCTAGAAAGCACCATTTAAGATCAGGTTGTGGAAGATGTTGGGTGTAAGAGAAGGAGCAGAGTCATCACTGAGAAGGTCTTCATTTCTCTTGTTTAGATATCTAGGATGGAATATATGGTTATATGTTTTGGATTTTAAGAACTTCCAAACTGTTTTCCGTAGCCGTTTTTCCCACCAGCATGTGTGAGAGTTCCGGTTCCTCCACATTCCTGCCAACACTTGGTGTGGTCAGTCTGTTTGATTCTAGCCATGTGATGGGACGCATCACCTTGCTGACTAATGATGCCGAATATCACTTGAAATCCATATATCTTCTTTGGGGAAGTGCCTGCTCAAATATTTTGCCCATTTTTTATTGTTTTTTTTTTTGTTTTCAAATTGATGAGATTTGAGTCTTCTATATACTCTAAGTTTTTATCAGACACATGATTGACAAATATTCATCTTGTCATTTCATTCCCTTGATATTTTCTTTCAAAAGGGAGTTTTAATTTTGATAGAGGTTCTTTTTTGTGTGATGCATCTTAGAAATGTTTTTTAACCCTAAGTATTAAATGTTTTCTCCTACATTTTCTTCAAGAAGACTTATAGCTGTAGTTTTAACATTGAATTCTAACCAAAATGGCAATACTCCCCCCTTATAAATAATTGTTTGAGACATTTTCAACTGTAATGTTTAATATTTTTAAAAATTTAAAATAGAAAATTAGCTAAAGTAGCTTGAGATTTGGAATTAGCTTTTGGAAACCTGAAACACTGATGTTTTCATCAATCTCTCTCTCTTGTCATTGTAGGGCAATCACTTCCATTCCCAGACTCCATGTCATCTGTCTCCCTGAGCTTCGCAGGCCTCCCATCTTCACCATCATCACTGCTGTTAGCACACACTTGCCCAGCCTCTGTGTTCCCATGGCCCTGCACTCTCCCCTGTTACAGCACTTGAAATCAGGGTGGATTTATTACAGTATTTGCCAGACCCATAAGGCATGAGCAACAACTCATCAGTCTGCACACTGGCTGTAGGGACCAGCATGACTGCACTGTGACCACTGCCTCGATTCCAGCTCTTTAAGACTGTGTGCTTGGAATTCAGTCGTACAAATGAGTTCCCATGCATTCCCAGGAGCAGAAACAGAAGCATATCTTTTTTGTTTCTCTTATGGTAAAATAATATTTAAAATGTGTGAAGAACTCAGTAAGTATTTGCTGAATAAATGAATCAATAAATGCCATGCTTTCAAGTAGTCAGATTTGATTTAGTCTTTTTTTTATTTTTCTTGAAAACTCTCCAATAATAAAATGTTTATGCCTTTTTATTCCCTCACTAGCTGATGATGCAGGTTCATTTACTTTGAAACCATCTCTTCATTCAGCAACTACTTTATCAGGAATAGCGCAGTGAGAACTCGTCACAGCTCACCATCCCCATGCTTAGGAGCATAATATTTATCTTGGAGACACTTCATGTGTGAATGAAACATTAAATAGCCTCATCTTAAATCAGAAATCCTTAATTGTATGCAGTGTGTACATGGAACAGTTCACTGCCAGTTCACTGGCTTCTCACCCCACCATCAAGATGACCAAATGGGGCACAGAGCTGCCAGAGTCCCTGGCCATGAACAGTTTATACACCAAGTCTAATGATGCTGTTAAAATATTACCATTCTATGTGTGCCGTGGCCTGAAAAAGTTTGGGAAACATTGCCATTAATAACCCAGTTAAAGTAAACATGGTTTATATGTTAGGGTGCTTTGGTTGAAAGCAATAGAAATGGGGTTATTAATTTTTAAAAGAAGATAATGTATTTGTAGAATATCAGGAGCTCACAGATCTGGCTGTTCAGGAATCCAGAAAGCTCAGGACTTCTGTGAAATAGAAACCACAACAAGAAAATCAAAGCAACAGAAGGCTGGTTAGAGTCCTACAACCACTTCATCTTCATGGGTCTTCCTGCTCAAGATTCACAGTCCAGAGAGAGTCCACCTGACTGATCTCAGGTCTCATTTGGTTTCCTAGGAGTTTCCTCCAAGGAGTTGGTGTGAGGGCGGGAGCCCCTGTGGAACCTTCCAGCTTCTGCAGAAGTGAGGGTGATAGCCAAGACCTACGCACTCACCAAGAACATAAAGAAATCGCAGTGCTGTGTGGGAGAAGAAGTGAGTGCTGAGTGACAGAGAAGAGTCAATGTTCTGGGAATGCAGAAGTGGAATTCGTCCCTGTTGAATACAGACATGAACTACAACGTCGGAGGCCAGCAGCCCTCCTGGAGGGGAAAGCAAAGGGGCAGGGCAGAAGGCGTGCGGGTGTGAGGCCGGCGCCCCCATGACGCCCGCCTCCTCGGAGCACGGGGCTTACTTTGACTGCTTTGGCAAATTACATGGTATCCACCTCTTCCCTCACCGTTCCACAGGCGTCCTTCCAGAAGCCGTGTGCTCAATTCCAAAGGAAAGAATTTCCTAGACAAAAAATGGCCTACCTCCCATTGAGAGACATGTTCAAAAGCAGCAATTAGGGAAGACTGAAAAATTCACATGGGGAAATAGCTGGAAGGGTTTTATGGAAAACTAAGTTTGGACTCATATAGTGGAACATCAGTCACCTGTGATATTTAAAAATTAAGCTGAGCTGTCCAAATGCGCATTTCAGAAATGAGGCTGCAGCTGCCCAGTGAAAATATTTAAAACGTTGTCACCTTCCCAAGCTGTCTCTATAAATCAACAGCATATTCCTCACTCATCTTTCATACATGTGTTCTAAGTTTTAAGGAATTTTATGAATGTTGAGCCACTTATTTATTTTTTAATATATTGTTAAATATTAATTTATTTTTCTCTAGCAAGATCCTATAGAGTGTAAGGCAATAAAACTGATGTAAAACAAAACTGATATAAAATAAAATCAGTATTGCATGAAAAAAATGACAAAACATATCCAGATTATCCCTCTTTCATTAGGTGACATAAATGCAAGAAATATTGGTTGTGAATAGCCATAATTTACCATGTTTTTTGTTTCTTCCTCTTTAACACATAATATGTGGAAACATCTTTCCCCTGTAAGAGGAAGAAGTAAAGGTCCTGTCATTCACATGTAATATGTGTCATTTAGAATTTTGTAGGCATACCTTGATAGTGGGGATAAGGTACATGACTTTATGCAAGTCAAAACTCAGAACTTTATACCAAAGAAGTTTATTTTGCTGCATGTAAACAAAAAGTAAATTTAAAAGCCAAAATGGTAAGTAAAAGGATATTTTAGGCAAGTAGACAATAACTCATATAAGCAGAAGGCTACATAAAATACAATTTTAGCATGGTATAAAGTTGTATTTGATAAATCACTGTCAATACATGCTTGAGACACTTTTTATAATTTTGTTTCCTGCTTGATTGAGAGATTTCTAGCACATTTAGTCTGTTCTGTTGAGTATTCTTAAAGTGATGAAGAGATTGTTCTCGAGACCCAGCTTTTCAGATGCCCCATCCCCCGACTGCACATCCTGGTTCCAGCCTTGGCCGCCAGAAGCTGGGTCTTCTTGAACTTTGGGCAGATGTTTTGGGACGCCTTGCTCCCATCTACTTGCCACCAGCTTGGTCAACTCAACTACCACCTTGATCAATATCCATATATGTTCTTCGGGAACAGTAGTGAACATGGCGGGAAGAGGTTGGGAAGTGGCCGTGACGTGACCTTCTAATGCGTGCGTGTTTGTACTGTTACTAAAACGGCCAGGCTCACCGTAGCCGGCCCTCCGCGGGACGCCTCTCACCTACCTGGTTGAGGAGCCGTGTCTCCTGAAACTTAAGCAAATGCCCAGCTTCTCTGTGTTTTACCCACTTAAAAGCAAACTAGAGAAACTCAGTGAGGTCCTGTTACCTCCAGTCCATGACGCAGACGGAAGAGGGTGTTTGGGTGCATTTTCTGTCTCAGTCCACTGATGAGAAACCTCTGGTCCCTGGCGTTTCAGGGGTGTTGACAGGGAAATTGCTGACTTTTCTTCAACCCTAAGAGCTTCTCTTAAACGTGTTTTTTTGTTTTGAGGAGGTTTTTTTTTTTTTACTGTTTTTATTTTTGTTTTGCTTTGATTTATCTTTACATAAGTAAAGTCTTTGTTTTTGTTTTTAAATCGGGGCCACTCACTTGATCCACGTGGAGCCATTGTTTTTAAGGAATGACTACTGAGGCCACAGACCACCTTCACACAGCCTTTCCTGCTGCCTCATCCCCACACCGTGAAGGTCACATAGAAGCAGCAGTGGGGGGACTCAGGGGAAATCAGTGCTGCTCCTGATCTTTCCTCATGGGGCTCACGAACTACTAGTAAGGGTCAAGGTCGTTCTTCACTCAGAAGAGCGACACGCACCGCAGTCCAGGGCGAGCTGGGAGAACCCGTGGGTCACTGCCGCAGAAGCGGTCCCGGGGGCAAGTCGGTCTGTGCGGCTCACCTGCCGCGGGTCCAGCGTAGGAACGCAGGTGAGTGTTCGCCTCGGAGGGAGGGAGCGTCCGGGCCTCAGGAAGTGTTCACATGTTGGAGCGTGAATGACAAATTCCCATCAGTTCTTGCAATCTGAGATCTACTTAATCCCACCTGTTCAAGCTCTCCGGAAACGTGCCCGACGTGCCGTTGACCCAGACACTTGATTTGGGTGTGGGAATGTTCATCGCCCGTGTCGGGCCCTCTCAGTCTAGCACATGATGCTTTAATCCTGAATTTTTTCTTTCTTTCGTGATTCTTCCCCCCCCCCCCCCCACTTTTTTCTGGTCTGTGTTTCTGGAATGCGGGGCGCTCGCTCCCGGATCTTCCCATCCTTCTGCTCTGTGTTTCCTCTCTCTGTGCCTTCGCCGTATTTTCTGGGAAGTCTCATCCACTTTAGCTTCCAAACCTCCCATTCAGCTCATTAATTTCAAAGAGCTTATCTTTTTTTCTGCACATGTTCTTTAAACATAATAATAATGTCTTGTCTTATCTCTTATTAATAGTTTTAATGCTTTCTTCTCCCTGAACAGTCTGCTTTCTCCAAACTGTCTGCACGTGTGTTGGCCTGTTTTTCACAGGGTTCTTCTCCTAAACATCATGCCAGGTAAGCAGGCACTCCGTTTCAGGGTGACACATCCTGCCCCAGGCCATCAGCCAGACACACACAGTTCCCACCTTTCCCCCCATGCTCATTGCCCCAGAGTCTTGAATCCCATGGGTGACACACACTCCATTGTCCTGGCTTGGTGACCTCTGCTGCCGAAGCCATGCCCAGTCACTTCTGTCTGTGACTGTCACTGTCGTGGTCAGTCTGCCTGTCCTCGTTCCAGCCCCTCTAATCCGGCTTCCCTGCTTCCACTGGGACCTTCCTGGAACCCCAGTGGAATTATGTCATCCTCCTGCCTAAGCCTACAGGGTCTCTGTGTGGCTTTCCTAATGTGGTGCACCTGCCTTAGGTCAGAGCCCGAAGGCCAAGACAGCCTGGTCCCCTGGTCCCTTCCTGTGCTCGCCCTGCCCCAGCCCTTCCACACCCCCAGCCTGCCAGCAGCACAAAGTCCTAGCCTCTCCCAGGACAGAGCTGCTATCTTACACAAGACGACTTCTGGGAACAAAGCACCTGCCTACAGTGACACCATGTGAGCTCCCAGGACGTGGTTGTGGGACAAGCAGGCTCGGGAAGGGACCTTCTGACTGAGGGCAGTTCACTCCCCTCTTCCTCGGGGCCATAACCTCTTGACTTGCTTCAGGGACATCCCCGAGCCCTGCTGAATTTCTCTGTGTCAGTGGTTTTCTGGCTTACTACTGTGGGCTGTCGTGAGTCTTTTATTTTCTTCCTAGGACTCTGAGAGATTGTCTTACTGTCCACCTCTCTGCTCCTTGGTGCCCGTATCCCCCTCTCATGACACCTAATCTGCCTCATCCACCTGCCCCTACGATGGTCCCAGCTCATGCCCAGGATGAGGTCCAATAACTAATAAACAGTGGTTTGGAGAACAATCCCACGGATGAAGGAATGGCTTTCTCTCAGAACCTACAGGCGGGTCTTTCCCTGCCATGTCCTCTAGGAAGGTCCGATTGTCCGTTGTGGCTCATTTGTTCTTGTTCTCTCATTGTCCTCAGCGGTTATCTTTGGAGGCAGGATGGACACCGGACAGGACACAACAGCCCACTTCTCCTCCCTCGTCAGCCCCCGCCATGCCAAGGCTAAGCCCTGGCGCTGCGGACAGCTGAAATCCCCTTGTTTCCCGGCGTGCCAGCCAGAGAGCACGGGGCTGAGAAAGGGCTCCACCCGCCTCGCCCCAGGGCTGTGATGGACGGTCTGACCAAGACCCTGGGTTAGCTGGCTCTCCTCCCAGGTCCAAACCTCTCTGCCGTGCCTGCCTCTTCCAAAGAGGTGTCGGCACAGAGAATCGGCTTGCAGGCTGCGACATTTGCTGGGGCTGCCCTAACAAACATCGGGGATGTCCTGGCCCTGTGGGGAGGCCATGCTCTCTCGGAACGCTCTGGGAAGGGTCTTGGCGTCCCTCAGTCTGCACCTGCACCACGCACTTCTGTCTGCATCCTCCACGGCCTCCCCTCTGCACCGTGTCTCTGTGCCCTTCCTACAGGGACACCTGTCACATCAGATAAGCACCCAGCATAACTGAGTATAACCCCATCTTCACTCAGTTACTCTGCAAAGATCCTGCTTCCAAATGAGGCCCCCCTCATAGTTGCAGGTGTAGGATTTCTACCCGATCTTTTCTGAGGCCCAGGTCAACCCCAGGTACCAGCGACCATGCTCCCAGGTACGACCATGTGATGTCACGCTGACCAGCGAGACCAGTTCTGCCCCGTGCCCTCCCTCTGTCCCCTGCCTGGTGCAGCGCCCATGAGGACAGGATGGTGAGCCCGGGCGGCAGCAAAGGCATCTGCCGGCACAGCAAGGCTGGCTTCTCGGCGTTCTTGTTCGCAGGCGATTTCCTATGGAGGATGGTCCTTCTCGTTCAAGCCAGCGCGAGCCGGGTCGCCTAGTGCTTAGAGCATGTCTAACTAGTCGACCAGGCTGTTACTTTACACTTACTGCATGTATGTGGGTACAGCTCTGAGGTGGCGAGTCCTCTCGAGTAGAGAGGGGGGCACTTAGTGCCACGTGTGAATTAGAAGAGAAGGTTCCCGTGTCTATGATCCGAGGTAAATGACAGACAGCGTGATCCTCAAAAGAGACCAACGTGAGGACGTGCTAGGTCCTGCTTAGTAAGAAAGCAGCGGCTAACACTAAAATGCTTTCAAATAACTAACTAAATGAAAGCATTTAGTTTCTAGACAAACGTTAGCTGTTTCTGAAAACCTTGTTGGAGAATGGGAAAGTATTAACACAGGGTCCACATGATTTTATTTCATGAAAGAATTTAGACGGAAGATCTCGCTGCACCCCCTCAGCCCGTGTTAAGCTTCCAGAAGGAAGATCTGTGCTTCTTAGAGGAAGGTCGCTGAACCCGGCGAGGCTGCCCCGCAAGACGCAGGCAGGCACCGCGACGGCGCTGAACCGCGAGCCCCATGCTGGGCCCGAGATGACTTGCCTCAAGGAGGAGCGCGTGTGGGGTGGAGGGCTGTGGACGCGGTGTGCCCTAGCCCGGAGGATTCAGGACACGTTTTCTTGGGAGCTGCCCTGGGGTGGATCTGGTCTCCCTCGGGGGTGCTGGTGACCGTTCCTTCGTCTCAGCCTCTTCCTGTCGTCCCCTCGATGCGCTGAGCTCAGTGTGACCCCCCAGGTGAGGAGCTGCAAGACCAGGGACACTCATGAAGTGTCTGCAGAAAGTGTCTGCGGCGGGGGGGGAGTCTGTGTGCAAACCAGCATTTGGGAGGCTTTTGTTCGACTCATTTTTTAAGGTTTTATGGAGGGATCCTGACCAGCCTCTTTGTTGTTCGTTGCCTGTGGAGCGATCCCAGGCCCAGGGGCCTCCAGCAGCTTGGCTTTCAGAGCCCTGGCCTGGACCCGCAGTCCTCGGCCCAGATGCTCAGCTCCACCAGTGCCATGGCAGCATCACAGTCCGCTGCTGCTGGGCCTTGGCCCGGAGCTCTCTTCTTATTCCCAGACTGACAGGCTCCGTCTCCCGTGGGACCCTCGCCACCCATGAGCCTGGTATCCTGCAAAACAGCCTCTCCGCAGAGCTTGCCCGTGCTGGGGTCCACCGCTGTCCTTTCCTGTGATCCACGCAGAGCTTGCCCACGCTGGGGTCCACCGCTGTCCTTTCCTGTGATCCACCCAGACTTCGTCAACACCCGCCTCCTCGTTTCACTTTCTGTGCAGCCGAGCTCAGCACCTGGGGGCCCCACCTGACCACGGCCACGGCAGGAAGGAAGCGGGTGACGGTGCCCCAAACCCCACCAGCACACACCCTGCCCAGACATTCAGCTGCCCCCGCCTCCCGTCAGCTTACAGGAGGGTCACCTGTTTCCATAAGTAAAGCTTTATTGGAACACAGCTGTGCTCATCGCTTGCACTTGGTGGTCGCGCTGAGGTGATGTCCCCAGAACGGAGCCCTGATGACGGCTCCCACTGCAGAGCTTCATGCGGCTCCCACCGGGCAGTGTCCCGGGGAAGCGGGCCCTCGCTGGGCTAGCTTTCAGGAAGTCTGCCATCTGTCCTGATTTTGCTCAGAGGTACGTACTTGGCCCAGAACTGAACCACGTTGACTTGCCTCCATCAACAGTAAAAATGCATGTTACCCGCATGGGGGCCAGTCCTCAGAGAACCTTAACAGACGTCTTGTTTGCCCCTCACCAAGACCTTATTTCGTGGGAGTGACAAGTCTCTTGTCCCCATTTACAGAAGAGGAAATCGAGGCCCCAGAGCTCCCAGGGTCACAGGGCCTGCCTGCAGTGAGCAGCCATGTGCAGGCGGAGCAGGGAATGCAGAGCTGCGAAGGGCAGGGGGAAGGCCCTGGGTTGTGGCTGGTGGACGCCACAGAAACTCTGCCTCCAGGAGCACGGTGGCCGACCGGGTCTGTAACATGGCGGGTGAGAGTCGGCCCATGACACCTGGGCTGGGAAGGCACCCGAACTCTGACCTCTTCTGTAACCCTCCACGTAGTGACAGGTTTGGTGGGAGCATCACAAGGCTCATCACTGGACCGCCCCCGTGGTCCCTTCCTTGCCCTCCTCCTGCTCCCGTAGAAACCAGGGGCCACCAAACAGCTCTGGAATGCCCTCTGCGGCGTCAGGGCACCATGGACCTGCAGGGTGGGGGCAGGGGAAGGGCAGGGGGTGCTCAGGAAACGAGGAGCCTGGAGTCAGTGGGCACCCATCGCTTTCCAGCTACGTCGCACCTGTAACACACTTACCCGTGAATCTGTTTCTTCATCCTACTACAGAAAGGACAACGCCCACTTAGTAGCGACGACAGAGAGCCCCTAAATGGTAAATGACAAAAGGCCATTTATTGTCTGATACAAAGAAAATGCTCATTAAATAAGCAGCATTCTCCTTTCCTTTTCCTACTGCAAAACATCATCAAATACATACAAATACTTAATGAATATTTACATGTTTCCATGGTGTGCATGTGTGTGCCTGTGTGTATGTATGTGTGTGCATGTGTGTGAGTGCGTGCATGTGTGTGAGTGCATGCATGCACGTACATGTGTGCACACGTGTGTGTACATGTGTGCATGCATGCGCGCATGTGTGTGCGTGTATGTGTGCACATGTGTGTGTGTGTTCTTGCCTTTTCATTTGAGGAGCAGATTTAAGCACCATGACTTAACATCTACAACCACTCTTTTTAAAAGATCACTGACCATAATTAGCAAATATTCATAAAAGTCAAGGCTTGGTCACTTCTGGGTGTGGTCCAGACAGTCCTGCAGACTTGCCAACAGGACCAGCGCCCGTTAGCATCTGTATAATTGTGCACGATAACTTTTTCTCCTACGTCACATAATTGTTGTTAGTATCCAAGGAATAGACTCAAACCAAAACACTTAAGGAGCTCAAAACACACTCTGCAAATGTAAGATGATTCTTGATCTCAGATTCACTGTTGGATGTGCTCAGTCAGGGTATTAACTGATCAGACAACACACAGTTTGCCTTTAGCAGGTGCTGGTTTCAGGAAACACTTCTGTCGACAAAAGATTGGAATAATGTTTTGAAAACCCACAGGCCATGCATAAGAGAGCTTGAGTGTGATTTGGTGTGACTCCCACCGTGACCACTCTCGCTGAGGGTAAATCTGATCCCATGGAGAGTCCCAAAAACCTCGAACACAGATTGCCCCCATGGACTTGCAGCTCTGAGGTACTGTGATGACATTAGTCAGTGTTAAGAGTAACATTTAACTCCAGGCTACTTGTTCAAGGAAATGTAACTGAAATCACACAGGATGAGAGTTCGGAATCCCCGATGAGGCCTACCTAGCGTGGGCAAGGGATGGGGCGGACTTCCTGAGAACAGGACCTCGAGGTCTCTGCTGGGGTCACCACGTGGGGTGGTTTAGGGTAGGGGTCTGCTCCGGCTCCTTCTGTCCACTGCATGCCCCCTTCAGTCCGGTTGGGGGGCCACCCTGTCCCTCCTCCGTAGCTTCTCTGCTGCACAGTGAGCTCTGCTCCCACAGTTGGATTGTTACGGAACCTGGACTGGATCACCTGACGGAAGAACCAAGCGGCACCCGAGGGTCTTAGAGGATAGGAGGTTTATTTAACACTGGCAGGCTCAAAGGAGAGTGGTCTCCAAAGGTCTGAGCCCCGACCACAAACAAAGGGGGAAATTTATACACTTCTACGTCCCCACACTTGGCACTTTGGGTGCATGGGCGGGGCAGGGAGAAGGACCCGGATTGGTGCGCTTGGGAAGCAGAGCAGGGAGAAGAACCTGGAAGAGCCCCGGGGCAAGGACTGGGACTCTCTCGCTGGCTCGGTCGGCTTAGGACACAGATTTTCCTTATCATTTCCCTCTTTGATGTTCCTTTAAAATATATTTTTTTTTAAGATTTTATTTATTTATTTGACAGAGAGAGACACAGAGAGAGAGGGAACACAAGCAGGGGGAGTGGGAGAGGGAGAAGCAGGCTTCCCGCCAAGCAGGGAGCCCGATGCGGGGCTCGATCCCAGGACCCCGGGATCATGACCGGAGCCGAAGGCAGACGCTTAACGACTGAGCCACCCAGGCGCTCCTGATGCCCCTTTAAACACCTAGTTTAGAGGGCATCATTTTTATCTTCTACGGGGCAATAGTAAGGAGTAACTGGAGTCTGATTTTAGCAATTTGAGCAGTGATAAACCTAGAACGGGCATTAAGAATACAAGGACCAAATGCTACTCTGAGGAGAAGCAATAGGAGGGGGCCAACGAGGGGGGCGAACCAAGGGAACCATTGTGAGAGGGTATCCCACCAAGTTGTCCACTGGAGTGATTCCCACCAGCAATGTGCTCGTTCCTGTAAGGGGGTCAGAGTTTCTTGGACCACCCCCGACTCACTAGCATAGAAACAACATTCCTCCTGTAAGAAGAGGCAGAGGCCCCCCTGCATGGACATGTATAGGTCGAGCCCGCACCTGTTTTGGAGGACCACTGAGGCCAGTGAATCGAGTTGGCGCTGCAGGGCCAGGGCCGAATGAGTGAGGGTGGAAAAATCCGCCATGAGTTGTTGAGTTAACCCCTGGTACTGAACCTGAGACATCCCGATGCCAGGGGCGCCGAGGGCAACACCTGATGCGGCCAGCAGGCTCACGATAAGAGGGATGGCCACGGGGGAGCGTCGCGGGCGGCTAGGGGGTCTCCATATGAGTGGGGCATCGCCCCCGGGGAGGACTGAAAGATCGGGTAAGAGACGGACAAACATGCATGACTGATCGTGCGGGGTGATGCAGATGTACACACCTTGATCACAGGCCAGAAAAAGGTTGTTAGGCGCACAGACCCGACTGGCCCGTGATGGGAGAAGAGTTGCCACACAGCAGTACCGGAGCCAGAAAGGGATAGTCTGAGGTCCCCGGTGCCGAGGCGGGAGGTGACACGGTGGACTGGTTGAGGATGACACCTAGGTATTGGACGGGACCGGGCTTCACACAGATCCAGCAGTCAGATGCTAGGGGTGGATCTGAGTGGTTAAGTGCTTGGTGGGAGGCGTTAATCATACCTAACAGTTGTGCTATAGATGTTTGATGCGTGTGGATGCGGGACACAGGGATGCCCCAGGGGGAGTTATTTCCTGTCTGACTCTGGGGGTTGACTGTAAGGCTTGGAGTGAACATGGACTTAATCATAAACTTGGCCATGGGGTTAGTTCCCATAGGGTGATATTGGCCCAGCAGGAGAATGATTCCTTAGCCCATGAGGTGGCATTGGGTTCTAAGACTGAGAGGGTGAGCGGTATACAGTGATTGTTAGGGCAAGAGGATGGGGTGGCACTGCATGACAAGGAAATCCGGATGTCACTGAGCTGTTTGAGGTGCCACCTGGTGGACCATCGTTCCATTCTCGGCCAAGTCGCCACCCATGACTCATCCCCAGGCTTGCGAGCAGAACTGAGGGCAGGTGTTGGACTGTTGAGGCGTAGGGCCCCCACAGATGTAGATATCTACCAGCCGCTAACCTGAGTGAGGGCCACGGTAGGAAGACTGTCTATGAGGTTCCCAGGAGGTGTCGAGAAGCTGGAATCCATCAAAATGGAGGTTAGCCTTTGGTGTGTGCCCATCCCAGGTGGAAGAAGTCAGTGGGGGCGCTGGTGTGGGATTGAGGGGGATAAGCTGGAAAGTCCTTTTGCCAGTAATGGTGATACGAGAGTTTGCCCCCCTTGCCTGGCCGGGCAAACTAGAGGCACTGAGAAGGAACCACACACCAGGCAGCAGAAGCCTGGGACTGACTGGAGCCAGGAAAACCATGGTGACATGTGCTCAGGAGTAGACAGCAGAGGGCCAGTAAAAGTGGGATCTGTGACCTTAGGTAGAGGGAGACATCTGCTAACCCGTCAGCAGATGAAACCCGTGGACAAGTGAGTGCAGTAATACACCCAATAAGCAATGACAATAGTAAGCTTCTGGGGGAAAGTCCAGTCAGGAGGGGCAACAGTGTAGAGTCTGACTCCCAAGATGAGGGAAATCATGCCAATGAGAGCCAGGGACCACGGTGAGCAGGTGTCCATCAGTCGGTGGGGTCTCATCGAAGGTGAAGCCAGAGTGGGTTAGTGAAGTCTGGCTGGACTCTCCACTGGCGTGGCTCCTCATCCAAATGACAAGCTTTCTTCACTCTGGAGTGGTGGACCCACGGGGTGACACCTGAGACCTTGAGGACAGTAGGGGTGGTTAGAACAACAGCGTGGAGCCCTGTCCACTGTGGTTTGAGGGGGACTTTCTTCGAATCTTTGACCCAAACTGAGTCCCCTGTCTGGAAGGAGTGCACCTGAGACCCTAAGGAGATTGGGGCCCTCTCAATGGTGTACTTTTGTAATTCATTTAGGGTGGCCCCCAGGGCCTGAAGCTGCTCCTTTATCCCCTTATCTCCAACCTGATGCAAATTTCCTGGAAGACTCCCCAGGCACGGGGGAGGCCGTCCATATATTAATTCAAATGGGGAGAAACCTAATGTCCCGGGCGTGCAGCGAGCACGCAGGAGAGCTGGGGTAGCAGATCCGGCCATGGGAGGTTAATCCCCTGACAAAACTTTGCTAAGGTTCCCTTGAGGGTGCGATACATTAGCTCTACTTTCCCTGAACTTTGGGGCCAGTAAGCGGTGTGGAGTCTCCAGGTGTTGGTGAGAGATTTGGTCAAGACCTGTACAACGTCTGCCACAAATGTGGGTCCATTGTCACTATGGATTGTTAGTGGCAGGCCAAACCGGGGCACGATCTCCCGCAAGAGGACTTTAGCTACTTCCCGGCTCTGCTCCGTCCTGGTCGGGAAGGCTTCGACCCACCCAGAGTCTGTGCACACTATTACTAGGAGAGATCTGAACCCCCTGCTCGGCTGCACATCTGTGAGTCCACCTCTAGATCTTCGAAGGGGGCTGCTCCCATCCTCTGGACACCTGGCGGGGACCGTGGGCAGACCGAGCATTATTTTTAGTACATGTTGTGCATTGTTCACTTGTTGCTCGGCATAGTGCTGGCAGCTGACTGAGGTATTGGTGCTTCTTGAGAAGGGCTCTAATGCAGTTTTCCCCAGATGAGTGAGTCGGTGGTGTTCCTTGACTAGATGCCCTCCAGTTGCTGTTATAACAAAGATGCACCCATCTGGCATCATCCACCATCCCTTTTCAGTCAGGGTGGCCCCCTCAGCCATGGCTCATTCCTTTTACTTTTTAGCCTAACTGAGCAGAAGGACTTCTTCTGAGGGTGTCAGGGCCATGGTGAGGGAAGGGGCTCTGTCCCTGTCCTCACTAGCTGTGGTCTTGGCTGCCTTGTCTGCCAGATGATCTCCCTGTGCTATGGGGTCATCTCCTTTCTGGTGTCCCTTACAGAGTAGGATGGGTGTTATGTTTCCAGTTGAGGAGGTCAGTGGTGGAGAAGGGCTGATAATACATCATGGAAAGGCCAGATTGGACCATCCCATCTTCATAGTGCCTCTTGGGTTCCCGCATCTCTCGTACTGGCATTTGGAGGGGGCTTGCACCTAGCCTGGGATGCAGCCTGGCTGCTGGTCCTGGAGAAAGTTGATTCTCTGGGACTGGGGGTGCTGGTGGATCCTTTGGGCCTGGGGGCCGCCGGTGAAACCAATGGCGTTAGAGTGTCTGGAGCTAAAGGGCCAGGTGTAGGTGGTCTTGGGGGTACGTCCAGTGGGAGCAGTGTCGGTTCGTCCTTGGGATCTCCAGCTAGGATTCGTGGGGACTAGGGCTTTTGCTGACTTTCTTTAGGTCGCTTGAGGCGATTAAGACTCTGGCCTGTCCCTGCCTATTGTAAGCAAATTGCACCCGGGGGGAAGGGTCTGAGCAATTCCTAGCCAGGAGTCAATGTACAGAAACTGGTCAGGGTGTCCTGGTTCTCCTGTTAAGACTTGCCATACTCGACGAATCATTAGGACATGTAATGTCCCTTCTGAAGGCCACCCAACATCAAAGGTGGGCCATTCCAATTCACATAAGGTTCTCAGCTTGCCGGGGTTCATCCTGACTCCATAGTCTCCCGAAAACCCCTTCTTGAAATTTTTGATCATGGTCTCTAGAATCGTATGTTTACTCTGCCCTGACCCCATGGTGATGTCCCGTGTGCGGTGGCACAGAGCAGACAAAGGGGGGTGCCTCCTGAGGTGAGGAGACCAGATACCCGTCTGGCCGTGTCCCGAAGGAGCTGAGGTGAGGCTTAGCCGAAGCGGTCTCAGTGTTGTGACTTATGATCGGAAACTATTCTGATGCCGCCATATACTGTATGCCATTCACCACGGAATTGCAGTTGGCTCCACTCAGACTCCGC
The DNA here is from genome assembly GCF_004348235.1 of Phoca vitulina. Lineage (NCBI taxonomy): Eukaryota > Metazoa > Chordata > Mammalia > Carnivora > Phocidae > Phoca > Phoca vitulina. The sequence continues at coordinate 1,036,010 of NW_022589712.1, read as the reverse complement.
AGGCTTCTGGGGACCTTAAGGGTGCCCGCCCGTGGAGTCACAGAATCAGTCCGCTTGAGCAAGCCAGGTCGGACTGCACATTCACTCACACATTCACACTCCAGAAGTTATTACATTCCCTCCCTGGGAATCCCTACCTGTGAGACCTCTAAGAGGTCTCTGGGAGGTGATCAGGCTCCCCTTCCACCCCGACGGGTGGGCCTGTCTGGGTCCTGGGGCCCCAGGCCTTACCGGAATCCGACATCGGGACCAGGTCCTCACCAGCCAAGTCTCCTCGAGTCCGGTGGGAACAGCGGAGTGGCGCCGGCCCAAGGCGACCGGGGTGGGAGACTGCCGAATATTAGGCAGGGCGCACCTTCTCCTTTATGATCCCTCGTTCTGTCACCGCCAGGCCATTGCCCCCAAACCGGTGGCAACAATGGGCCAGCGCGGTTAGGTTTCCCAGTCAGGGAACCAAACGTTACGGAACCTGGACTGGGTTGCCTGATGAAGAACCAAGTGGCACCCAGAGATCTTGGAGGACAGGAGGTTTATTTAACGCTGGCGGGCTCAGAGTAGAGTAATCTCTAAAGGTCTGAGCCCCGAGCACAAACAAAGGGGGCAATTTATACACTTCTACTTCCACATACTTGGCACTTTTGGTGCATGCAGGAAGCGGGGCAGGGAGAGGAACCCGGATTGGTGTGCGCAGGAAGCCGAGCAGGGAGAAGAACCCAGAAGAGCCCCGAGGCAAGGACTGGGACTCTCGCTGGCTCAGTGGTCCATCTTAGGACACAGATTTTCCTTATCAGGATGAGAAGAGAGTGCTCTGGGCAAAACCCTGGATTTGTTCTGGTGATTTTCACTTTTGAAATGCTGCTAATATTAACACAGTCTTGGGTTACTTAAAAGAACAACATTGCATACTTTTCCACTGAGCTTTCTCCTCGCGTTGCGGAATTAAAATGATGACTAGCATCTGCTCTCGGGACAGCCTGTGAGGGCCTTCTGTGTGGTTTCCAGTGACACCCCAGTGAGCAGGGCAGTTAAAGAGAAGCTCACAGATCAGGACTGGAATGGCCAGAGGGCCTCTGACCACCTCACGAGGACAGCCGGTCCCGTCTCAGAAGCTGTCCAAACCCAGGCGTGGTGACGGACGCCCTCTCCCAGGGGAACCCGGCCTCCTCTGGTCTACCTCATGCACAACCTGAGCCAGCAGGCATTGCAGTGTCTCCAGGTGGTGGCCACGTGACGGGTGCACGAACCCAAGCACAAATCCCAGCAAAGGGACAGCGTAGCGTAAGGAGCCGTTGCTCACAAGCAAGTTGACGGACATAGTGGTGCAGTCGACAGACGTCTGATTCCATGTCTACGAGCCCTGATGTGCCAGACATGCTCACACCCAGCGCAACTATCTACCTGGGCGTAGTTGTGCGTGCATGCATGGATTCCCCTGCGTAAGCGATGTGGTCGCAGCTCAGCACCACGCACATGCAGAGGGGCTGAGCACAAGGAGTGGAAGGTGGTTTCTGAAACAACTAAAGCAGAGCATTCTGCACGCTGCACTAGATCTGCTGGAAAGTACACCCATGTGCAGAGAAGGGCCCCAACCTGGACAGGTGGGGCTCGGGGAAGGTACGGCCAGTCAATCCTTAAAGAACAGGCAAGAGCCGCCCTAGAATCTGGTAGATCCCATTCTTACCCCACCTGGGTCTTCCTGCCAAAGACCTTCCCAAATAGACTATCGCATGTGACAGACACACACATCAGTTCTTTCATCTGACGCTGGCCTGGAATGCCATCAATCTCTCCATGCGCACCCCAGCACAACACGCGGGCTCCTCAGAGTCCTCACCGCACATCTGTTCCCATCGACAATGGGTCCAAGTCCTACCACGTGTTGACCTTCAGGATGCTGACACCTACATGGCAGGACTGGGTGCTGATCGTGATGGACACCATGTTTCAACCCAATGGCCTGTTGCAATCTACGTCTGCAAGCCCATGCCGAAGGCAGGTAAAGCAGCACGCATGGGCTGGATCTAATTAACGAATCATAACTGCGCGCACTGTACCACCATTCCCCAGTCCAAAATGCTGCATGGATGTTTCCTACTCTAGGACTTGCAAGCATCACTACCAACAAAACTACAAAACTACAAAAACTAGTTTTGTAGAGCTAACCACAAAACTGTCTTCAAACATAAATATAAATTTTTAATAAGGTATAAGCATTCCTAGGATACCAATATTAAAATAAATGTCTGTGGATTGAAGCAGCTTCTCTGTAGGATTATATTTTTTCAATTAGGAAAATATATTTGCAGTGATTTTTGCTGTGTACTGAGGAGAGACGGTAGGAGCTATTGGGCATAAATTGTTCTTTTTTGTATTATTATTAATAGGCTCAGAAATGTGTAAGGAATGAAACGGATTGTACTTCCATAAGAATTTGTTTCATTCAGATCTTTCATGAAGAGCACACACTGAATTTATTTTTCACTATACTGATATTAAGTATTAATTTTACAGCCTTTTGTAAGAGTTTAAATATGTCACATTCTATTTAACTCACATTTTGAACAAGTAGAATTCAATTAGCTGATCAGAGAACAAACACATCCCCATTAGGAAGTGTCCTTTTCACATTTAAATCCAGTTTAAGGAGGGGGCAGGGAGGCTCACCAGGCCTGGGGACAGCAGGAGTGTGGCAGCCAGACTCATTCTCTCTGGGGTATTTTAATCCTAAAGACAAAAGAGGAGATTAAGACAAATATAAATCACCTTCTGTATCACAAAGAACCAAAACATCTTGGACAAAAGGGACATCTTCTCCTAAAATTCTTTCCGGGTTTCTGTGTTGTCCTTCAGAGCATGCTGTTCCCACAAAGCCAAAGTGAGTTCCTCCCTGAGCCAACTCCAAACTTCCTTGCTCTTCCATCCACCGTGCGTGGACTCCTGCGCCCAGTGCGGACTCCCGCGCGCAGAGGCACGCCGGGACCAGGAGGCGCAGGACACAGCCCACCGAGCGCTCTGGTGACTGAGGAGGGTCCCACGCTGCTCTCTCGTGGGGTGGGATTCACGCTCCTTGCTCCGTGTCCCCTCTTCTACAAGGTGATCGTGGTTATTTGGTTGCATACTGAAATTGTATAACGCAAATTTTCCTAAACGAGGGTATGAATTTTTCATTGATTGCCAAAAATGAGCTATTCCCAGTTCTAGACCATTTTGTATTAGATTTTAAAATGCAAAATTCAGGGCACCTGGGTGGCTCAGTTGGTTAAGCGTCTGCCTTCACCCAGGTCATGATCTCAGGGTCCCGGGATCAAGTCCAGCATCGGGCTCCCTGCTAAGTGGAGAGTCTGCTTCTCCCTCTGCCCCTCCCACCCCCCCTCATGTGCTATCTCTGTCAAATATATAAATAATATCTTAAAAATAAAATGTAGAATTCATGTTTTGAGGAGAGTCACTAGGACATATTCAGGAAGATACAAGGTATTATCTTCTGGAATTGAATATTATGATAAACAATCAGTTAAGAACTTCTTTAAAAAAAAAACTTTTTTTAAATTTATTTTTTATGCTATTTTATTTTTTATTATGTTCAGTTAGCCAAAAGAGAACTTCTTTGTATTTAATGGAAAGTGGAAATTAAATCTTATGATTGCACATCAAGAGAGTTTATGCAAAGCACAGAGTTCATAAGACACCATTTATATTTCTGCGTCTAATTCAGGCACCTTCTGTTCTTTCAGGAAGCTCTGGTGGCCCCCAGGTGTTGGCACCTTGCCCTCTGCCGCTGCTCCTCCATTGGAGGGGCCGGCTTCTGCAGGTAGTTGGGGTATTCGTGGACCCCCCTCAACACGCCCCGCCCTGCCCCTGGGTCTTCTTTCTCTACCGAAGCCTCCGAAATCACGAGATCACGCTCTGTACGTTTATTTATCTATGTCCCGCTAGAGAGTAGACCCTATAGCAGCAGGACCCATCGCTAATCCCCATTTTCTAGAATCAATGTGTGCTAACTAATTTGAAAACTGAAGTGATACAGATTTGTTAATAAATTTTTAAGTGTGCTATAAAATGTGTAACGGAGACCATGAGATTGTAAACTGAGGCAATGTTGGCCAAACAAGCTCCATTTGGACACTCTTGCTAAGCCAGTGTTTATTTCATTTTAGAATGATACGCGAAATTATAGAACATGAATAAAGAAATAAATCTTGAGCTCCATCAGTAGACACAAAGATCATAAGCTCATAGTTTATGGCAATTGTGGTCTCTGACATACTTCAGAATCACCAAAACAAACAAGAAAATGGTTTTCAAACGTAAATCATAAACACAGCTATCCCGTCCTGGTCCCGAGCCGGCCACCGGCAGGCAGGACTGGCAGCAGGTGCCCGGGACTGCTCCGCACGCAGGGGCCGCGGCGGGTGTCTGGGCACATGGCTCCCAGTCCCCAGAGCCTCCCGCACGTGCAGGACGGAATCTCTCTGCAGAATGAAAGCATAAAGCACACATTCTGAACGGGGCCCAAGAGCAGGTCCCTGGGCTTCATCAGCCCAGGCCCAACGCGGGCCCTGCAATGAACGGAGCGGGCACGCAGGGGCCAGAGAGACAGACCCGCCCAAGCACCTGCTTCTCCACGCTCGTCGGCGCAAACCGATCGGTGAGCAGGAGACTTTGCCGGCAACTCGCCTCACCGTCCCTTGTGTCATATCCTAAAAGTGGAAGGAGCGTCTATTCATCAAAACGCAATGGCGAGGTTTTCCTCCTTGAGAAAAGCAGTAACAAAGCGCGTGGCTCCCCACAGCAGGGAGCGGGCCGGGCTCCCTCGTGCGGGCAGACCCTCCATCCGCACGCGGGACCCACGGGCCTGTGTGCGTGGCGCCGGTCAGAACGGCACAGGCTGCGGTCCACTAGCAGGCTCTCGTCGCATCCAGAAGGGAAGGGGCTTCGGACTCGGAGAAAAGCTGGTCACGGGATTCTGCAGTTAAGTCGCGCACATAAGCTCCAGCCTCGCATGCCTTCCCACCAGCGGAAGATGCCATGGCCCCGAGAAGCTTCGTGAACGCTCCAGGCCGCCTGCGTGTGTCCCGGGGCGCTCCTGGGAGGCTGCGGCTGCGACTGAGCTGACTTCTCCGTCCGCAACAGCTTCTATTCCTGCCGCACAAACACACCCCCTGTTTGGGCGACGCTCACCCCCAACCCCCGAGTTCTCAAGGGTGAGGTTATGTGTCACGTCCTCCCCCTTCTCTCCGCAGCCTCCAAACAGCTGTGATACCTCAGACGCTCTGCCATTTCCCTCGGGATCGCGTCTGCCCCACGGCTCGGGCCAGCTGGACAAGGGGAGCCCGAGGCAGAGGCAGAGAGCGGGAGCACCCAGGCCGCGCACCCGAAGCTCCGGCGTCCGAGGAGGCGGGCAGGGACAGGAAGTCGGGTGGCCGTGCGCTGGAGCCCCCCAGGCTCACCGTTCCTGGCTTTCCCAGTTCCAAGGTGTTGCTAGTGGAGCGAGGCCCACCTGAGGGCACAGGAGTAAAGTCAGAGTGTGAGCCGGGGCGCCGGAGTGTGTGCGGGCCCGAGAACCCGGGATGGGAAGTCTTGCCCAACCCCAGACAACGTGAAATACCCTGTGTATTCATTTAACAAGCATTTGCTGAGTGTGTACGATAGGCCACGTGCGTTTGCCTCTGGAATGCGCTTGTGAGCAGATGTGTTTAATCCTGCCTTCATGGAGCATCCCCTGCGGGCGGCGGGGACACAGAGACAGGCAGAGACAGAGAGACAAGCTCCGCAGGGGTGAGGAACTAAGAAGTGGGTGGAGAAACTGGAGGAAAAACCCGGAGATTCCTCATAAAACTGAAAGAAGAGAGTGTGGTAAGGAGGGACTAGTCGACAGAGTGCAAGGATGCTGGGAAAGGTGCCCTGTGAGGCCGGTGGAACCACTGCGGGGCTGGTGGTGTGGCCGTCGTCTGCGACTTTAGCAGGGGACAGAGCCGGACGAGGCTGAGCTGGTATCAGGAGGGGGTCAGGACGTACAGATCGTCATCCTGCAGGACATAGAAAATCCCAGAAGCATCGTTTGCTAGGTCATGCTGAGAATCTCTCTCCTGCTGCGTGTGGTTACCTGTGGGGAATAGTCCGCATACACCTGAGAGCAGTCTCTGGCCCCACGTCCCGGGGGGGTTCTCAGGTCCGCTTTGCCCATCACTGGGCTCGTGTCTTCAATATTGCCGCTGAGTTTCTGTGCCCGTTTTACCAGCTACTAACAGAGATGGACAGGATTATTCCAATATGGTTGTAGATGCATCTAGTCCTTGTTTTAGATTTGTCCAGTTTTTTGAAATATATTTTAAGGCGATTTTATTGGGGTGCATTAATATAATTTGATTGGATAGAAATCTGAATTTTACTTAATTTCAGAGTAGGCAAATCTTCCATGGATTCCCCACCCCCTTTTCCATTGTGGGAATTTCTTCCTTGTTCGGTGATGCTAGAAATTTCCTTGTCTTTCCTCCCTCTGTGTCTGTATATTTAAACAATGTCCCGTGTAAGAAGCATATAATTAAGTTTTGCCATTTAAATCCAATCTAATGATTTTTTACTAATTGACACATTGAATTGTCTAATCATAGCATTAAATAACTTTTATCCACAGGCATGTGAAATAATTGAGAAAGAACCCCAACTTGACTCATTTCCCATCAAATTTTACTTCTATATTTAATATCCAATAAAATATGTGCTATTTCATGTTGCTTTAACAAATTAGGTATTAAAAATAATAACACTGATAATAGAAACTTCTAGAAATATGCAACCTTAATGGCATCAGATTTTTTATAATATTTTTCAATTTACATACTTTTTAAGAGGAGTATGGTAGAATATCCATAAAATAATTTGTATCCTTGAAGTTATTATATCAGAATAAAAATTCTCTAGGGAAATAGAAAGTAAATATGAATTACAAACGTGTAATTATTAAAGGTCTGACGGTTGAAGATGAGCTTTTCCTTGTTTTTTTTTTTTTAATTTTTTTATTATTTTGTTAATCCCCATGTGGATAATTATGGTATCCAGTTGTGGCATTTCAATGTGCTTGTCTGTATTTTAGAGTGATGTGCTAGTTTTATTTTAAAACATCCATGACATCGCAATTATTAAAGCCTATGAAGAAAAATATACAAGCCTACTTAAAAACGTGGCAGTTTTTTACAGAAATGTTTTCACAGAATTCTTGCAGGGAGTTTACCAGCAACAATGTGAAGATTCCTCCCTCCATCGCCCTGCTCCCCAGCACATTGCTCTTGGAAACAATTCTGGTCAAATGCTTGGATAATTCTTCCTGGAAATCACGTACTTGTGGTTTAGTTTGCACAGATCACACCTGCCACCCTCCAGGATTCCTGCATATCCAGGGGCTTTTCTCTTTGGTGTTTGTTTGTTTGTTTTTAAGCAATGATTTTGCTGGAATACACCCTTCAATAGTCTCTTCAGAAAAGATCCACTGACTGATTCTGTTTTGTTTTGGGCTCACTGGACAGATAGCTTGACCGGGTGGAATCTTACGTTCTCGATTATTTCCCTCCTATTCTGAAACTATCTTTTACCTAAACGGACCTCAACTAAGCTGAAGTCTGGGCGAAGAATGCTTTCACCCTCTTATGGCATTTTTCCTCATAGTTTGTGCACGTTTTTGTTCGCTCTGCTTGGCGTGGGCTGGGCCTTTTCTTCTTAAATATCTGTGCAGTTCTTCAGTCTGTGAATTGTTCTGTTTTTTGCTACTGTCCATTTTCTCTGTTCGAAGACTCCCACTACCGAGGTGATAAATTTCCTAAACGAAACCCCTTTAACTGTTCTTTGTCCAAGATTTCTCACGGGTTTTTCATTTTTTCCTATGTGTTTGAAATCTTTCCTTTACTTTATCCTCTGTTTCTTCCAGTGAACTTTCCATTTGATAATAATACCCAAGGACTATTTTATCTTCTTATAGAATTATTTCCATGTCATCCTGAGTCTCTCTATGAATGGCAATTATATGTACTTTAAATCACTCTCTCCCCAACATTCTGTGTTGTTTTGAGGGGTCATCACTTGTCTTTGCTCATCTTGGTCTTTTTCTTTCATCCTATGTGTTTTCTTTACAAGTCTGATTCTGAACTGTCTATATTTACAGATGGGACATGAGATGATTTTTCTAGGTATCAGTGTGTTTCTCTCTGCTGCTTCGGGGGCAGGTCTGTCCCCACAGGTGCATGGTGCCAGCCCCATAACAAATGCATAGTAACACAAATATAAATGCACTGATGTAGATATGTGCACAGAGCCGGTCCTCGGTGCTTTGGATCCTCCAATTAAGCCCTGAGTTCTACAGCCCGATATATAGCTCTCCCATTAGCAAAAGACTAGTTAAGAATTTATATGTGAGAATAGCCAACCTGTGGAAGGTGCCGAGATGTCCATCGACAGAGGAGTGGATAAAGAAGAGGTGGTCCATGTACACAATGGAGTATTACTCAGCCATGAGAAAGGATGGAATCTCGCTGTCTGCAGCAACATGGATGGAACTAGAGGCTATTATGCTGAATGAGATAAGTCAATCAGAATGACAAATATCATATGATCTCACTCATGTGTGGAATTTAAGAAACAGAACAGAGGATCATAGGGGAAGAGAGGAAAAAATAAAATAAGATAAAATCAGAGAGGGAGACAAACCATAAGAGACCCTTAACTCTAAGAAACGCACTGAGGGTTGCTGGAGGGGAGGAGAGTGGGGGGATGGGGCAACTGGGGGATGGGCATGAAGGAGGGCACGAGATGTGATGAGCACTGGGTGTTCTATGCAACTGATGAATCACTAAATTCTACCTCTGAAACTAATAATACACTATGTGTTAATTAACTGAACTTAAATTAAAAAAAGAATTTACGTGTGTGGCTGAGCAGATGGGAAACCCATCCTTTGGCGCTGGACCCCACAGTTCCTGGAATGGGGTGCAAATACCAGATTGCCTGAGCTCTGTGCATGGACTGGGGGCTAGGAGGAAGTGGGGCTCGCGCTTCCCTGGGCTTTCCTTCTGAAGAAACAGGTGGAGGCAAGTGGGCTGCGTCCCTAGTGGGAGAAATTTGTCCCCTGCAGACCCCCAAACTGGTGGTCGATGCGGCGGGACGCTGGTGAGGTTTCGGTATCCTGCTAGCTTCTCTTGAAAACATGTTTTAGCATAAAACAGCTCACACTGAATCCGGAGTGAAAGCAGCAGTGTTCATCTGCCGTGTGCTCAGCCCCACTCTGCTAGCGAAACATTTGCCCTCCATTTCCAGACTGATGTCGCGGCAAGGTGAACGTCTAGAGAATTCAGTGAAGATCTTTAAAGCATCTTCGTGTACAAACCTCACACAAACAGGCTTGCCACGGTGCTCCCCGGATTACCGGACTGCACTTTACCCGAATTAACTCCCTCACTGAGTATTTACTGAGCATCAACTGTGCGGGGCTGGAACACAGGCTCTGGGGAGACAAGTACGGGAGAAGAAAGAAAAACAAACAAGCTTGAGCCCCGTGGAGACTCACAGTCTCACGGGGAAGGAGAGACGACAAACCGGGCTGAGGAGCAGAAGGATGTCCTCGGCAGAGAATGGGAAGAGTGGCGCCAATAAGGGGGTGGCTATGGAAGGATAAGGGGGTTGGAGGGACGGAGTGGGGCAGGCGGCAGCTTCAGAGACATGTTAGGTCTATTGCGAAGTGACCCGTATACAGACTGGGAAACCGTCCAGGAGCTTGCTGAGGGCAGAGAATCGGGGACCCAGTGCCGCGCCCTAAGTCAGGAGCATCTCTGATGCTTTCTGGGAACAGAGCGCGGGCAGGGGCAGGAGGGGAGGTCAGGGAAGCCTTGGGGACAGGGCCTCGTGGGACTGTAAGGGCTTCTTCCCCTGACGGCCGATATCATGTGCTCACAGGTTCACCTCACGCCAACGAGGCCACCGTCCCAGCGAGGAACGCCTGTGAGGGGCACAGGGTCTGCCGGGAGTCGCAGGGACCGCAAGACCAGGGCTGACAGGACGGACAGGACACGCTCCTCCCACCTGCCAGAGAAGCAGAGACGCTCAGACCCACCACCCACTAGTCCTGCCTCCCCGGGGCCGCCGCCGTCTGCCCCCCACCCCACGCCCACAGTTGGAAGTGCTCCCGAGCCTTCCCTGCCGGGGGCCCGTGAAGAGGAGAAGGCGGGCGGCCTGTGGGGAGCCCCCGACCCTCCTCCCGGGCAGCACCCCGTCTGCCTGACTTCCTGCCCAGGGAAAAGCCAGGGGGCTGGTGACCCCGATCTGAGGCAGGCGATGGGGAAAAATGGGCATTTGTTGTGCAAAGTGGAATGTGCTGTGTTCAGTCTGGTTTCTCCTACTTTGACTTCATTTTTATTTTTTGGGGAAGAAAATTAAAATCTCACATACTAAATTCTTATCCTGTAATTCCTGGAAATCATTCTGGAGTCAAGGATTTTTTGTCTGTTAGGAAACAAACGTGCATTTGGAGACTTCCTGTCGGGTTGGGGTGGCGCCAGCCAAGCAGGGCTTCTTGCTGCCAGGAATCCTGAGCAACGTGGCAGCCGCTGGGGCCAGGCCTGGGGGAGCGGCCTGGGGCGGGCCACGGGCTCTGCTGCCCCTGCGAACGGGAGGAGAGTCCTGGCATCAGCCCCAGCTGTGTGAGCGGGAATACGCAGGCCCGGGGCGCAGGGTGAGGACCCAGGGCAACGTCGGCCCCTCTGGCTCAGCGCCGCCTGCAGACTTCCGCTGTGGCAACTGCGGGCTGACAGGTTGTTTGGGTGGAAAGTGTCCAGGGCTCGTCCTGTGAGCCGCGAGGTGCCGGGGAATCTCCCCCCCAGGCCTCGCAGGGCCTGGCAGCTCGAACCGGGCAGGGGCACAGCGGTCCCTGATGGGCCCCCGGCTTGCTCGTGACCATGTGTGAGAGCTCGCTGAGGCCCCAGGCGCCTCCATCAGATGCAGTTTTCTGTCCGCCCTGAGGAACGGGCCACCCATGCGAGGTTCAGAGACAGAAGTCCGCCCGATTCCAACAGTGGCCCAAGAAATTCAGAGCGAATCTCACTACCAAAGTTTGGAAGTTGTTTAGCAATTAACATTAATGTTTTTCATGGAAAAACATTCCAACCGTGCGGGTAGGTTTCCCAGAAGCCCACGGAAGCTCCCAGCGTCCTGGGTGTGACCGCACGGCAGGGCCTGGGCCCCGGGCTTGGGCTGATCCTCCGTATTTCTGTACCGTTACTGAAGGCAGAGCAGACGCCCTCCTCCGTCGTCAGGGCCGGAGCCGACCCCATGGGGGACTGTCTGAGTCAGTCTCCAGGACAGAGTGGTGTCAGCCTTCGCTGAATGCCCGTAACAAGATGGCTCATTGTCGCAGAACAGCTCCCTCCGGGTGGTAACAGACCCTGGTTCTCGGCAGACGCGTGGCCACCACCCAGAGCCCGCCTCGCAGGGAAGTGGGCCGTTGATAAAGCCCTTCTGGACGAGGACTGAGCAGACAACGTGTCCTCGTGACCCCCTGAGGAGGAGCATCCATTTCTCTCCTCTTCGCACACGCTGCTGGTGACTGGCTCTGAGGGTCCCCTGCTGAAGGATGCTGCCCACCCAGGACCAGCTGGGGAACCTCCATTTCCAGGGCCCTTGTTGAAGCAGCTAAGCTTTCGTTCCGGTCAGCAGGGGTTTGCAAGAAGTCACCCCCACCACCCCGGGAATCCCGGCACCAGCTTGATGAGACAGGCACTTCTCCATCCCGGATTGAGAGACAAGAGTCCTGTTCTCCACAGTGACGAGAGGAGAAGGAGAGGAGCATGGACACAGATGGGCTCAGGCTCCTCCTCCGGGCAGCGGCAGCACGAGCCCCCACGCACCGGTCAGCGGGCCCAGGAGCTGGAAGGAGCCTCCCACCCTCGGGGCGCTGGTGCTGACCGGCGGAGTGGGGCCGCGATTCATCATGTTTCAGGTGAGGCCGTGAGGATGTCTCTTTTCCCAAGCCCAAGGTCACAAGGTCACCTGAATACGGTGGTCCGACTCATAGGCTGTCCAAACCGAACAGGTTCCCTGCCGTCAGCAGAAGCAGGTGTTTTCTTCGTGAGCTCGGCCCTGTGACGAAGCACGCCGGACCGGGGGCTGAAACACCAGACGTGCATCTCCTGACGGCTGGGAGTCCACGGCAGGTGTCGGCAGGGCTGCTTCCTGCGTGGCCTCTCCCTGGCTGGCGGCCGCCCCCGCCTTCCCGCCGCGTGGGAGGGGCCAGGGCTCTGGCGTCTTCCTCTTCTCAAAAGGACACCAGACCTATGAGATCAAGACCCACCCTCATGACCTCACGGGACTTTAACAGTTTCCTACAGCGCGCCACCCCCAAGTATGGCGACCCTGGGGCTCAGAGCTTCAACCTGTGAGCTCAGGGGAGACTCACTTCAGTCCACGACAGGGACCAACATCTTCCTCTCTGTGAGCCCAGGAGACTCACCGTGTGGGACCAGAGTCTCATTTCTGCGAAAGCAGTAAGCTAGGAGCAACGGCTCGTGGGGCCTTCCAACGCTGACTCGCGAACTTTCTTGGCAGATGCACTGTGCACATACATCACGTTTCCCATACCCTGGTTTGCGGTTCCCCGAACTCAGCATCTTGTCCTCCACCTGCTCAGTGACCATCCCGCCCAGCCGCAGCCCCACCATCTCCCCTGTCCTCCGCCCGTCCCAGCTCAGGCCGTCCGGTGACGGCCACCGACAGCCCTTATCGAGAGCTCCAATCCTTTGAGTCTCGTCACCGTCTTCGGGTCAGACTCTCGTCCCCTCAATGTCCAGTCTCCCCACCTCGCTCCATGCAACTTCCTGAAACACCTCCTTTCCTGTGATCCCAACAATTCGCGACCTCTCTTGAGTTACTTGGTTAAACCACCGTCGTGCAGCTGAGCACAGCTGGGGAGCACTCACGAGACTGAGCAATGTAACCAGGAACCCCGGCCTGGCCCTTGGGGCACCCATCTGCCCCGTCCACCCAGCCTCCTCCCCCCTCACTGCGCCAGCGCGGCCCCTGTCCTCACCGACCACTCTCCTCGGGGAGCTGAGGCAGCCTGAGGAAGGCCCCCATGTGCCCCCCCCCCCCCCGGCCGGATGCACTTACGTCCCCATGTGTGCCCGCGGGCCCTGCCTTCGGCCCTGACAACCACGATGACTAGCCTTGTCCTATGCAAAGAAAAAGCCCTCGTGTGCGCTGGACCCGGCTCATGTCGCCTACGCAACAGCCTTTCTCCAACCAATCTCTGCTTACTTCCCCCACTTCATTGTTTTTCTGCTGGATTTTTCCCGTCAGCGAGGGCGCATGCTGTTATCTGTCCCAGTTTAAAACACAATCAAAACAAAGCAGAGCAGAAACATTTGAACCACGGTGTCCGACAGCCACGTACCTTGAACACTGCGGACGCTTCCAGACCAGCCCTCCCCGCCCTCGACCCCCCAACCCGACCCCATCCTCCCCCCAGGGAACTCGCTCTTCTCGCGGTCGCCACGCCCGGCGTTGTGCGTCCAGCATCTGGTCCATCTGAGCCTCTCCGGGCACATGGGCAGGACCTCCTTCTCTACCTGAGCTGCCCTTGCTCCAGCACCCCCGTCCCACCTCTCAGGCCCTCGCACCAGCTGCTCCGTGAGGCCGCTCCGGCCCCCCACGAGCGCCCCCGGCCCGTCGCTCTCCCCCCCTCGCCTGGAGGACCTTCCCAAAGCCCCTGAGGGAGGCACGCAGGCTCGCTTTGATGGCGGACGGCACCCATCGCCTGCCGTTTGCCCGGTCACCACCGTCCACTCGGCGCTGTGCTGAACCCTTACATTCAGGTGCGAGTGGGCTTTTGAGTCTCCAGTCGTGGATGAAGACCCTGAGGCCCAGAGGGTGGTATTATTCCCCTGAAGTCACACAGCACAGACCACCTGAGGCAAGGTGACCCGGCCGGTCGGATTCGGCAGGCCATGCTCGTGCACGCGCTTGAGCGACATTACCGCGCTGTAACTTCTGCCCAGGAGGGAAAATGTGGTCCATCTGCTGCTGGGCACCCTCACTCCCCGTGGACACTGAGACCCGGGGTACGGCTCAGAGGCTGTCTCCCTGGCCCGTCCCTTCACACGCTTGCCCACCAGCCTCGTCGCTGCAGTGTGCTCGCTCGCAAGCACTCCGCAGAGCTAACTCGCCCCGTACATCCTCGCGGTGGTTCTCCCACACCTGCAACGGATTTAAACGTCCCTGGCAGGATCCATCCGTCAGCGCCGGTGGGGAGAACGGAAACGTCTGGAGATACTTCAGCCGGAGGGGTGCAATCCCGAGAATCGGTCGTCCCAGGAGCAGAAGGAATGAGACTCCAACCAGGGCGCCAGGATGCCGCCAGAAGGCCTCGCAGTGCAGGGCGGTGGGAGGTGCTGGAGCTGGGTTGTGGGGCCGGCTTCCAGCAGGGACCGGGACCAGGACGTGGGGGGCCCTGGCCAGAAAGAGCCGCCGCCAGACCCTACCCAGATAGGGAAAGAGCAGGAGAAACGCTCTGGGGGCGCCCACCCCTCACAGCCGCCGGAGCCCGCACGTGGGGACACACAGGCTCGGGGCCCCATGCGTGACCCGCGGGCTCCACAGCCCAGCTGCCAGGGGCATGTCTGACCCACGTGGACTCAGGTCTCGTCTCGTCAGGAGGGGAGCACCAGCGATGCGCACTTTGCCTTCCCACCAACCTGAGGGCGCAGAGCGGAGCGCCCGCCCGCGTGGGGAGGCCCGGGGCCCCTGCCCGGGAGCGGCCGATCCTGGGACGCACAGCACAGCTGCCGGGGCATCTGCAGTCCGTGGTGGCACCTGCAGCATAGGTTTCAGGGAAGATGAACACGGCCAACGTGAGTCAGGCCGGAAAAGCCAGGTGCCCTGAAGACACAGGAAGAGAGGGCATCATGTTTTCCAGAAAGGAGACTGGACGGACTTGGCTTATTTAACTGATTGTCTTTGATCTCTGGCACGTTCACACTGGTGACCTGCTACTACGAGTCACAGAGAAAAGCGGACGAAAGAAATGACCCAGCGTGGCCAAGGCCCACTTTCCTCAGCACGACAGCCGCCCAGGCGGGGCAAGGCGGCCCCGGGCATGTGTGGCGCTCGGGGGTGCGTGTCCCCGTCTACCAGCCACACGCTCACGCCGTGCTGGCCGGCGGTCAGATCCGTGCTCGGCGCTGTGTCCATCACCCCTTTTCCCGGGGGCCTCTGGAGCGGGTCCTGCCTGGCCCTGCGGCGAAAATCACTCCTGTGTCAGACGGAAACGTAAAGAAACCGTGTAAAGGGGACGGTGGTGTCAGGGTTAAAGGTCACGGATCTCACCATTCGGAAACACCCCTGCAACGGTGAGAGGGGAGAAACAGAAACAGCATTTTCTTCTCTTACTGAAATGACATTACCCGTGGTCTTTCCACTAAAGCTTTTTGAAAATTACTCAGTAGGAATAACTGCTATGTTTTCCAATTATGGAGTTTAGAAAAGAGCATTCACTCAAAAGTTAATGGGATTTGTGGCTTAGGGGTTGCTTTATTATTTTGGAAAAAATGTTATTCATCTAGATGTCAGCTTGTTTGAGAAAATGCAAAGCACTGCATTTTGTAAAAGTCCTATATTTGTTTCTCACATCCATTCCCAAATAATAAGCAGAGCAGAACAGATTCTGGGCCTGGCTCAGGGCTGTGTGTTCCCCAAGACACTAAATATTAACAGAGGAAGCGGAGTGGTTAGCAAGGAAGACGTGGCCTCATCAGAGGCATCGGGACAGGCTGGCCGTGGAAGCTGCCTGGGGCCAGAGGTGGGCCGCTGCCCACAGATGGTGGCCACCAGCCCAAGAGACGGGGTCTGCCTGCTTAACACCCTGTTGTGTTGTTCAGCTCATAAGAGGGTCTTAGCTTACATCTCTGTTTACTGAAAACCATAATAAAAATCAATTTCCTGCCTATGAAACCCCTGTATTAATAAAAATGAATCATGCTCAAATTTTTAAAATGAGCATTCTAAATTACTTTTCAGTGTTACACATTTACAAGGAGATACGAATTAGGAAGTCACTTACATGTTATCGACATAAATGTGTTAACTTCGCAGGATTCTAAACATTTTATCTCTGACAGAATTAGAAATACCTTGTCGAGCCCTCATTACATGAATCCTTTGTCAGCAGACATTGCTAGAGACTCTCTTCCAATCTATTCCTGAAAACGTCCACAGTGGCCGGGGTCACGCGGTCCCACGTCTTTTCCTTTCCCGTGGCCCTGACGTGGACCTGGGGTCTGGCAGCTCGCAGGGTCAGCAGAGATTAGACTTCTTCATTTTTGACTTACTTTTTCTCACCAAAGCCCCTTCCAGTGGTTTGTTCTGTTAGGTTCTTTCAGGTATTCATGCTTTCTTAGCTCACTACTTAAACGTCAGAGATTTATTCAGTGCAGACCCAGTGGGGTGTTCCTCATCACGTGATTGTACCCAACGTTCACGAAAATATATCCTGTCTGAAGTGATCCCAGTTTTCCCGGTATATTTATGATTTTGTAATCAAATTTAGGCTGTTGACAAATCAGAGTGTATTGATTTACTTGGGTCTTCGCATATAAGCCTTAAAAAAAAAAAAAAAAATCCTAATTGTATGCTCCTTGTTTCTTTTCCTCAACTTAAAAACTTAAAAAATCTAACCTGTCAGAAGCTCATTTGTGCTGAAACCAACTTGCTCTGATGTGACATGGGTTGGTCAAAACGGGCTTCCCTCCTTCATCCTCATATTTGGGGCCATGTAAAGGTCAGTGGTGTAGACTACACAGATGGCCAGGTTTCCCTGCGCTAACCTCCCCCCGTGACACGTGGCTCTCAAGGGCACTGGTGGTGGCTCATCTTATGTGTGTCCACACGGGGCTCAGGGAGCTGATGAGATGTCACCTTCAGGTGTTTCTATGAGACTGATTCCAAAAAAAGGTGAGCATCTGAGTCAGTAGACTGCAGAACTAACGAAGAGGGCCCTGACCCATGTGGGCAGGTGTCACCAAGGCCCTGAATATCACAGAGAGGGACAGCAAGACTGAATCCGCACTCTCTCTTCCTGATCCCACCACTGGTGTCCCTGGGTCTCCAACTTACAGGGGACAGACTGTGGGACTTCTCATACCCCATAATCATGTGAGGCAATTCTTGTAACAATTCTCCACTTACTGGAGTGCATCCTTAAAGGAGTGCATCCTGTTGGTTCTGTTTCTCTGGAGAACCTGACCAACACTTCAACATTTCCTACAGTGGCCTCTATGCCTGCAGCAACGGTCTCCATAATGTAGACAGTGTTTCGTATGCAGCTTGAGACAGGAACAAACGAGAAAATAAACATGCATCTTCTCATCACCCACTTCCTGAGAAGTAATATAGAAACCATGTGAACTGCAAACCAAATTACTGCTCCTTACTAAGGAGTGAAGGAAAAAATACCTACCTACCTATCTATCATCTATCCATATCTACCTGTCTATATCTATCCATCCATCCATATATCTATCTATTTATCTATCCATCTGTCCACCCATCCATCCACTCATATATCTATCTATCCATCCATCTATCTATCTATCCATCTATTACCCATCCATCTATCCAACCAACCTTCCATTCGTCTATCCATCCATCCATCCATATATCTATCATCCAACCATCCATCTATCTATCTGTTTATCTATTCATCCATCTATCTATCCATCTATCCCTCCATCCATCTATCCACTAGCCATCCATCTATCCATATATCTATCCATCTATCCATCCATCCATATATCTATCTGTTTATCTATCCATCTATCTATCTATCTATTCATTTATCCATCCATCTGTCTATCCACCTATCCATCCATCCATATATCTATCCATCTATCCGTCCATCCATCTATCCGTCCATCCGTCCATCCATCCATATATCTATCATCCATCCATGTATCTATCTATCTATATCTATCTTTCTATCTTATCTATCTATCTATGTCTATCGAAAAACCACATTTAGGCATGCAAAGGAGGCTTTAGCAAGAAGCAGAGCCAGCCAGGGAAGACTTTAGGAAGCCAGCAGGACTCACAAGGCTTCAAACAGCATGTACACGCAGACTGTAGGGCAGCCCTATGCATCTGAACACGGGTGCAGTGTTCAGCCACCCCATGTGGCTCAGCCTGTTGACTTCTTTGCTACTTGGTAGGTAGATTGGCTGGTTGAAGTCAATACAGTGTTAACATCCTCCCTGTTGTCTGGTCCCTCCACTAAGAAAAAAAGTCTGTCCTTTAAAATGGGTTAGGGGGGAGGGGAGGTGGGGGCGCCTGGGTGGCTCAGTGGGTTAAGTGTCTCTCTTCAGCTCAGGTCATGATCCCAGGGTCCTGGGATCGAGACCAGGTTGGGCTCCTTGTTCAGCAGGGAGTCTGCTTCTCCCTCTCCCTCTGCCCCTCCCCCTGCTCGTGCTCACTCTCTCTCTCTGTCAAATGAATAAATAAAATCTTTTTTTAAAAAAAGGGAGGGGGTGTGGATTTACTGAAATAATTGAATGGCGCAGCTGTGCCCTTGGAGGCCATGGAGTAGTCTCAGACCCAGGCAGGGCCTAGGAAATGAAGAAACTGAGGCTATTTCCATTGGCTCCCGATATCTTCCACAACTGGAGGCCCTGTGTGTTCCACCAGGTCACCCGGAAGAGTATGTGTGGCCATGCCTTCCCTGTCGGCTCCCTCTGGAGATGATGTCTCCAAGTGGTGTCCAACCCAAAGGGCAATTCTAGAGACAGGACGTTTGGAACAGGTGGGAGAAGGGCGGCCACTGTGGGGAGATGTTCTAACAGAGCTTGTACCCTCCTTCAGCTCAAATGTGACACCAAACCAGCTCTGGTCAGAATGCTAGCGACATCCACACCCTCCTACTGGGTGACCAGCGAGAAGCTGAGCCAGACGTGGCTAATAAAGATATCTCCAGGTACTTGTTGGTGCCTAGTCTGTATGGTTTGAAGAGGCCTGTGTGCTAGAACGTCCTACCCGGACTCCGAACACCATTTACCTGGCCTTCTCAGTGGACCGCTCCACCGTAATTACTCCAAGTTCATCCACACAGAGCCGTCAGCTGTCCCCACGGCCCTATGTCCAGTGCATGAGTCAAGAACACGGTGACACTTCTAAGGGTTAGCTCTCGAAGGATGAGCTCATGAAAATAAAGCTCACTGTGCAGAGCACCTCTTGTCTGCGCAGCTGCGTGCAGGTCTCCTGTAGGTGCTGCTCTCAGGTGGCGGTCCCGGGCAGCCCTGCTTGTCCACACTGTGCACAAGACCAGCCAGAAGCTGAGCTGCATAGTCTTCGTGTCCCACGAGCCAAGGAGCGAAGCCAGATGCCTCCCTGAATAACGAAGGCTCAATTTTTCTGCAAAGTCAAGGCCAAGAGAAAAGGGAACATAAAAAAGGACACCAAAAAGAGGCCACAGCCGAACACCCCAAGTCAAAGCTCGGCTGTGGTCACTTTGTGCCCCTCCCCGCACACACCCTCCTCGCCCCGTCCCTCATCGTGCCCTGTGTGTACTGATCTTCTTCACCCTCAGATGGGACCCCTGCCCCGGGGCAGCACCGGCTCCAAGAGAGGCCTTCCCGCGTGTGGCGGCTCCGCGCCATGAAGTCTTGCCAACACACCGTGGGGGCAGAGCGGGTGGCGCCCCCCCTGGAAGCCTGTGTGAAACCTGCCCACAAACCGCCTGGTCTCCTGAACCACTGTAACTAGTGATGGAGGTGAGCCCTCCCCAACACGGAGACAACTGTTCGGCGACTCTGGTTAATGTGGCCACTTTCACAGCCGTGAGCCTGAGCAACGGGCATGCCCAGCCATACCAGGTCCCCGCCGGTCACTAAGGCCCTCTGCTTTGTGCGGCTTCCATGCACACCGTGGGCAGGGGAGTGTCTGCTCTGCAGTCCCTGGGTTAAGAAGATGCTGTGTGGCACACGTTCTAAGACTTACTGTGGGGTAAGAGCACCGACCTCTGTCCACCTGGGGTTGTGAGGGACAGCTGTATGCCTAGGAACAGTGAGAGACTGTAAACGTGGGAGGCTTTTGACATGTTTGTGTTTGAAAATTCAGCCCATGTGAAATGTTGGAGAACAGAGCAGGGCCATGAAGAGAGAGCTCGGATGACGACAAGTCTGGGCTCTCGGGACTGGCCACTGTGGCTCATCGGGACCACACACAGGACTGGGACGGCCCTGGGACACCTGCAGGGGCAAGAAGCAGCCTGAGCTCTGCACCACCCAGAGCCTGGCCTGAGGGCTGGATCCAGGGAGGACAGACAGTGACCCCGTTACAGTGACCCCGTTGCACCTAGGTCACAGAGGGCGTCTTACAGACAGCACATCAGAGCGTGGAGGACTACCTCTTGAGAGCTACCAGGTGCCAGGCTCCATGGGAACCACTTGGCACCATCTCCATCTCCCAGTCCTGGACGACAGACCTGAAAGGACTTGCCCCCCACCCTCAAATGAGTGAGTCAGTGGGCAGTTCCACACCCAGAAATTAAAGCACAGTGGTTGCCTCGTTCGAGGCGAGAGCACACTCCCACACCATGTTGGGGTGGACCCCCGCCACTGAGGGTCGGTCTCTGCGGGCTCTCAGCAAGGGGGAGGGACCCTCCAGGAGGGCGAGCTGTCCCAGGGAACACTGAAGGGACAGCCGCGAGGACACGGAGGCGCCGGCCCCCAGACCAGAGAACACACCAGCGGGGCTCTCCAGGGGCCAACGGGCCTTCCGATCAGCCGCCTGCTCAAGTGGAGATCCTGCCAAGAGCGCTGGAATCATGCTGCAGTCCTGAGCGAGGTCGGGGCCGGGGGTCTTGTCCGCCCCCACGGCCACCGTGGCGCATGTGAACTCCAGTCGCTGTGGAGGTCCCGGGGCAGCGCTCCCCGTGGGCTGGTCCCCAGAGTGGACGTTTCTCGGCTCTTCGGTCAGGCCAGCCAGGTGAATCCACTGCCTCTTGATTTGCAATCTTGGGGAAGAAGTGTGCATTTTTATTACTTTCCAGCCGTATGGCAAGCATTTCCCCGTCTGGCTCAGACACTGAGGAAACTCTCTTGATAGAGCGTCAGGGTTCGAGACACCCAGACTCCCAGGAGCCCGGTGCGCATCTAGAGGTGCGGCGGCTGCCCCTCCTTCCCCAAATACACCATTAGGTCATTCTCACTACCGCCACAAGAATTTCGACAAACTGGGAATCATAAGGTGGTAAATAATGATATGTTATCACAGGCAAATAGGAAATTGAAAGTTTAAGCAAAAACGAAGGCTGAAGTCACAGTGCAGACCAAGAAAGCCCACTGGGGAATTGACGTGCGGTCACGGCGTCTGTCCGGGAGGCACCAGGGCTGTGGGTGACTTGCCTGGTGACACTTGGCAGGAAGAAACTTGCACTCATCGGAGGAGTATTTTAAAGCATTAAGAGAATGTTTTACGTATAAAATATTTAAAGAATATTTGAAATATTTTAAGTGATTTAGTGATTTATCGAAGTCTGAGAAAGGAAATGGGGGACCCAAGCTGTCTCACTTGTTTTAAAGGGATTATGATTAGCTGGGCAACAACCTGATCCCGGCCGCTGAGGGATGCAGAAGGACAACTTTGTTCGCACCCTTCGCAACGCAGGTCTTGAATCTACCAGGACTTTGTTACAGTGGAGGGGCGAGCAAGAACCCCACGGGAGGTCGCTGCGTGGGCTGGGCTCCAGGACGTGCCCAGTCTCCCCTGCGCTGGACCCTCTCTCCACCATGTGCTCCGAAGCTGCTACTCACTGTATCTTTACATTTGTTTCCAGAGATGGCGAAAATGTGCAGAAATCCTTGGGGATCCTGGGCCGGAAATCTTGCTTGTGACCCCACGGCCCCCTGGCCTGAAGCAGGGAGACCTACTCACTCGGGATCCCATGGACCCCCAGGTAGACGCTGGGGAGAGGGAGTCGTGGAATACATTCCTTTCCCTTGAGAAAAAGGAAAAATGTTCAATAATTTTATTTTGAAATAAAAAGGCTGCCTCTCCAGACTTTGTTGAAAAAGCATACGCCACTCTGGGGCTCCAAACGGGCTGGACAAGATCTGGCTGCACCGGGCCGTCTGTGGGGTTGGTGGGCTTCAGCCTCTGTAGGAAAGGGATCCCTCCTTCTGCGTGAGCATGTGTTCCCGGGAAGACTGGATGTGCTCCCGGGGTAAGTCTGTCCTCCACCGCACATCTTGCTCCCCACAGCTCGGCTCCTGAAACGATCGGGCCCTCCCGCCTCGGGCCTCTGTCCCTGCCCTCCCTTTGCTGCCTGCGCCGACCCCTGTCCGTGCCACCTCCCTCCAGACGCCCCACTGACGCCCTGCTGGCCCCTCCATGCCCTCACCATGCCTCACACTCTCACAGAGGAGGTCACTCCCAGGTGCGCCCTGGAGGAGTGTGAGAGCACCTGCCACCCCTCAGCCTGAACTACCCCGAGCTCATGGGAACAGGGACCTCGGCTGCGCCTGGAAGGACGAAGGCTCCCAAGCCGTCCAGTGATGAGAACCACACGTCAGGTGTTGAGAGAGGGCACTAGCCCGGCCCTGAAGACCCCGCGCAGCAGAAGGAATGAGCACACGGCCGCGTGGAGCAGAGCTACTGGCAGCTTTGGGGTCACCGGGAGCTGCTTGCAGAGGTGGCAGGGACGGAAAGCCTTTGACGAGGCTCCCAGGCACCTGTCCGAACCTTCGGTATCAGCGTAAGGTACACGCTTACCTTACAGATGCCGCTGCTGCGGCCCAGACGATCGCAGAGATGTGCTGAGGACACGCACCGGGCTTACACCGGGGCGCTGTGGAGGAGGAGCCCTGAGGAGCACCAGGCAGGGAGCCGGCAGCCCTCCCGGGCGGCCCCAGCCGCAGAAGGTGAGCGTGAAGGACGGTGGCAGCAGGAACCGGGACTCCAGGTGGGGGCGGGGAGAGAGGACGTTCCTTGTGGGAAAAGCTGAGCGTCCAGGCTGAGGTCTCTCCGGCGGTCCGGGATAGAGGCTGGGACGTAGGTGTCCGTGGACGTGCAGGGGTCTGTGGACAGACGCAGTGGCTGAAGGGTACCGTTCGGGAGAGAATGTAGCCATTGACCGCAGTCTCACCTGCAGTGACACTCACCTGAGGAAAGACGGGCACTGGTTCGCACGAAGAGATAGGAGTGAGTGGTGGTTGTACGACCAAATGTCAGGTCGGTGAGCACTTCAAGTCGTCCGCGGGCTCCCGAAGGCCAGGCTCCCGAGGCTGTGCGGGGGCACGTCTCCAGAGAGCCCAGGCGCAGCACGGAGGACGTGGCAGTCTACGCCATCAGCCAGCCATCCCCAAGTGGAAAGAGAAGTCGGTTTTATGTTGCAACATGAGTTAAGAATAGGCAAATCCCCAGCAATTTTGTCTGGCAAAATTATACTTTTAGGCTTATGCCTATGCTTTATATTTTAAAAGCTCAAATTATTTTATGACCTGAAAATACATCATCTTGCTCTTTGTTTTCAATGCCACATCTGTAACCTCTCATACTATTTAAAAAAATGTTCCCCTTTGGACAAGTGAAGAAAGAAATATTATTCAGTTAAGACCAATTCCTGAATGATTTTTATGTATCTCCTTGATGAACAGTTGGTGGTGGGGAGGACCGAGCACTGCTTGGCTCTATGGATGCACCGTACTCGGCAGGGGCCGTCACTCGACACTGGGGGTGTGGGGCATCCAGAAGGTAAGGGGGAGCTGAGGATGGTACAAAGAGTGAATGACGGGTCAGTAGTGAAACGGAAGTCTCCTACCTCCAAACCATGTGGTCTCCACCCTACGGAGGCTCTTTGGGTCCCTTTTTATTTCAAGCATTCATGATAGTGGCAGGTATGGACCCCAGGCACGGGGCGTCCAGCCCATGACTGAGTACAGTCGTGGTGAATAGTCCTGATGGTAGAAATACGCGATCTTCTTTCTTGATCTATATCAAGACACATCCTAAGGAAGTTACTAGATTTCCAGAAAGAAGAAAGAATGCTGGAGGAATGCAGGTGCGATTCCTGCTCCATGGCATCCGTCCACGCTGCACCCACCCACCCCGCTCCCCTCTGGGACTAGCCCCTCTCCCCTGTCCTGTCCACCCCCTAAGATTACTACTGGTGAGAGCACCTAGTGGGGCCCTAATTCAAATAAGAGAGGGACAGACCTGAAACCAAATATTGAACAACTTTGAAAGCACAGGTAGACATGGAGTAACTTATATAAACGAGTGGGTGAAAGAACAAATAAGTAGAACTTATAAGTAGGTCTCTTTACTAGTGGACACCACAATATGTATTTTATAATTTCATCTTTTCTGCCTCTAATTATTTTCATATTTCAATAGCCATTGTGTTGTATTGCATACAACAGTTACTGGACAGGGTCCCCCCACAGGGCTAAAGGGAAGAGTCAAACAAATACATCAACGAACATTGATAAGGAGCAGACGTGGACGGCCGGCTCATTTCCCACAGAGCCGAAGACCTTCCTCCTGGCCCTGAGGTTGAACAACCATTTGCTAATTTATTGGATATTTCTCTTCGTTGCCAATGAGGAAGATGAACATAAACAGGATGCTATAATTAGGAGCAGCCTCATGAGTTAAGATCATGTGAGTTTTCAGAGACATTGGCTCCATTTTAACCTAATTAATGCAGAAATGCAAACTCGAACATTTGAGAATCTTTAAAATCCTATTTTAGCCAAAAGATTTATCTCATGGGAGATAATGCCCAACCGAGCCAAAAGCAGCGAATGCTTGCTCATTCTAGCGAGAATGTGCCCTGTGTGGAGATAGGGCATCTGGCGTATTTCCAGGACACGTTTGTTTGCCCTGCAGTCGAGTAGGATGGGACCCACAGCCGAGGGGGTGGGACGTCCGGGAGTCCAAGTGACCACCCCCCACGAGAGTGCTGATACCCAGCGAGCAGTGGATGGCTTTTCCTCACGTTGCCGGAAACCTCTAGGTGATCCCATCCACTGATGGAGGGTCTCTTGCTGACGTTTGCTCTTCCTGGCAAAGTGCGCCAGGTCACCTCCACGACGGGGAGGGCGTCGTGCTCGTGGGACGGTAACGTGACCGTGCAAACGTGCGTGCAGGTGGGAGTGTGAACGCCGTGCCTGGAGTCGCGGCTGTCCCTCCTGCAGGTCGCTCATTAACACGCCCACTCTCCAAACATGTGTTAATCACCACTGTGCGAGGCTCTTCACCGGGACGGCAGCAGCAGGTGCTCTCGGGAGCACGTCCGCGGGTAGCCACTTCAAATTCCCTCAAAGCCAAAACACAACACGTGGCGCCAACATCGGTGGTCGTGGTAGATTTTTGGCTCCAAGATAAGAATAAATCCATATGACCCTTATCTACACTGGCAGTAAGTTGGGTCAGAATCTTGAAATAGTGATCTTTCTATAACTGATGGAAATATGGACACTGGGTTTCTGGGCAGACATGACGCAAAGTCTCTGCTTTTGGAAGAGGCCATCCGTTGCTTCCCGGCCACCAGCAGTGGAAGGTTCTGACGCGCACCTGCGCTGTCCCCCAGAGGAGCTGGTCTCCCCGGCGTGCCGTGTAGGACGGTCGACTGGACTTGTGCTCCGTGCAGAGTAACGAGGACACGCTTCCACAGCTTTGTCCCCTGTGACAAGGAGACATGCATGATAATCTGACTTCTCTGAAACCGGCCGAGGCAGGGAGGGAGGGCACGCCGCGGGCTCAACGGGAAGCCATGTTGCTGCGGGCTCCAGGGAGCCGGGGGTTTGGGCTTCGCTCCTTCCAGGGAGGGGGTCCGTGCAGGCCTCAGGAGAGGGGGCTCCTGCCCCAGCATCACCAGGCAAGGGTTTTAACAAACAAACTGCATGTGGGTCCTAGTACTTCAGTCCCCTGATGTGCTCTCGGAGCCCCCTTCACTCACCAGCGGGACAAAAGCTTTGTTCTGCTGGAAGCAAAAATATTTAAAAATCTCATTTGTTGTCAGTCTTACTCAGTGGCTCCTTTTCGTCTGTTCAAACAGTATAATAGTATTTTGAATTTTGTTTGAAAGGGATTGGTCGTGATTTGAAACTACCAATTTTGTGTTTGCAAAATAAGAAAGGTTGTAGCTAATCATAGCACACCAGAAGAAAAGGGCTATAGCAGATCATGGACACAAGGTCTTCCCACCCGGTCTCGGGGGTTTGGGAGTTTTCATTCAGGGTTATTCCACCAGACAGAAAGAAATGGCCTAATGCTGACCAATCTCTCACCCAAAGCATGACCAGGTTCCGGGGGGCACTTTTAGAGTAATTCCTTAAGTGGTTAGTTATGGAAGGTGCCCCTTCCTTCCTTCCTTCCTTCTTTCTTTCTTTCCTTCCTTCCTTTCCTTCTTTCTTTCTTTCCTACTTCCTTCCTTTCTTCCTTCCTTTCTTCTTTCCTTCCTTCCTTCCCTCCTTCGTTCATTCCTTCCCTCCTTCCTTCATTTTCTTCCTTCCTTTCCTTCCTCAATTCTTTCCATCCTTCCTTCCTTCCTTCTTTCCTTTCCTTCTTTCTGTCTTTCCTACTTCCTTCCTTCCTTTTTTCCTTCCTTCTTTCTTTTTTTCCTTCCTTCCTTCCTTTCCTTCTTTCTTTCTTTCCTACTTCCTTCCTTTCTTCCTTCCTCCCTTTCTTCCTTCCTTTGCATTTGGTCGATGAGGATGACCCCCAGTGGCATTTTTATTAGACCAGCTTCAGAGTTTGCAAGTCTGTAGGCTGATATCTCATGCTGAGAGGCTTCAGTTAGGTGTTTGGTGGGAAACACTGTGAAGAAACACAGATTTGAGTGCAGAAGACCCACCTGTCCACACTGGCTTCTCATATAGGCGTGGATCTGAGTGAGCTTCAGCCTGCCTCTGAGCATCCATTATGAGGCCATAAAATATACTTTCTTATTGGATAAAATTAACAAAACTGCATCACAAAGTTTTGACCAAGTACAATAATATATGGGAAGATCCTTGTGTGACTAATTATTAGGATTTTGTTATCAATATCCTGACATTGATGTTCTGGCCCATGGTCCTTACACTTAAGAACTGCCTGGGGGCACCTGGGCAGCTCAGTTGGTTGAACACCAGACTCTTGGTTTCAGCTCAGGTCATGATCTCAGGGTCGTGGGATTGAGCCCCGTGTTGGGCTCTGTGCTCAGTGCAGAGTCAGTTTGAGATTCTCTCTCTCCCTCTGCCTCTGCCCCTCCCACTCCTGCTTGCTCTCTCCCTCTTTGAAATAAATAAATCTTAAAAAAAAAAAAAAAGAACTGCCTCATTCCAGCAGCCCAGCTCAAACCAGAGGGGAAGAAATGTGGGCAAGACTGCCCTCGCCTTCCCACAAGGAAATCTGTGGTGACGATGGCCGTCACCACTATGTGAGGACAAGGAAAGAGGGGACCCTCTTCCAAGGCTCCTGAAGCCTGAGGACAGCAAATGGCAGTATTGATCTTATCTTATCCCATAAGAGTAAGAGTCACAAATACTAAATGTAATATCGATCAATAATCAATAACTTCCTACCAAAGAATCACAGGATTCAGTTGAAAGAATCCATCTTTGGAAATGCCGGTGATAACATGTTCTTTCGTTTAGCCCAATCTTTTTATTTCCTCCAAAGCTAACCCTTCCCAAGGGTGCTGCAGTCGCCTGTGAGGAGCAGCTTGGCATTCATGAGCTCCTGAGTTTGTTCCTGGTCCCTTGCCCTCCCTGCCAGTGCCAGGCCGGCCAATGTAGACTTCGGGAGCTCCTGTTGGTAGAGGAGAGGGCAGGGTGTCCTCCTTGCCCTGCACCGAGGCTCTGGAGCTTCTGCCAAGGCTTCATGAATGTCTTCTATTGGATTCGTTTTATGCACAGATCTTGTGATTAGGTTTATTTCCCCAGGAAGGTTTACAGAGATTCACAACAAACTTTTGAGGTAAAGCTTCATAAAGAATCTCAGAGAAGTTGAAATACCCCCCTGACCCTATTCTCCATCCTTCCCTCTGGGAAGCCATAAAGCGTTACTTCTCAGCCAATTCTGCCTGAGATGCAAATACTTCTTGGTAACAGGGTAGAGTCATGTGTGAATGTGGCCCAGATTGTTCCTGCCAATACAAGCCCTTGAATTATGCTGAAGACGTTCTGTAAGCAGTTTTCAAGCTGAGTTCATAGTTCTGGGAGCTCATTCAATAGAAACAGCTTCTAATGAAGGATCAGGACCCGGAGCCCTGCATCTCTCCAACCCCTTCAGGGACCCAAGGGACAGAAACTCCATCCCCAGCAGCTCAGCCAGGCACCTCGCCAGCTGGTCACTCTTATTTCCCCTTTACCCCCTTGTCAAACGCGAGGGTGAGATACTCCATGAGGACGGGCTGGCAGCTGTGTGAGCCCCGTCCTGACCTCCTGCAGCTGTACCCCATTTGCCCTGAGCCTCCTCTGCTCCTACTGGTGTCCTTGTGAGGTCCCTTCTGCTGTTAGGACACCTCTCAAGCATGGTTTCCCCAGACGCACCAGTCACCCCACCTCACCCCGTAAACCAGAGCCACCCACCTCTCTCCTCGCCATGATTGTCTTTTCTGAAACTCCCTAATTAGCCCGGACCTGGTCACCCTCCCTCTTGGATGCAGGTGAGGTTACTGTGGGGTGCAAGTGCTTCTGCAAGTGTGGTCATGGTGCTCTCGAGTGGACGGGCCACTGGCCACCTGGGGAGACCCCTGGCAGACAGGACCCAGCCTCTGGTCTCAAGGGTCATGCTGGGAAGTCTTCGGATGCCAGAGAGCCAGCTTGAGATTGGGGAGTATGGAGGGTTGCACTTCAGGGAGAGGGAGACACGGCCACTCCCAACCAGAATCAGAACGTCTGTCTCCCAGGGAGTGGCGACTTCCACCCTGGCTTCACGGCAGAGCAGGGTAACTCTGAGGGGTCCCAGCTCCTCGGTCCCCACTTCAGCCAGCCCAATTGTCAGCTGGGCTAGATGTTGTGGTGCTGGACCCAGGACTGTGCAAGCCACACCTGCCCCACCGGCTGGGCCTGAGGGGCTCTGGGGGGAGCGGGCTGCAGCGGGAGGAAGGGTCCTGTTTCCCCCAGGCGGCTCTAGGTCCCACCGTGTCCTGCCCCCCACAGTGGGGTTCCTCGTGCAGGGTCGCTGCTTCAGGGACACCAGCCCAGGAAGGCCCCCACCCTGCCCTCTCCCCAAGGACTGAGCTCAGCACCACGGCCGCCTCCTGGTCTCCCCGTTTCAGCAGACCCAAGCTCGTCCCATGGCTTCTTCAGTGTTGTCTCGTATCAAGGCTTGGAACTGAGCTGAGACAACAGTCACCAAAGGGTTTTAAGCAAGTAAGAAACATCCTCAGAGTTCAGTTTTCAAGAGGTCGTCCAGCTGTTAGGTGGAGAAGGGAGGACCCGGGGAAGGAACCCCTGGTCTACAGGGGAGGCAGGACCCCGGCCCAGTGGTGGGCAGACTCGGGAGGTGAGGCATGGGGCAGTGGGCACGACGGTGAGGTCTGCAGGAGGCCTAAATTACAAGACACGGCGCCAAGGGAGGCCACCGTTTGAGACTTTTCCTTATAAAGAGTGATGCCACGTGGAGTCTGGCAAGGGCACATTTCACAAGAAGCCTCGGCTTTTCAGCAGGAGGCTTGGATGATTCAGGGTAAGCATTCACTCACCCTTAGAGATGATCTGTTAAAATGGAGCCAAGATGAAGAAGGAAGGCTGCAGAGATGAGCCCCTGCTCAGGGTCCTCTGCACGCACATGCTGTTCCGCAGAAGGACACATGCTGTTCCGCGGCAGGACGGAGCGTGTGTCCTGTCGCCAGATGAAGGAAAGCTCTGTTTCCCAGGGTGTTTGGCCCTTGGAAATGTTACACCAGACACACTTCGCCACGATTAAGGAGAAGTAAAACCTCTGTAAGCTCCTGGAACGAGGATCCTTTTTCCATTCTGGATGATCAGGAGCAGATATTTATGGGTTTTCGTAAATTTACCTCTCCCAGAAAGTCTATTTGTGCTTTAGCGTCCCTCATACAGAAAGGCAGACACTCCGTTTTTACCACTGAGGACAAGGAGGCGTGGACAAGACCAGATTACCCGCGGCCGTGCCCTGTGGCGCGGGTTCCGAACCCCTCAGACCTGCGCCGCCTGCGAGCGGCCACCGCGTGCTCCGTCGGAGAGCGGGTGGCTGCCGCCGAGCGTGACAGACCGGTCCGCAGCTTGTCGACTGCTGACGGAGCTCATTCCGTGTTATTGCTCTGGGTTTTACAGCTTTCTCACTCAGCACACTGCGTTACATGACCCACTGCCGTGCGGGAGGGTTTACGGGCGTTCCAGAAGCGAGGGCTGACGTCGGGGCGTCTGCGTGACACGGTGCTGGGTGGACAGTGCCTGGCCTTCCCTGACCGGGGCGTCTCTGGGGTCCCCCGGCCTCTGAGGGTGGGGCGTGCATATGGCACGGACCCTTCAGACTCTGCATTCACACCAGACATCTTTGCCTTCGGAGACAAAATCTATGGGATTTGGTAAACTTGTTGCCACCCCTTGATGCCTCCCTATTCCAACATGTGTCGCATCTGACTCTCGTTGGTGACATAGCATTGAGCGGAGCTGACTGCCAAAATATTTCACTCTTTGTGCCCAGATTCTGCCCGAGCAGGTGCCGGGGAAGCTTGGGACCATGTGTTCAGCTCAGGCCCATGTCCGTAAGCATGCTGAGCACAGCGGCCCCAGGCAGCTCCTCCAGCTTCTCAGAGAAGCTTCCTGAGCACAGCCCCCGAAGGACAGGCGTGCATACCCCACGGGCCTGCCCTCCAGCCCGAGGCTCAGAGGGCCCAAGGGCAGCCAACCCTAGGTGATACGTTCATGCTCTCTCTCCCGGCCTCCTCTTCCCCGCCTGCTCATCTCTCAGGGATGTTTTGGGCTTCATAACCAGGAAAAAACACTCGTATGTACAGAGTCTGCATTTTAACATCAGTGATTTCCATCATGCATCTAATGATCTGAATAAAAAACCAAGAGGTTTAGTCTTTCCTCGTGCTTTATGGAAAACACTGGCCCACATGCCATGGTGACAGCCTTTCAGAGCTTCTGCTGGAAGGGTATTCTATTCACGGCAAGCTGGGAAGGCCCGACTCTCCCCTGCACACCCCCCCGGAACACACGGCACTTTACAGCCAAACCTGCTTTCTCACGGTAACCGGGGCAGTTTTCACTTCTGACCTCTGTCCACGCACTAATACGTGAAATAGGTCCCTGTTCCTGATGAACTTCTATCTAGTGAAGGAGAGATTCACGACAGATCCTTTCAATGCAGTGTAGTAAACATCCCGTTGCATTTGTTGAAGCAAAATAGCCTTGAAATTACAGCACACGTTTTGCCTGTAGAAACCACAAGCCCATCTCAGTGGGCCCACGACTGATACTGATAACCTTTGTGTTCCAGTCTGTCAGCAAAATGGTAGGTGGTATGGATGGACAGATCACATGCATCGCTTTTCCTGCCAATGAAATCTGGAATTATTGGTTTCTTATCACCACAGCAGTAAAAAAACATGGCACATGAACGCAAATATGTAGCAATGTGATGTTACTTTTGCACACCAACTGCTTTGGTATGATGTTCCAACTTCGTTCTGCAATCTTGCATCTCTGTCACTGTGTATAATTTAGCTATACAAGAAATCAGAGAGGAAATGAAGAAGGTATTTTTCAAGTTTTCAAAATCCAAATATTGGCAGTCACATTAATTTTAGACAAAAAGTTCTGTGCATAATAACCCAGCCCCCAGGAGAACTCTTCTCTGGGCTATGCCCCAGGTCCTTGGTCAAGTTTGGAAACACACCTAGGGACCGAAGAACCTGTTGACTTTTTTGGTTCTTACTTTCAACAGCTAGAAAATATAATCCCTTTCCATGTATAGATCGGCAATTCTGCACGCTCAGAAATGCCAGACTCATTTCCCTTTTGCCATTTACCCATGTGGGTAGAGACACTCTCTTGAGATGTGAAGACACTCTTTCCTACTTCCGCATGGCCACAGTCTGAAAGCTGGTGTGTTTGTAAACGTGCACAGGTGATTTGGTGAATTCTGTGTAGAGGTGGTTTTCTCCTGGGGTGTGTGTGCGCGCGCACGCGTGTGTGTGTGTAAATGTGTGCATTTGTGTGCTTTTGGAGTGGGTGAGGAAACAATTTATATCTGTAAATATTGCACCCACATCCAGAAA
Organism: Phoca vitulina; assembly: GCF_004348235.1. Classification (NCBI taxonomy): domain Eukaryota; kingdom Metazoa; phylum Chordata; class Mammalia; order Carnivora; family Phocidae; genus Phoca; species Phoca vitulina. The sequence goes on along the minus strand of NW_022589712.1, from coordinate 1,003,744 downwards.
ATATGTTAGCTTATAGATAGTTTATCAAGACGCCGTCCTCTATTCCAAAGCATATGTTTGAAAGAAAAACCAAATTTACTTAAGTCTCAAATGACTTGTAGAAACTTCTATATATGGCATTAAATCTATAGTTATTTGAAACGAAGCACAGCATGTTTGGAATCATAAGTAGACAAAATTGTTTTGCTGCCTAAAATTTAGTTTGTTTTCAGGAAAATAATGATGAGGAGCACCTGGGTGGCTCAGTCGTTAAGCGTCTGCCTTCGGCTCAGGTCATGATCCCAGGGTCCTGGGATAGAGCCCCACATCGGGCTCCCTGCTCAGCGGGGAGTCTGCTTCTCCCTCTCCCACTCCCCCTGCTTGTGTTCCCTCTCTCCCTCTCTGACAAATAAATAAATAAAATCTTTTTTTAAAAAAAAGGAAAATAATGATAAATACAGCTTAATGTGATAACATAAAGAGAACTGGCTCATATTTAGACAATGTTATATACATATATATATATATATATATATATGAAAAAACACACATGAGTCCAAGGAGAAGTCTTGATCATGAAGAAATCAGGTTTTGTTTAATACTTGCTTTATTTTATGTTGTGTACTTATGTTTGTCTACTTCATTATCGAAAGGACTTCCATCATACGCTTGCTGTTGTGGGACAAACATCGGGTGGGACGCTGCAGCTGGACAGAAGCCCCTCGTGTCCTCTTCAGTTCACGGTCCCAGCTGTGAAGTGAAGGAAATCGTCCGGAAGCTTCTGTCGTCCGGAAGTGCCATCTCCACCTGCAGGTAGTGAGCAGCCGGGGTCTGGTCGCGGGTCCCCAGGAGCAGGATGGAAGGCCCCCGGGTCCGGGGGGTTACAGCTGGAGTGACAGGCATTGGGACAGTGGGATGGCATTCAGGGAGGGGCAGGCTCTCAACACGGAGCCGGTGCATTGGCCTCTGGGGAAGCCTGATGGTTGCCCCGACTGGATGCGGGGCAGAGGGAGACCGGATCAGACACAGGCCTGCAGCCACGTCCAGGCTGAGGAGAGCAGGGCGCCGGGTCTGTTTGGCGATCACACAACGTGACAGTGAAATACTCAGTGAACTGCAAAGTGCAACCACTTGTAAGGTGCAATCAGTGGACTATTTCTTTTCTGTGTATCAGGAGCCAAATTTCTACCTAAGATCAAAATATGCATTTAATATCTATCCAGCACGGAGACTTTCCTGTGGTTGCCATGGACAAACACCGAGGCATGACCAGGTCCACCGTTCACAGCAGCAGGCTTGCAGGACGCGCATCCGAGGCCGGCCACAGCATCATCCCACGGCTTTTCCCTGTAGCGCCTACTGTTGGGATCTATTCACATGAACAGGTCCGCTCCGCTAGGTTCTCTTCTCTCTGGTCCGAAGAGTGTAAGACCCATGAAGACCCAGGTTTCCAGGCCACTGCTGGATGGAGGAGTGAATGGATAACCATGTCCCTTTATGACTTGAGACCCAAAGGTTTTCCAAGACCGCGTGTGGTTGCTTCTCCTCTGCTGGATCTGCTTACCTTCCTAATTCTGTGTCCCCCAGGCTCACACACAGGCAGTAAGCCTTCCTCGGGGCAAGCTGGACGTGGAGCCCTGGGTCACCCCCGCCCCGCTCCACAAGCCTGGAGCGCAGCCACATGCGTTTCTGGGGAGCTGGGCAAGCCCTGGCCCCGGCCAGTCCCTCCGGGCCCGCGTCTGCTCCAACGCTGAGCACAGGCACGCACGTCTGCTGGCCCGGCCCCGACGGGTCGGCTCTCTCCCCCATCAGCAGACCCAGAAGAGGCAAGTGTCTGCGTATGTGTGTGCAGCGCTTTGCGTGCGGCCAGCATCAGTCAGCCCAGGAATCTGGGTGCTTCCTGCCCTGGGTCATCGCAATTGCTCTTCTCTGGGAAACGTGGGATCTTGGTGTTTGATGAAATTCATATTACTTATTTAAGGTAAATTTGAAGCTTTCCATTTCGTAATAAAGTAAAAGCTAGATGTATTCCCCCTAGCCATTAAGGGAACCACAAATGACTTGCTGATTTTTTTTTTAAAGAAATGTTTTTCAAGTCATGTTTTGGCAAGTAATGTAATAGCTATTTCGGGGTTTTGAGCTTTTCTTGACTAAGATTTCTTCAGTTTAAAAATAAGAAGATAGGGGTGCCTGGGTGGCTCAGTCATTAAGCGTCTGCCTTCGGCTCAGGTCATGATCCCAGGGTCCTGGGATTGAGCCCCGCATCGGGCTCCCTGCTCTGAGGGAAGCTTCTCCCTCTCCCACTCCCCCTGCTTGTGTTCCCTCTCTCGCTGTGTCTCTCTCTGTCAAATAAATAAATAAAATCTTAAAAAAATAAAAATAAAAATAAGAAGATATATGAAACACCATGATGAGATTAATACCCCATAATTTAGTGTTATTAAAATACGTAAAACTTGTATTTTATTAAACTACCAGGGGAACCCAAACACGAAATCAACTCCAAACAGTGTCTGTAATAACTGAAGTGGGTCTCAACAAACAAACACACACACAAAGAACGAACAGGACTTAAAACTTCCAAATCCTGGTGGAAGAAAGACAGGTAGGGGTCTCTGAACCACAGGAGGCCACCGACAATGTGAATTCGGGTTGTGCTCCGAGGAACTCAGCGACGGGGAGGGAAAGCAATGTACTGAGACCCTGGGGGTCCATGAGACGCTCTGAGAGTCTCTGTGCCCTGCAGGGTCCCCATTCTACAGATGAAACAACTGGGTTTCCGGCAAGCTCAGAAACGACAGGCCTGGAGTTTGTGTCCAAAGCTTACGCTTCCTGTTACAAAGCAGCGCCTGCTTCCACAAAAGGAAACTTGTGTTCACGCACAGGTAAAATCATATCCCAAGAGTCACGGGATCAAGACTAGGGATCCTGGTTCCCTCACATTTTGCTTTAAGATCATACACGGCCTTTCGGTGCCTCCACTGAGGCCCCCATTTGCAGAAAGGATCACTCTGTCTTCCTGGACCAGCTCATTTGTTATTAAAACCAAGTGAGTAAATAAGGTATCAAATTTCTAGTTTTCCTTTTTATAATTGAATGGTATTTTAAGTTTAATTTTACCGCATCCAGAATATATTTTGGTAGCAATTTCCCTTTCATCACCTTGCCACTGAGCGTGACGAGCAACAGGAGGGTGGGGAGGGCGGCAGAAGAGCAGGCAGAGAACTCACAGAGACCCCATGCCTCCTGCAACCTCCAGCATCATCCTCGCACTTGGCCAGAGACCCGCCTGGAACCTGCTCTGCCCTCCGGCCCCCTCACTAGGTCGGGAAGACGCTGCATGAGGATGCCCTCTCCCACGGGGAGGTAGGACTGAGGGCCTGCGTCCCTGCTTGGGGACAGCGTGTCTGCGAGCGGCTCGCGTGGCCTTCCTCCACCTCAGCACGCTTGCTCCCGTGGGCCCAGGCTCTCCCTCATCCTCACGCTCCATCTCCACAAACCTAACCCCGTGACCGGACCCTTGGTCCCACCCTCTGAATCCGAGAGGTCCCCGCCCATTTTCTGCTCCTTCAGACCCACAGGGGAGGTGCTATCAGCTCAGGGCCACTCGCATCCCCACCCCTGATGCCGGGGTGACAGGCCTCCTCCGCTCTGCCTCATCGCCTCGGGGATCCATCCGCAGGGCTCAGGTGAGGCTGGACAGACGCTGCCGCAGGACAGACGGGACCTGCCGAGGGGACAGTGGCCAGAGCAACGGGACTCCAGCCCCAGGCCCCGAGCCGAGTCCCACTCAGTTTTCAAAGGTCCTGAACTCTTTGCATTAGTCAGATCTGTTGAAACAAAACCTCATATCCTGATGCCACAAAGGCAGCCGTGCCCACACAGGGGTTCAGGTCGGGGTTCGGCATGAGATGGGGAAGGAAGACAAAACCGGCGTGCTGCCCCTTCCTGCACCTGCAGCCTGCCCTCGCCCTCTGCTGTCAGCACCCCAGAACAAGAGACGGGGGCCCCTCCAGGAGCAGGAATCCCTCCCAGACCCAGACTCTGCCTCAGGAGTCCCAGCACACAGCGCAAAGTGCTGCTTTGAACTAAAAATGGTGACCTCTAAGCTGGGCCCGTGGAATGCCTGCCTTTGGGGTGAACGCAGCAGAAGCCCAGCGTGGACCCGAGGGCACGCCGTCAGGGCTGAGCATGCCCTGGAGGCCGTGCCGCGGGCAGGCTCTGGGTGAAGGCCTGAGTGCGGGGGGGGGACGGCTGCTCTGCCAGGAAGTCAGTGCCCAGACGTGCCCTGTCCTGCCCGGGACGGACCTTCAGGGGCAGAGCTGTCTCCACCGCAGGAACCCCTGCTCTGTGGGAGCTGCCGCCCCCGTGGCACCTCCGTCCCTCCCCCCTCGTGCGAGGAGACGGGCTCTGGCACTGAGCCCCTTGCAGCCCCTTCTTCCTGCTCAGCCCACAGTGAGTGCAGCTCGGGCCGAGGGGCAGGGGGAGCCCCGGGGCTAGGGGAGGACAAACGCCAGATCCCTTTCTTTCACAGGGACCCTCTGGTTCCTCCAATAGCCTGGGGAGACCTGCGCTGGGTTGTGCTCAGCAATTCACACTCTGGGTGTGTGTGTTAATCCTCTCCCTTCCCAGCTCCCAGTCCAGCTTCCCAGAACCACCTCCAAACGAAATGACCTAATCCCACACCCGTGGCCATGCTCTGCTTTAAGGGAACCGAGCTAAGACAAAGCCCAATTACAAAGTTTCCTTGGTTATTAGAGAATCAACCCAAGGAAACTAATCTTTTGTTATCATAAAAGCTGTAACCACCAAACTCTGGTAAGCATCGCAGCATGACTGCCCGGTCCTCTGAGGATGGAGCCGTCTGGGCGTTCGCACGCTTCCTGGGAAGCCCGCTGGCTGGCCCTGCGGCTGGCCCTCCCTCCGCGCCTCCCCTTTGTCTGGGGTCCATGGCTCACCATCCTTTTTCCAACAGCACAATCGTCTCTTAGCAAATCGACCTACAGAGGAACACATTGAAGCTTTTACAAATGCATTCCTCTGGAAGGTTACACCCAGGACGTTTTGATTAGGTTTTGGGTGTTTCTGAGATGCTTCTGCGTCTCCTTCGGCGGTTGCTGCTTGGGGAGGTTGCCCTCTGTGCCGGGGGCCTCACGCATCCCAGGCTTGCTGCTCCCAGCTTCGTCCTCCCACACACAGGGTGCCCCCAGCTTGCTCCCATTTCTCACACTTGCCCGGGTCTGGCCAGGGCGGGTGGTATCACGTAATATTGCTCTAAGATGCGGGGAGGAGCCTTGAGCCCGGCTGAGTCCTGAATGTGCTCCACTTTCCTCTCCAGGCTTCCTCGGCCTCATTTTGTTCCTGCCGAGACCTAACGGAAGTTCCTCTTGGAAAGAGGTTCCCTTATAGAAGGCTGCTGATGCAGCCCGTCCTTCCGCCTGCGAGTGGCGCCCAGCAGGTGCACACTGGTGTTAAGTCACCTGTCACAGCCGCGAGGGCTGGAGAGCTTTCATCCAGACTCCCCTCACGTTTTCAGTTCTTTTAGGAATTTTGTCCTAAGTATTTTTAATGGGAGCTTGTACTTTTTCTCATAAGACAGACAGTAATGTGAGGGTCAAGAAAAAGGTGAAGGCTCACTCCTTTCCACTGGCATCTTTGCTTCAGGACCCCTTCTGTGGGTGCATCCTCACCCGCTCAGGATCTTCCAGGTCAGGCCCAAATCCCAAGCTCTCCGTGCCGCTGATGGCCTTCCTGTGGGGTTAGGAGGAGCAGAAGGACCAGGTGAGCTCGCCTGCCCGGGTCCCCATCCTTCCGCAGAGCCTCTGCAGGGAGCATTTCCACGTTCCCTGAGCCCAGCTCAGGCTCCCCACGCCAGCTCTGTCCTCAGCAGCTTTGCTAGCCCAGCTACTCTTCCTCCAGAATCTCCCGGGGCTCCCAGAGCCCCTGTCCTCCCCTGCAGTGGGCACGCCTCTCTCCTGCCCGCAGGCTCCCTCTCGTTCTCATCTTCTACCTTCTCCAAATCACCTCAAGTCCAGTTTCAGTCATTGCTACTGCTTTTAATATCCTTTAATTCTCGTAGTAACCCCGTAAGGAATGTGTTACTTCTGCTGTGTAATAGATGGGGAAACAAGCTCAGGATAGTCGAGTCACTATCCCAGAGACACACAGCCGGCCGGTTCATGGCTGAGCCCACAAGGGCTGCAGAACCACGTGCCTGTCCAACATGAGACACGACACTCAAAATGTCCAGATGTCTTCAAGGCTGAGTCTAGTAACTTCCATGCAAATAACAATGATCATGGCTTTTCAGGGGCTGCCTACTGTCGGCGAGCGCCTCCGCTCAGAGCCTTACTTCCACAGGTCTCTGAAGGTTCAAACCACACACTGAGGGTGTTGGGACGGGCCCCTCGATTCCTACATGGCCAGCCCGACGTGCACAAGGCCTGAAGGACTTACCCAAGCCCCAGCTGAGTTCAGGGTCCGCACAACTGCATCTCACGGGCTCCTGGACCCACAGTCGTCTGCAACAATCATTTATTCATTTAACCCAATAGTCCCCATGACTATTGAGTTCAGCCACACTCTTGTAGCTGTGTAGACAGGCTGGGGATCCGGGTGAGGAAGACCCATCGCCCGCAGGCTGGATGCACTCCCAGACTCGCTCCCGTGAGTGACGGAGCCCTGCTGATGACTCGGAAGGCCCCCGCCCGCAGGACCGCCAACCCCAAAGTCCAGTCAGGCAGTTAACACCCCCTTCTGCTCTGATGGAATCCATCAGAAGGCAGCAGCAACCCCAAATCCAGACTCTCAAAAAGATGGAGTTCCTCACAAGAAATCTCGGGCGCCCCACTCTCCATCCGGCGGCCGGGCCTCAGAGAAGCCGCTCGCTGTCCCGAGCCTCTGTTTCCTCACGGGGAGGACAGAAACCAACAGGAAACACAGGATGCTTAGAAAACAGTGTCATGCGTGCCCAGTGTCTGTCCCAGCCTTCCCTCAGGAAACACGTGTGCACACGCACCCACACGCGTGCTCTCCCACGGCGTCTGAACAAACTCCCCAGTGTAGGAGTTTTCGACCCTTCAGGATCAAGGAGGTCTTTGAGAAACAAGGAAAGACTGGTGGTCAGAGAAGCGCCCAGGTGCACTTGCTCCTCATTCTTCGTGGCGGCTTCGAGGGGTCCAGGGTCTCTGTCTGAGAGCGACCCATGGCTCGCGTCACCCAGCCGGCTTCTGCGGAAGAGACAGGGCTGCGTGGGGTGGAGGCCAGGCCGCGGAGGCTCAGCAGGTGAGGTCACAGCGGCTTCTCCAAATACCGCGTCTGCCGAGCGGTCTCTCCTGAAGCAGAGGTAAACCTCCGTGACCGCCTCACTCTCCCCGACACCCCAGCTTGCCTGCACCCACAGGGACGAGCAGGGGTCACCCTGAGTCACTCTGAGCCCAACACACCTCACCTCACTTTCTCTCAGGGAAGCTCGGGGTGGATATGACTGTTCCGTCTCCCAGCAGGAAGAGCGAGGCTCCGAGGATGTGAGTCAAGGTCTGAAGTCAGGTCACAGACACCGACTCCAGGGTCTGTTCTCACCTCTCAGCCTCTTTTCTTTCCTCCCAGGTCAGGATCCCACCAAGTTTAAAGGGAATGAGGAGGCCTGGCAGGAATAAGGGCCAGAGAGAAAAAGCAGAACCACAAGAGAAGGGTGGAAGGTTGGGGGCGTCCTCACGGCCCCATGCTGACCTGTCCCTGTTCACCAGAAACCTGTATGTTCACAAAGCAAACGTCCTGAAATCAGTTTGAGCAGCTCGTTCACGGAGCATGTACCACAGTTAGACCCTGTGTTCCTCACGGTCCTTTTTCTCATCAAGGTGAAGTTCATGGAACTCCCTGCTCAGTGGGGAGTCTGCTTCTCCCTATTAGCTATTTTAATGGGTACAGCCTGGTGGGGTTTCATGCATTCACGACGTGGTAAAACCATCATTTCTGTCTAGTTCCAAATCATGTGATCACCCCATCTGTGCCCACTGAGCAATCATCCTGCGGCCCCCGGAGACCACCTGTCTGCTCTGTCTCTTCCAGCTGCTCTGGATACTTCAGATAAATGTAATCATACAATATGTAACCTATATCTGGCTTCTTTCTGCGCTTCCTCCTATTATGGCTGAATGATACTCCACTATGCGGATAAGCCTCATTTTGTCTACCTATTCATCTGCTGCAGGAAGTTTAAACCGTTTCCACCTTCTCACTGTTGTGGATAATGTGTTAAGAACATTCGGGGACAGGTTTTTTTTTTTTATTTTATTATGTTATGTTACAGTACATCATTAGTTTTGATGTAGTGTTCCACGATTCATTGTTTTCGTATAACACCCAGTGCTCCATGCAGAACGTGCCCTCCTTAATACCCATCATCAGGCTAACCCATCCCCCACCCCCCTCTAATAACCCTCAATTTGTTTCTCAGAGTTCATAGCTTCTCATGGTTCATTTCCTCCTTCAATTTCTCCCCTTTCTTTTTTCCCTTCCTTCCCCTAATGTCCTCCATGCTATTCCTTAAGTTCCACAAATAGGCGAAACCATATGATAATTGACTTTCTCTGCTTGACTTATTTCACTTAGCATAATCTCCTCCAGTCCCATCCAAGTCAATGTAAAAGTTGGGTATTCATCTTTCTGATGGCTGAGTAATATTCCGTTGTATATATGGACCACATCTTCTTTATCCATTCATCTGTTGAAGGGCGTCTCTGCTCTTTCCACAGTTTGGCTATTTCGGACATTGCTGCTATGAACATCAACATCATCCTGATCAAAATTCCAATGACTTTTTTCAAAGTGCTGGAACAAACAATCCTAAAATTTGTATGGAATCAGAAAAGACCCCTAATCAGCAAGGAAATGTTGAAAAAGAAAAACAAAGCTGGGGGCATCACATTGCCCAATTTCAAGCTATATTACAAAGCAGTGATCACCAAGACAGTATAGTACTGGCACAAAAACAGACACATAGACCAATGGAACAGAACAGAGAACCCAGATATGGACCCTCAACTCTATGGTCAAATAATCTTCGACAAAGCAGCAACAAATATGCAATGGAAAAAAGACAGTCTCTTCAATAAATGGTGCTGGGAAAAACAAGTATTTTTTTAAAGATTTTATGTATTTATTTGAGAGAGAGAAAGACAAAGCATGAGCAGGGGGGAGGGTCATTGGGAGAGGGAGAAGCAGGCTCCCTGCCGAGCAGGGGTCCCCTGGGGATAAGTATTTGTCTGAGTTTCTGTTTCTAGGTCTTTGGGGTGTGTATCTAGGAGTGGACTTGCGGGGTCACATGGTAACTCTGTGTTTAACTTTTTAAAGAACCGCCATACTGTTTTCCACAGCAACTGATCTTTTAATTAAACAATAAATATCACAGGAGTGCCTGGGTGGCTCAGTCGTTAAGCGTCTGCCTTCGGCTCAGGTCATGATCCCGGGGTCCTGGGATCGAGTCCCCCATAGGGCTCCCTGCTCAGTGGGGAGCCTGCTTCTCCCTATGCCGCCCCCCCCCCCGCTCATGCTCTGTCTCTCTCTCTCAAATAAATAAAAATTTAAGGTGTACTCCCACTTTTTTAATCTCTGAAAAATATACCACTAGAAAAGAAAGATCCTGGGAATCTAAAACAAAAGTAATTATCTAAGAAGTCCTTTAAATGAGAGATCGTGGCATTCTAGCAATGGATTTCAGGACGGCAGATATCATATCCTTTAACAAATGACACGCCACAGCCCAAACTCGGTCAGCTGTCTGGGTGCCAGGATAGGCCGCTGGAGCATGCTTCCTTGTTCCCTCGTGCGGGAGTCTCCCCAAACACAGAAAGAAACTCCAGAATCTGATGGAATCCTCCTGATGTGAATCTCCTGCCTCCTCCTTCCAGAGTAGCTGAAACTCTCTTCCTGAATGCAGTGATTCTTATCTGCAGGGTAGCGACTTCTGAGGAGATCATCCGTGACGGAGAGGCTGTGTCTTCATGAGGTGGTGTGAAGGGTGTGCATAATATTAAGTACAACCTTAAATACATGGCTTTAAATATTCCACATTAAACATATAGTAACACATTTAATGTATGTCTTGTTTAGCCATGTAATTTGTTCCTGAAACCATATTAAAAAGAAAAATAATTCCATTTTTAAGTGGGAAAGATTACGTGCATTCTGTCCCAACCCAGAATAACTAAGCAATTTTCACAAATAGAAAAATAAATCCACGGAACAACAAAACTAATTTATATAAATAATAAACAACAATCTGAAGGTAAATAAATACCATAGAAAATAAAGTGTAACCAAGTTTTATTATATGAACAATTTTTCTTTTTACTCAGTTTTTTTTTTCAAAACCCTTTGGATGTTCACAGTTAACTTGCAGTCAGACTGTCCTTTTAACATAAAGTTATAGCAGAGAGAAAACTCGCCGGGGCAGAGGGAAGGCTGAGTCCCAGTGTGTCCCGGGGGCCGTGCGGACAGGCGGGCAGACACGGCTGGGGCTGGGGGGAGCCGTCCTCCTCCTCACTCCTCCTGGGCAGCTGGCCCCAACACCGACTGTCCCGCGTCCACCCACACACGGGCACTTGACCTAACTGCTCCAGGCGCCGAGGTGGATGCCGAGGGTGTCCGCTGGACTGGGGTGTCAAAATGTCACTTCTCACAAAGCATTTGGTGTGTTTGGGGTGAAACAGCCGTTCTATGGAGAAAGCAACGTCTGAAAAGTGGTAAGAGTTTTCAGGCGGTCTTGTGTCAGGAGACGTGAGTGGAAGCTGGGCCGTGAGGCCGGCCTGCGCTACCAGGCCCCCTGAGCGCCCAGGGCCGGGCCGCCCACCTTGTGCAAGGACAGTGAGGGTCAGCTGGGGGCTGTGGGCTGACACCTGGCAGCTCAGGGCCCAGACTTCTTGGCAGGAGCGCCCTCCAGCTTCCCCTCGCTGTGCTGACACTAGCTGGCCCCGGCCCGGACCTCACTGCCTCCCCGCCCCCTGCGTCCCTACCCTGGGAAGAGGCTCGGCCAGGCTGCGCCTTCCCCAGAAGTCCGGGTTCTTCCCTCCCCAACTGGGATTCCAGGCTGTGGCCCAGTCCGATCGGTTGGAGGGTGTTTCCCCGTCCTTCCCAGAACCTGCTCGGCAGATACTGGGTTTCTTCTTCACGGTGGGCCACTGGGCCAGGGCCGCGGTGGTGTGGGTTTCTCTGCAAGCCCAGGTCCCATTCTGCTGCCAGGGCCAAAACTCAACTTTGTGGAACTCAGACTAACTGAGTAAAACCTGCCTGAGATGTCAAAACCCACAGGAACCCTGGGGAGGGACCCCCACTGAACCTACGGTGGGAGCGGCCGGTGATGGTTCAGGGCCGGGACTCTGTCCCAGAACCGACTCCCCCTGGTGATTATGGAGCCCATTCCGGATCCCTGGGAATCAGGATGTCGACTACCTCATCAACCGGCGGCCCGCGGCAGGGGGTGTGCTCGCGGCGTGCCCAGCTCTTAGCGCTCACTGCGCCTGGGTAACGTGTCGCGTTCCAGCGATGCCTCATTCCTGTCGGTCACAGACACAGTCAGTCCTGGGAGGGGCCAGCCCCGGGGGCCATGGGCAGGGAGCCCCCAGCCCGCCACAGACTTCTACCATAAATCACAAAAAAATGAACATGTGGAGAAACATATCTCAGCCTCATGCCTGCCTCCTAAGCATCAGTACAAAACGTGTCGCTTTTATTTCTCGAGTAAAATGTGCATTAAGCTCCCTCCAACATCACCTACAACCAAAATCACTTCCCTCGTTGATTTCTTTCTAAATTGTTCAAAGGCTTCCTGTTTGATGTACAGGGACCCGGTCTCTCCCTCCACATTTATGTCGCCATTTCACCCCCCAGATTAAAGCAGGGCTTTGTCCCGTCCCGTCTCCCCAGACGGCCTGTCCTACACCTTCTTGCTCCAACGTGCGTGTTTCCCCGTCTTTCCCCCTCTGACTCGACCATAACGCTTGGAAACCCCACACCTCCTGCTACGGGGGGCGGCGTGTGTGTGTGTGGATTTGATGTGCACTCCTCTGTCTCTGTTTGGATCGGGGACAGCTCAGAGAAATACAGGGGCATCGGTGGGGGGTCTCCCGTGTGGTAACGTGCCCCTGAATCACCTCAGTGACGCTAGCGAAAACCCACTGCGCGCCTCTTCTCCCATGTTTGCTGGAGGAGCCGCAGGGGGAAGGGGCGCCTGGTGACCACGTCGTGTTCGGCTCTGGCGGCCGATGGAACCCGGGAGGTCGGCCCTAAACGGAGCTGCTTTCTCCACGAGGACCCCAAACCTACACCTTCACCTCAGAAAGGCAGCGGGACGACCTGCAACCAAACGAGCTCAGTGCTCCCCTGTTGGGGTTTGTCTCCCTTCCCCCCAAGAGAAACCCTGCTACTTCTTTTTAAAAAAGGGAGAGAGATTCATTTATAGAAAACCTTTGTACAATTTATTTCCTGTTATTAATCCTTAAAGTATAAAAATGAGGCTCTAGCTAAATGCAGGGTTTCAGTGGTGAAATGTTGACCATGTGAACAAATAAATAAATATTTACAGTCTTTGGCAGAACAAATGAAGTTTCATCAATCTGGAAGAGAAGTTTGTTCAAAAAAACATAAATAATTTACCAAAAAGCTATGGTACATTCTAAATATTCACATCATCATCCCACAGAACTGTGCTGCTCGGCTAAGGGACGCCAACACAGAAACCTCCGCGGTCTCCACGACCGTTACATTTAGTCCGGTCTCCCACACCCTGCTGTCCTGGGGACGCGGTTCTACAGAAAAGTGCAGCAAAACAAAAAATCACCCTCAAAGGAAGCAACAAACATAACTTTATCAAATGAAATGTGCAAGTTAAGACAAAAGTTATGGATCCTCTCTACTTTACATAGACATGAGATCGCCATCGACAGAAAGGGGAGAAAGATTTGCCCGCCTCAGACAAGACAAACTTCTCTTCTTAAACCCCTTACGTGGAGTGAGATTAATATTTCCTGTAGGAAGATCATGCAATTTAAGGCAAAAAACAAACACACACGAACTTGTGTCTATTGTTGTATGACTGATTAATGGGTGTGTCTGGCAAGGCTTATGCTGATTTTTCTTCAGCATTCCAAGTCTTCAATCCTACGTACAGCAGACAGGCAACGGGAAAAAAGGCCGACTTAGAGCTACTGATGACAGTGTCAGTTAAGGTTCCATCACAAACTCTTCACTATCACCGACCTAGTCCCCTCCATTTTTAGCATGCTTTATCATGACAACATACTGCTGTAAAGCTTGTATCTTGACAGGAAGGTATTTTGTTGTAACTGTATCTTTATATTATCATATATGCGTTATATGTTTATTCCGAGTAATTGTGCGACACGTGTAACTTGACATATTTAAAATAAGTTACTGGTGAATGAAGCTGCATCTACAGTCATTTAATAAATATTAACAAAACAGTTTTAACTGGAGCCTTGGTGGAAAGTGCTGCCAGATTAGGTAAAAGCCACTTTGGCATCGTTTCAAAGCCTAGAACAGGCAGTAGATGCTGGGCGCGCCTGCGGCTGTGTCCGCCCGCTGGTCCGCTCTCCGGTAGCAGAGATCGGCAAGGCAGCTCGACAGGAAGCCGGCAGTGAGGAGGCACAATCAGGGGACAGCCGGGGCGCTCCCTCCAGCCTGCGGGGTGGGGTGGTAGCCGCCCTACCGGAGGCGCTGCTGGGCCCACGTCGGGACCCGCTAGCGCCGCTGTGCAGGCGGGCCCCCCTCAGTCACAGCCGCACCTCTGCCAAGTACGCGGGCCTCCGCGGGGGGCAGGGGCGTGGGGGAAGGGGCTTCCGTTTGTTCTCGTCATTATTGCTAATGTGCCGATTAGAGGGCTGGCTCCCCACGCGTGCGACCGGTCTCCTGCCCTCTCTGCCCCCACAGCACTTCATACTCCAGCGGCCCCGTCTCTGGGGTCGACCGAACGGGACCACCGGCTACCGCAGAGCAGCTCTAACCCAGGAACGGAAATGGCTTCAAGCACTGAAAGTCGCGGAGCAATATTTTTCCTGCTTAATTTATGATAATGGCTTGCGCACAATATTCCCTTCAACTCCATATACACATAAATACAATAAGTAATTACATTTTATGTAAACGTCATTCTTTTTAAACAAACAAGAAAAAAACGATGTAATGCCATGCTCAATTGTCACTGCACAGAAAGTCTCGCGCGTCATCAAGCTGCCTTCTTGTAGTGGGCTGGATGTCCACCGACACTGATCCTCTGAAGGCACTTGGGCTCAGGGTCGATGATGGTGAACGACCCTCAACGTCAAGATCAAGGACAGGAGCTGCTGCTAAAGACAGAGAAGCTGGAAGCACCAGCACATGGTGGGGTCTAGGTGACATAACAGCATCTACAGTACATGTCTGGAGGGACAGCAAGTCTTGCTTAGACATCTACAAAAAGAAAAAAAGCAATGAGCGGAATTATGACGGCTGGACCGTGGGTTTTGTTTTCTTTTATTTTGTTCTACCTGTAACCTAAAGCATCATCTTAAGTTTTTAAAAATCCACAATATGGACGGATGTATGAATGGTTGGATGCATGCGTGGAAAGAAGGAAAGGAACGTGTCATGTCTTGAAAGACAACCCAACCGACGGAAAAAAAACACATCACCAGAAGCAACGTTCTCATGTTCCCTTTCTCGCTTTATGTGTAATTTTCAGTGTGTGATTGTTGAGAGGTACCTCGGAGCCTCACTGACCTCATGAGTAGGAGGGGATATTTTCACGCACTTATGAAAGTATGGGGTCAGACCAGATGGGAGCAGCCTTCCAGGTCTGCAATATTGTGATTCAAATACATTCTTCGAGAGATAACTGCAGAGATCCCCCTCCCTGCTTGCTTCTTTCCTCCCTCCCCTCCCTCCTCCTTCTTCCTTCCTTCCTTCCTTCCTCCCTTCCTTCCTCCATTCCTTCCTTCCTTACTTCCTCCCTTCCTTCCTCCATTCCTTCCTTCCTTCCTCCCTTCCTTCCTCCATTCCTTCCTTCCATCCTTCCTTCCTTCCTCCTTTCCTCCCTTCCTCCCTTCCTTCTTTCCCTTTTTTTAGCAAAGGTAACATTCTAAAATGCCATTAGAGGTCCAGAAGGTATACAAAATGTACACAGCTAAAGGATAGAGCACAATGTGAATAGGCAGAGCCTGTGAATAATTGGAAAGTGTTTGTTCTACCAAAGGAATTCACATTCAATTTAAAACAAATAGATAATGAAACAAACAAACAAAAAAAAGCTGACCAAACAAAACAGTTGCTTATTGCCCTAATGTGCTGTGTTTATAAAAGGAAAGTTAAAATGCATGTCCCTTCCCCATTCTCTGTGCCGCCCACACAATGGTGTTCTCACCCACCTCTGCATTCATATTTGAGGTCCGAGAAATAGACCATTTCTTGAGAGAAGACAAACAGACCCAGCCGCCCACCAGCGTAGGTTTGGTCGTAGACTGGTCCTGAGTCTGCCATGACCTGCTTTCCTTCATGCACTAAGACTCTGAAAACAGGGCGCAGGAGAAAGAAAGAGGGCGTGAATGCCGGGGGGTGGGAGGTCAGCTCTCTCCTCATGTAGCCAGCAGCAGCAACAGGTCACGGGTCCACGACCCCCCACTCCCCGTAACTGGCCCCTCAGCCACAGTCGGAGAGCTCTCGGTCCCGAGCTCCAAGAGCCAAACATCTGCCCGGTGGAGGGAGGATCACTTCCAGGCCCCTCTGCCTGGGCACCAGGTCCCCACCACCCGGGCCACCCTCCCCGTGGCCTGCACATGGTGTCGAAGCCACGCACTCACCTGCACCGGCCCACTAGGCTGGGACTGCGTGGTGACAAGGACGGGGCTCAACCCTAGTGCCCGAAGCAGGACTGCATGCGCTAACCCCCCCGCCCCCCCGACAGGAGGGCGGCTCGTGGGCGAGGAAAGTCCACGCCCAGACAGCGCGTCTGTGCTTTCCCTGCCCTGGTCCGCTCGTTCACGCTGCAGACACACAGTCCTGGCCTCCGTGAAGAATCCAACCCAGCCCTGCCCTTTCTAGCCAAGTTTAACTTTGCAAAAAAAAAAAAAAAAAATTTAAATCATTCACATTTGTTTTCATCAAAATCAATTACAAAAGCTGCCATGCCAAAAGAGCAAAATACTGTTAGCTTGATATCTGTGAAAGTTTTATTTGAAGATGTGTTTTAAATTCAGCCATTCACATACCAGAAATAACTATGAATCTGTTCTCTGAATGAAGAACATGTTAATTTTGCTAAGATGCAGTTAATTTGCACTTTCTGGGGACGTCTGTGTGGCTCAGTTGGTTAAGCATCTGCCTTTGGCTCAGGTCATGGTCCCAGGGTCCTGGGATCGAGCCCCGCATCGGGCTCCTTGCTCAGGGGGGAACCTGCTTCTCCCTCTCCCGGTCCCCCTGCTGTGTTCCCTCTCTCACTGTCCCTCTCTGACAGATAAATAAATAAAATCTTTCAAAAAATAACATACTTTCTGTCCTTTGCCCAGAACATTCATTAGGAGGAAAGATGCTCGTCATCCTCCGAGTTACATGAATAAGACAAGTTTGATTTTCTCCTCTTCCATAGATTTTTTTAATAAGTGATGTGCAGTAGAAGATGCAGGATAGAAAGCGTGAAGCGGAAGAGACCGGAGGACAGCATGTGAGTTAGAGTTCCCACTGGCTGGTATGTCTTTAATGCTCAGACTTGCGTCCTTGGGGGAAGGAGCCGGCGCTGAGCCTCGCTCACCTTATGTAGCCCGTCTTGGGCCTGTGGGCCAGATGCCACCTGTAGGCAGTGTAGTCTTTCCAGCCGATGTTTCTGGGGTCGTGCCATAATGTACGCACCTGCGGGAACACATCAGTCAGAGTCCAGCTGGCACCTGAGTGTTGACCACGCCTCGCAGCGCCGCATGGGAAACAAAGACGTTACTTTGCAATCCATCCCTGCGGCTCTGGCAGCCCTGAGCCCGACTGGTGGGTTTCAAGGCCTAAATCTCTCGTGTGTCTCGAATCCACCGACAGGGAGCAGTGTGGTCCCGAGCTAAGAGCCATGGATTCAGGGTCTCCACCCTCTGCTGCCTCAACACGGGGCCTTCAGCAAAACACCTAACCTTAAAACCCAGTTCTCCCTATCTCTAGAAACGTGTTTAACTTACAAGAGAATCATCAATTGTGTTATAAAAGCACCAGGCCTGGCATCTTTAGTCAGGTAGATTCTCCATAAAAGAGGGTTAAAACCAGCGTAACTTGAGTTAAAATTGATGACAACACGGAGGGGGCATCTTCGGATGGGGCGTAGCCTGCTCTCTTGAGAAGCCATGGTGGCTGCAGGGCCAAGTCCAAGGGCCCGGCACCCGGCTGCCTGGGCATCCTCACCTGACCCTCGGTGTTCCCAGTATGCCACAGGGCGTTCCTCAGGTGCTCGCCGGTCCCCGTGGTGGAGTTCACCACCTTGAGGGACACGCCAGAGTAGCCGTAGGCCCGGGTGGGCTGGTCCTCCCAGTAGGTCTGCGTGACCTGCTTCCACATCACCACGTAGAAGCGGCTGCTGGACTGGTAGCCGAACACGAAGCCGGCGTAGTCATCGTCCCGGTCGGTGTTCACGTAAAACGTGCCGCTGAAGTCGACAGACCCAAACTCATCAAAACCTGGGTGCCAGGGAAACATTCAGTGGTAGGATTCAGTCGGAAACGGCCTTCAGGGAAAGGCCGGGATTAGCCCGGGGTCAGTGGATGCAGATATTACGAGGTTCACCTCGGGGTCTGCGACCCGGACGTGACTGACAAGTGTGGGATTTGATATGTTCAGACCCCACGTGCAGTGTTAACTGAGCTTTACTGTATCATGGAACATTTCATAGACCAAATCCATAAAATAAATGGCATACTGGCATGAAATTCCCAATGTGTGACTCCCCAGTCCCTCGTCGAGACCATTTAGGCAGACGTGGAAGGACAGGGACTCCCGAGAGACCTCCCTAATCTGCCGCACGAGCCTCCCGCGTGCTCCCTGGGCACCTTGTCCCCAGGAACCAAGGACGGCGCAGATCTCCAAGGCTCACCAACAGCAATGCCGGGGTCCGAGTTGGCCGTCTGCACCAGCTCTTTGCCTTGATGGCGAATGACCCAGTTGGGGTCGATCTGAGTGGTGCCCTTGGGATCCAGGTGGACCATCTGGAAGTTCCTGAAGTCAGTTTCGCTGATGGCACTGTTTTCGGGACACACATCATCGATGTCTGGGATGCTGTCATTGTCAAAGTCGTCCTTGCAAGCGTCCCCACGCCCGTCCCCTGCCGCCAGGAGAAGCAGGAGAACGAGAAAACAAAGTAGATGGTTTGGCATCTGCCTTTCTGGAGCATCCTCACACGCTTGCTGGGATGCCCCGAGGGTCCCCACTCGACACTGGGCCGCGGGGCCTGGGGGCTGTCAGCTAGAATGCCAAGCTGAACTTGCAGCTTTGCTTTCTGATAGTTTTCAGAACTTCTATCACGACCTTTCTTCATCATCCTGCCCCAGATCTTCGGATTTAAAGCAGAGTTCTTACTCTATAAATGACTTTCCCTGGGGAGGTTCTTTTTTCTGGAAGCTTCTTTCAACTTGTCAGTGAGGTGGTAGAAAGAGTGGGGGTGCGCGGCAGGCCCAGACCGCCGGCTGCATGCGGGGGACTGCGGCCCCCACAGCGGCCCGTGTGCGGTAAGCATGACCACCCCCAGGCCGATGGAGGCTTCCTACACTAGCTCGTTTGGGAGCCAACTGCTTCAGAAGGAGAAAAAGGTACCAAGTTCAGCTAATCTCCTGTCACATTCTGGGAACCAGTAACATGCGTCCACCAAGGGGGACGCAGGCGCACACGCCCGCATGCATGAGGACACGGGAAAGCCCTGCGCGCTCTGGGCGAGCCGGCCCCGCCCCCCCACACGTCCCACAGGGCGGCCTGAGCGGAGCACCGTGGGTCCAGACAGGCTTCCCGTGTCCCACTGGAAACATCCGCGTGGCTCGGGGGGGAACCTGGAGCCACCCTCTGATCCCGAGTGCCCGTGCACGTGTGAGTCACGTCGGCTCAGACGCCCACACCCCGTCTCCGCTCCTGGAGGCCGAGCAGGGCCACACGCACCTGCCGCCAGTTTCTCACGCTTCCCCAGAAGCCCCGAGCACGGCCTGCTCCTCATTATCTACTGGAGACCCTCCCTGGGGCCCCAATCCTGCGGCGGCCCCCTGGGTGGGGTCAGCTGCCTGGAAAACCAGTCCCTTTTCCTGATAGTTCACACCCACCATTTTTTGCTTGCTTTGCCCTCGAAAGACTAAGTCCCAACCCTCACTGTCATGACGCCGGGTCCCCACCTCATCCCGTCTGTAACGGGCGCCTCTCTGCAGAGACGGCCAGTAGCTGTGGCCCCTGCCCCCGCAGACTTGGGCCATGGGCTCCCCGCGTGGCACCTACCATCCGAGTCCTCCTGGTCTGGGTTGGACACCAGCCGGCAGTTGTCCCTGTCGTCGGGGACCCCATCATTGTCATCGTCCGAGTCACAGGCGTCGCCCTGGCCGTCGTGGTCGTGGTCAGCCTGGTTGGCGTTGGATATGTAGGGGCAGTTGTCCTGGTTGTTCTGGTGGCCATCCTCATCGATGTCCTCGTTGTTGTCACACTGGTCTCCCACGAGGTCATTGTCCACGTCGGTCTGGGGGACAGAGCAGGACCCATGCTGAGCGCCCACCCAGGGCGCGGGCCTGGGCCGCCTCGTGCACCTGAGCGGCTGAGCCCTAGGGAGGGCTGTCGGCGTCAGGGGGCGGCTTCGGGACGCTCCACCCTCCACGACTGCTCTCCACAGGCTCACGTCACGAAAAGAAGACCAGAAAGAATGAACGCCACAGAACCAAGTGCCTTTCTGACGTCGTCTGCGATGGGATAGCCCAGGCACGACCGCGATGCGTTACGTTCGGTGTCTTCCGAAGGCAAACCTGGAGAAGCCCGTTCCCATGTCTGCTTCAGGGAAACGGGAAGATAAGTGGAAGGAGGCACGGTCCCTTCAGGAAGGGCGGCGAAGGCACCCACGCATTTGGCCCTCGGCCACCGAGATACGAGAGTGAAGCGCTGAGTTCAGAATGTTTTCAATTAAAATTACTGAAAAGCCTCTGCTGTCACTCGTTGGCAGAGCTAACGGATAAGCCATGAAGACACATCTATCTACGGCTGATAAGGTCCCCGGGCCCCCTTCTGCCCGTGGACGCAGCAGATCGAGCACGTGGTCAGTTACCTGGTCGGGGTTGTGCACCAGGGGGCAGTTATCACAGTGATCGCCCACACCGTCCCCGTCCGTGTCTCTCTGGTCAGTGTTGTAGACGTAGGGACAGTTGTCCCGCTCATTGAAGACATCTGTGGGTATTCCAGGGGAAAACGGAAAAGGCACAGGGCTTTTCCTACTGCACTAAGCAACTTCCAGCCAAACTTTCATTTCACACAAAAGGACCTAAGATTACGGTGAAGTGTAAATATTATTGGATTCGTGGAAGAACATATGTCAGACTCTGAGCTTAAACTAGAGCCCCCTTCCAGGGCACCAGCCTCTCGCGCGGAACGTGACCTGGGGGACCCTGCGGGCAGCTTTGCCACGGCCAACTCATGAGTTGTTAGAAGTAAGGGCATGGGGGGAATATCCTCGGACAGGGAGGCAGGCGCTGCCGTCAGACATGTCTCAGAGGCGCGATCTGGTGAGGAGATGGGACTGCACTCTTGGGGCTCTGACGGGGGTAAGCGCGAAGGACACAGGGCGCGGGACTAGGGGCCTGGGTCACAAGAAGGAAGATGCCACGTCTGCAGCTCTATGAAGGGAGGTCCTGAGGCGGGCGACCCCCCACGGGCCCCAGGAAGGACGGGTCGGGTGAGGTTGGGCTCCCGCAGGAACAGCTAAGCACCGTTTCATCTCGCGCCCGCCGCACGTGCGGCCGGCTCACACCACGCCCACGGGAGGACGATGCCACTCCCGGTCGTGAACCCACGTCTACGGCCAGGAGCAGGACTGACCGTCCCCGTCGATGTCCACGGAGCACGCGTCCCCCTCGCCGTTGTTGTCCGTGTCGATCTGTGCAGGGTTGTGCACATACGGGCAGTTGTCACAGCGGTCCCCGACCTCATCCTTGTCGTAGTCGAATTGGCGGGGGTTGAAGAGAAGCTGACAGTTGTCCTAGGGAAACGCAAGGGAAGGAGTCGGGACCCGCGTGGGAACTGCGCTGGGCTGCAAGTTGCGCAGTCCAGACGGAGCCCGTCACCCAGCCCAGTGCATCTGCCTCCCTGTGACAAAGATGGCACGCTGTGGGCTTCGTGGTGAGAGCAGGTACGTCGCATCGCGCGAGTGAGCTGGCGCGTGAGGACCCGGCCGGGGGCTCGGGGGTCGGGTGGGGGCGGCCGTGATCAGGAACCAGTGGCCTGTCCCGCTGGGCTGCATGGGACGTCACGCACGTCGGCAACACCTTCCTCAGAGGGCGCTAGCAGGTGGGCGTTGCGTTAAAGGCAAGCGCATGCCGCCTGGCGGGCCAGCCGCGCTCCTCCCCGGCCCCCGCAGGAGCGGGCCGGCCCTGTGAGCAGAGCAAGACGCTGGACTGCTGCAGACGTCCCAGCAGAGCGCCCACGGCCCGACGCACTGCTGGTCACCGCATGTCGCCCACAGCCCGCGCCCTGCCATGCGGCGTCGCGTGGGAGGGAATGCGGGCCACAGACGTGTATGGGGCCCGGGGTGGGGCTGTCCCTCCCGGCCGCCCACCCCGGAGGCCAGAGTGGCCCCGCGGGCCCCACCTTCTCATCGTCCACACCGTCGTTGTCATCGTCTTCGTCACAGGCGTCCCCGGTGCCGTCCTTGTCGAAGTCTTCCTGCCCAGAGTTAGGGAGCAGCGGGCAGTTGTCCTGCGAGCACAGGATGCACGCGAGTTACAGATGCTCAGGGGGCACCGCGCTGGTGCCGTCCGGGTCGGGAGCCGTCCTCAGCGGGGACGCCATCCTGCTGCGGTGCCGCCAGACAGAGAAGCTCACGTGCTTCGCCCAGGAGCCCCGGGAAGCTGCCCCCCGAGAGCAGGAACCTGGAGAGCGGGAGGGTCTGCCGCTCGGGAAGCCTGGAGCAGGGCCGAGCCCGCGGGCCCCTTGCTCCCCGCGACCCGGCTCACAGAGCCGCACTCACGCGCCCTCCCCAGCCCGCAGGCGCCAGGAGTCGGGTGTGGACACCCGCTCAGAAACTGAGGCTAGAGTCCAAATCATCTCCCCGGTGAGCTCTTCACAGATGTGCATAACTGACCTAATTAGAAAAGTCATTTTGTTTGACTCCAGCGATGCTCTAATTCAAACCTGAGCTGCATTTCAGGTCTGTTCCCCCGTGCACCACAGAAGTCCCCGGGTGGCCTCCAAACAGAACAGACCCACCCGGGCCACGCCTGGAGCCAGCAAAGGGCTCCCCGGTGCCATCACACCCAGACCCCCCCAGTCCCACAAATGTGATGAAACACAAGCGCTCTCCAGCAAGTTACCACCCCAAGAAAGGGAGCCATGTGGAGCCGAGGATGCAGCTGGAACCACCCAGAGCTCCCAGTTGTTTAGACCCATAAGTTATGTCCAAACGGCCACAACCGCCCCAAATGGGAATGCCTGGATGGGTGGGGGGCGGGAGGCACCTGCAGGATGAACACCTGCAGGGTCAGGCCCCAGGAGTCAGCACCTGCTGGGTCAGCACCTGCGGGGTCAGCCCCCAGGGGTTAGCCCCTAAGGGTCAGCACCTGGGGGTCAGCACCTGGGGGTCAGCCCCTGCGGGGTCAGCACCTGTGGGGTCAGCCCCTGGGGGTCAGCCCCTGGGGGTCAGCCCCTGGGGGTCAGCACCTGCGGGGTCAGCCCCTGGGGGTCAGCACCTGGGGGTCAGCCCCTGTGGGGTCAGCACCTGGGGATCAGCACCTGTGGGGTCAGCCCCTGGGGGTCAGCACCTGGGGGTCAGCACCTGCGGGGTCAGCCCCTGGGGGTCAGCACCTGGGGGTCAGCACCTGTGGGGTCAGCACCTGGGCATCAGCACCTGCGGGGTCAGCCCCTGGGGGTCAGCACCTGGGGGTCAGCCCCTGCAGGGTCAGCACCTGGGGATCAGCACCTGGGGGTCAGCACCTGTGGGGTCAGCACCTGGGGATCAGCACCTGCGGGGTCAGCCCCTGGGGGTCAGCACCTGGGGGTCAGCACCTGGGGGGTCAGCACCTGGGGATCAGCACCTGCGGGGTCAGCACCTGGGGG